>NW_011494827.1:1942056-1967059 GCF_000754665.1 Bison bison bison
GAGGGTTCACTGCGACGAGGCCTTCTCAGCCCACCGCCAGCCTCTCTCCCAGGAGACCCCTGGCACAGCCAACACCTTTCCTGGAACTCTGCTTTCAGTCCTGCCTTAACTGAGACATGGGGACTGTGCCAGGCCCCTCAGCAAGATGCCGACCTCTCTCTCCACCCCTATTCTGCCTCTGAAGAAGCTTGAAAGCCTCAGGCAGAGGGATGAGCGCTGGCCTGGGAGTCAGGGGCTCTAGGTTCAAATTCTGACTCTGAACCAAGTCACTGTGGCCCTGAGCAGGCCCCTTGGTCTCCTGGGGTTCACATGGGCTGTGTGGCAATTTGGATTAGAGGACACCTGATATCCTAAAGGCTGTAGGGGAAGGAAGGGACAGAGAGGTTTGGCCTGCAGAGGCTGGGCTGGGAAGGCCAAGCAGGGAGATGCAGACGTAGGGCTACACTATCAAAAGCAGGCCCCTCTGATTGCAGAGCCCCAGGGGGATGGTGGAGAACAGGGCCGGCTATATCCATAGCAGAAGCTGCATTTCCCCCTCGCACAATCAGGAACTGAGCTAGTTTGGTTAGGGGTGCTGCTAGCTGGTCCCCAGGAATGGGGTTGTGTGCCCAATGAGTGTGTGTGTGTGTGTGCTTGCATGTGAATGAGTCTCCCAACCTCTCTGAGCCCCAGTCTCCTCTTTCATTGACCATTAAAAGAGGACATTCTCAATCATTTAGTTCATGACTTCATTCATTCAACAACTATTCCCTGCACAGCTTTTCCATGCCAGGCACTAGAGAGACAGAAATGGTTAGGGAGCAGCTTTGGCCCCAACAGAGAGGCTGACAAAACTCCTCTAACAGTAGGGGGAAATTCCTCTAACTTGCCGCATGGGTTGTGCCCACGTGCCATGTGGGATCCAGGGCCAGCTCCTGAGCAAGGCCACACTGGGCCCTGAAGGACAGATGTGGGAGGCTGCAGGGCAGACAGGAATCCTGCCAGAGAAAGTGGCAAGTGCTAAGGTCCTGAGGCACCCATGAAAGAAATGTCTGATGAGACGGAACTTGTATGGCATTGAATTAAAGTCACGGTTTCTGTGTCTGTCTCCTGCACCATGTTGTGAGACTTTCTAAGGTTAAGGATGACTGGATCACCTCCCTGTGCCAGCCCTGAGCAGAGGCGCTGGCATGGAGGAGCCATGTTCCAGGCAAGGTCAAGGGACAGAAGGGGGGAGGTCAGGGCAGGTCAGGAGGTGGACAGGCAGGTGGATGAGCCCACAGTCCCTACAGGAAGAGGGGCAGGGCGGTCTGTGGGGCCCTACCTCTGGGACCCTCGGAGCCAGGAAGGTGGCCGCGTACTCGGCCAGCGCCACGTCATTCACCATGTTCTGCGCCATCCCGGAGAGCAGGTGGTTCTCCGCCCCGCGTCTGCGCAGCTCCTGAAGCAGGTGTGTGATCAGGTGGTTTCTCTCCCGGCACTTCTGGACCAGGGAAGCCAGCTTGGCCTGAAAGGATGAGGGTGAAGACATGACTGGTGGGGTCCATGGATGTTGGGCTCCTATGGGGGCGGGGCAGCTGAGTGGGAGGGGCGGGGCACTGGCTCCCGGTTTTGCTTCCCTCTGCTGCTGCTGCTGCTGCTAAGTCACTTCAGTCGTGTCTGACTCTGTGTGACCCCATAGATGGCAGCCCACCAGGCTCCGCCGTCCCTGGGATTCTCCAGGCAAGAACACTGGAGTGGGTTGCCATTTCCTTCTCCAATGCATGAAAGTGAAAAGTGAAAGTGAAGTCGCTCAGTCGTGTCTGACTCTTAGTGACCCCATGGACTGCAGCCTACCAGGCTCCTCCGTCCATGGGATTTAAGGCAAGAGTACTGGAGTGGGTTGCCATTGCCTTCTCCACAGCCCTGCCTTAGGACTTCGGGTGGCTCAGCTGGTAAAGAATCTCCCTGCAATGGGGAAGACCCAGGTTCAATCCCCGGGTTGGGAAGATCCCCTGGAGAAGGGAATGGAAACCCACTCCAGTATTCTTGCCGGGAGAATCCTATAGACGGAGGAGCCTGGTGGGCTGCAGTCCATGGGATCGCAAAGAGTTGGACACGACTGAGCGACTAACACACACACACACACACACACACACACCCGTCTTAGCTCAGCCTCCTTCCTGCCATCCCTCCCTTCACCCAGAAGCCAGAGGCAGCTTTGAAATCAAGGGGCCACACTGCTGCCCATCCCTTCTGGATGCCTTCTGGACGGGTCTTCAGCCCCTCCACCAACCAGCTATGAGACCAAGCTCCTCTCTACCCCGTGACTTGCTCATCTGTACAATGGGCATTGTTGCCACATCAAGACAGAAGGAGACGATGCAGACAAAGCACGTGCATTGGCCAGCCCAGGCAGGTGCTCACGCATGAAAGGTAGAACCATGCCTCTCCAGCCCCACCACAACGATAACCCTGTTTCTCATGCCTCGTGTTCCAGACACAATGATCCACTCCCCACTCCCGACACCCCAGAACTTCCTCACTACTCTTCTGTGGCTCCTACATGTCCTGAGCCCAGGAAAACCTTGTGCAGATCTGTTCAGAAGCCAGCCTGGGTAGTGCCACCCTGGGCAGGTCCCCCTCATGCTCAGAACTTGGGTCCCTCTGTGCCCAGGCTCCTGGCTCCTGCTGTCCCAGGAGTAAATCTTTACATCTGTGGTTCTGTCTCCTCCATAGCCTGGGAGCTCCTTAAGGGCAAGGCTGACACTCTCCTGGATTCCCTGCACTGTCCTCACTCCATGGCTGTGCACAGGAGAGATCTGTTATGTGGGTGACTTGAGTGTGTGACCCTCTGGCCATGAAATGACCTCCCGTGTCTGTGCATGTTTGGAGGAGCTGCTCCACGGAGGATATGATGACCCCTTCCTGCCAGAATTCCCTTCCAAGCCCAGCCCAGAGAGGGTCAGGGACCTTTGCACATCAGTTTCTAGGCAATGATGCCCAAGTGCCCAGTACTGCTGGTACATAGCAGATGACGAAAATAACAGAGGAGCAAGAACACCTCCCATTTTCAAGAGCATTACAGTTTGCGCTCTACTTTTCCATCAATGCCATAGCCACTGAGGGTCAGAAGAAGCTGTGAGAGCAGGCCAAAGGGTATCACTATTATTTCAGAGGGGGTGGGATTCAGCAAAGTCAGTAGGGTCTGGGGGCTCAACTATGTCCTTCTAATTCCCAGCCCAGGGCCCCTCCTGGCCCACCATGCCCAGAGAGTGGGAAAAATGGACAGTCCCTCCAGGCACTTGGCACTGCTCAAGTCCAAGTGCCATGTGTGAGCTTACACGTGTCATCTCACCCAAACTACATCTTCGATGAGCGTATTAAACCCTATGAGCCCATAATGCCTTATCTGGGAATGTGTCCTCAGGAAATGTCTAGATGCATGGAGAAAACTTTTCCAAGAAAAAAAAGTGCAGCATGGTGCTTTTGTGTGATAATGCAAAAGAGACAGGGAGGGAGCTAGAGAGGCAAGGAGATTGGACAGAGGGGTTTGAACACCCGCAGGGTCTGGAGGCTTTATGAACTGCAGTCTCCTGCTTTAGATCTGGCAAGAACGGCAGCTTCAAAGGCTGGTGAAGACCCACGTGGCACAGACATACCTACGCAGGTAGAGTAGGGTCTCAGACACATGTAAAATATACTAAAAGAAAATACATGAAGACGCTAGATTCAGAAGGGAACCTGGGATGCTGTGTTTCTCCTTCTTCTTTCCACTGTTTTTATACAACAGGCATGGACTAGTTCCTAATGGGAAAAATATCGGGTTGGCCAAAAAGTTCTCTTGGATTGTTCCATAACATCTTACAGGAAAATCCGAACAAACTTTTTGGCCAATCTAGTACTACGCTCCCTTTTTCTCTTTTGAAAGAGGTATTTCATGCTGATTTCACACATGTATTACCTTCAAAGGCGTCACAGCCAAATTCACTTCATGGTGCTTTTTCTGAAGTTCATCAAGCTGAAAGAGAACCAAGATTTTTGATAACGCTGAGTGGCGGGTACCACAGCTTGCTGCGTGTACAGGCAAGCCGTGCTCAGAGAGCTTGGCTCGCATCTCTTTTCCCCCAGGAGTTGGTGGTGAGAACACAGGCCTTTCCCATCAGCTGCTCGACCAGATCAGAGGAGGAAGGATTCTCTGAGCACCAGAGAATGAGCTCTGCCAGACCGCAGGTGATGAAGCCATTCTATTGCCTTTTCCTTGAGGAAGCAGGGCTTCCTAGGTAGCTCAGTGGTAAAGAAATGGCGTGCCAATGCAGGAGCTGCAGGAGACACGGGTTCTATCACTAGGTCCCTCCCCCTGGGGGAGGAAATGGCAACCTATTCCGTTATTCTTGCCTGGAAAATCCCATGGACAGAGGAGCCTGGCATGCTACCGATCATGGGGTTGAAGAGTCTGACATGACTGAGCATGCAAGCATGCAGTCAGAAAGAAAGATTTCCCCATTCCCCATGCAGAGGTTGCCAGAGTTTTTTGGCGCGGTCTTAAACCTATAGGCGTCCTAGACAGATGCCTGAGTCCTGTGACTTTGAGAAAGTCAAGTCTTCCTGTGCCTCAGTTTCCTCACCTGTAAAGTAGGTGCCGTGTTGTTGCTGTTTAGTCACTACGTCGTGTTCCACTCTCTGCGACCCCATGGACTGCAGCTTGCTAGGCTCCTCTCGTCCATGGGATTTCCCAGGCAAGAATACTGGAGTGGGTTGCCATTTCCTTCCTCAGGGAGTCTTCCTGACCGAGGGATCAAACCAGTGTCTTCTGTGTGACAGGTGGATTCTCTACTACTGTGCCACCTGGGAAGCCCAGGGGTAATATTACTGTCCACCTCACGGGGAAGATTGGATGAGGACTCTATGAATCGATTCCTGTAAAGTGCTTAGGGCAAGGCCTGGCATCTGGCCAACATTCAGTGAATATAAACCATTATTATTCTCTGCGGCAGGCACATGTATGAAGCCAACTTGGACCTTCCAGCCTAGCCCAGTGCCCAGGTGAATACCACTGAGTGATCCTCACTGATGCTTGCAGAGTAGAATTGTGCAGCCAAGTCCTGCCTTAAATTCCTGACCCATAAAATCATAAGCTACAATAAGATGGGTGATCTGGGAATTCTTCTCACTCACTCTCTGATTTTCTCTGTAATCACTACAAGAAAGCTAGATAGATAAAAGTCCTTCTTCCTCTCCCCCAAGCTCTTTTGACCTCTAATACTGTTTTCAACCCTGCATTACCACAATCAGAAGCCATACGTGTGTATACACACAGATGAAACTATACTATACAAAATGCTTTACATCTTGTTCTTACAGCTTGCTGTTGTCATTTAATATAAAATCCTGGGTGTTGATTCCACCTTAATACATACAAACCAATCATATTCTTTTAAAATCTTGCACATTATTTAATCATGAGATTGGAACAAAATTATTTAACCAATTCTTTGTTTATGAAAATTTATATTGTTTCTATTTCTTTGCTTTAAAAATAAGACTTTAATGAACATTTCCATATATCTATTTTGGCACACTTCTCTGAATACATCTGAAGATTAAAATGCCAGCTCTAAGCATACTGTCTTCTATTCAAAATGCACATCGTAATATTTGCAGGCTTGGATGAAATCTTCTCTCTACTTCAGTGTAAGAAATAACATGAATATATTGCTGTGAGCTATTCCCTTCTCTTCCCATGGAGAAGGGAATGGCAGCCCATTCCAATATTCTTGTCTGAAGAATTCATGGACAGAGCAGCCTAGTGGGCTACAGTCCATGGGGTCGCAAAGAGTCAGACACTACTGAGTGACTAACGTGTATACTGGGTCATTTGCAATTAAAAAACAAATGAGAAGTGAAAAGACAACAGAATGGGAGAAAATGCACATCCTATAGCTAATAAGGAACCTGTATCTATAATATATATAAACTCTCACAACTCAACAACAAAAAAGAAACTATCCAATTACAAAATTGAGGGAGGGAGGATCTGAATGGACATTTCTCCAAAGAAGACACATGAATTGCACATAAATACATGAAAAGATGCTCAAGGTTATTAGCCATTAAGGAAATGCAAGTCAAAACCACAATGACATGGCACCTCACACCCACTAGGACGATTAGCAACAAAAAGACAGACAGTAGCAAATGTTGGTGAGAACGTGAAGTTGGGACCTTCATCCATCACTGCTGCTGCTAAGTCACTTCAGTCGTGTCCGACTCTGTGCGACCCCATAGACAGCAGCCCACCAGGCTCCCCCGTCCCTGGGATTCTCCAGGCAAGAACACTGGAGTGGGTTGCCATTTCCTTCTCCATTCACTAGTGGTAATGTAAAATGAAGCTATCAGAGACAGATCTGACAGTAACTGTGATTAAAACGCTTAATAATTATATTACAACACTTTCATCAGAGAACTGGAAGCTATCCAAAAGTAACCAAATGGAAATTCTAAGACTCCAAAATACAATACCTGAAATGAAGAACTAAAATAATGAGTTTAAGAGCAAATTTGATCACCTAAAGAGTATTATATAACTGAAAGATGGATTAGAAAGAAATATCCAAACTGAAGCAGAAAAAGACAAAAAGAATGAAAGTAATTTTTCAAAAAGACTTAAACACATATTGGATATGGTAAAAAAAAGTTCTAACGTGTATAATTGGAGCTATATTTTTCACACATCAGTGACAGACAGGACAAAAATGTCATCTTACCTCCCACATTGAGGGCACAATGAGAAATATCCCCCCATGAATGGCTTTGACTTTGGAAGTGGGTGCCAGCATTTTATGGAAAGCAAATTTGCAATATGTATTTACGATGAGCACTATTTCTTCTCTTTGAACCAGTAATCCCAATTCTCTGAACTACTGTAAAAAAAATGATATATGTGCTAAGTCGCTTCAGTTGTGTCCAGCTCTCTGCAACCCAATGGACCTTAGCCCACCAGACTCCTCTGTCCGTCAGATTCTCCAGTCAAGAATACTGGAGTGGGTTGCCATGCTCCTTTCCAGGGAATCTTCCCAACCCAGGGATTGAACCCATGTCTCTTGGGTCTTCCACATTGGCAGGCAGGTTCTTTACCACTAGTGCCACCTGGGAAGCCCCTTTTTCCTTATAAACATACTTGAATATGTAAGAAACTCCCCCTACCCCCTGCTTCATTTTCTTTGAACATTACACCCGCTTGAAGGATCTTAGTTCCCTGATCAGGGAAGGAACCTCGGCCCCATAAAAATGATATATAAATTAATGGAAATAACTATAGATCCAACAGTAGGGGAACAGAAATCACAAACACCCCATAGATTACTGCACAGTCCCAAAAATAATGGACATAAAGGCTATGAAGCAATATGGATAGAGGACATAAAACTCCATGTATAGTGTATTCGATTATACAAAAAATGCATTAAAAGGAGTCAGAAATCACATCAAAATGTTGATAGTATATTTTCACTCATCAGTTTGTCAAAAAATATATAAAATGTGATATGATTCAGGGTAACCAGTTGTGGGCAAGCAATTGCACTCATTCCTGGTGAGAGTATAAATGACATAACCATTCTGGAGGGCTAGTTGCCATTATCGATCAAAGTCAATATAGCCTTTGACACAGTAATTCTTTCACTAAGATTTTAGCCTTTGCATATGTTGCAGAAACATACTCCAAGATAGATGGATAAAAATGCTTGTAGAGCAAAGTAACAGAAACAATTCAGATTTACTTAAACAAAGATTCCATTAAGGAAGTTATGGTTTGGCCTCTGGAAAAATAATATGCAAGAGTTTAAAATACTGTAGTTCAATTTGCATGTATTGATTTGAAAATATCACCAAAATTTTGCATTAAATGATAATATCAAGATACAGAATATTTCTGTACGGTATGATTTCAGTACATGAAAACTCAGCAGTGGCCACAGGACTGGAAAAAGTCAGTTTTCATTCCAATCCCAAAGAAAGACAATGCCAAAGAATGATCAAACTACTGCACAATTGCACTCATCTCACACACTAGTAAAGTAATGCTCAAAGTTCTCCAAGCCAGGCTTCAACAGTTTGTGAACTGTGAACTTCCAGATGTTCAAGCTGGATTTAGAAAAGGCTGAAGAACCAGAGATCAAATTGCCAACATGCGCTGGATCATCGAAAAAGCAAGAAAGTTCCAGAAAAACATCTACTTCTGTTTTATTGACTATGCCAAAGCCTTTAACTGTGTGGATCACAACAAACTCTGGAAAATTCTTCAAGACATGGGAATACCAGACTACCTGACCTGCCTCCTGAGAAATCTGTATGCAGGTGAGGAAGCAACAGTTAGAACTGGACATGGAACAACAGACTGGTTCCAAATTGGGAAAAGGAGTACGTCAAGGCTGTATATTGTCACCCTTATTTAACTTCTATGCAGAGTACATCATGAGGAAGCTGGGCTGGAGGAAGCACAAGCTGGACCAATCAAGATTGCTGGGAGAAATATCAATAACTTCAGATATGCAGATGACACCACCCTTATGGCAGAAAGCACAGAACTAAAGAGCCTCTTGATGAACGTGAAAGAGGAGAGTGAAAAAGTTGGCTTAAAACTCAACATTCAAAAAACTAAGATCATGGCATCTGGTCCCATCACTTCATGGCAAAGAGATGGGTAAGCAATGGAAATAGTGACAGACTTTATTTTTGGGGTCTCCAAAATCACTGCAGACAGTGACTATAGCCATGGAATTTAAAGACTACTCCTTGGAAGAAAAGCTATGACCAACCTAGACAGCATATTAAAAAGCAGAGACCTACTTTGCCAACAAAGGTCCGTCTAGTCAAAGGTATGGTTTTTCCAGTAGTCATGTATGGATATGAGAGTTGGACTATAAAGAAAGCTGAGCACAGAAGAATTGATGCTTTTGAAGTGTGGTGTTGGAGAAGATTCTTGAGAGTCTTGCAGTCTTGGACTGCAAGGAGATCCAACCAGTCCATCCTAAAGGAAATCAGTCCTGGGTGTTCATTGAACAGGCTGATGCCAACCTGATGGGCTGATGCTGAAGCTGAAACTCCAACACTTTGGCCACCTGATGCAAAGAGCTGACTCATTGGAAAAGCCCCTGATGCTAGGAAAGATTGAAGGTGGGAGGAGAAGGGGATGACAGAGGATGGGATGGTTGGATGGCATCACTGACTCGATGGACATGAGTTTGAGTAGGCTCCGGGAGATGGTGAAGGACAGGGAGGCCTAGCATGCTGCAGTCCACGGGGTTGCAAAGAGTCAGACACGACTGAGAGATTGAACTGAACTGAAATGAGGCACACAAATAAGTACTGAAATGTGGGTACATAGGGTTGAAAAAACAGAAGTCAGACGGGGTTGGGGTTGAGGGGGAGAAAGGACCATATTGCTCTGCATTTTTTAAATATTGAGATAATTTTAGGTTTATATACAGTTTTTTTCTTTTTTATTTTTCTTACTGTAGGATAATTGCTTTACAATATTGTGTTGGCCTCTCTTATGTACAGTTTTTTTTTTCAAATAATAATACAGAGAGATCTCTTGCATATTTTGCCTGCTTTACTCTAATGGGAACATTCTGTAAAAATATAGTATATTACAACCAGGTATTGATGTGGAGACAATGTACCATTCTTTTTTTTTTAATTTATTTTATTGAAGTATAGCTGATTTACAATTTTGGGTTTTTGTTGTACAGCAAAGTGACTATTATACCTATATATATGTTCTTTTTCATATTCTTTTCCATCATGATTTATCACAGGGTATTGAAAGTAGTTCCTTGTACAGTACGGGGCTTCCCAAGTGGCTCAGTGGTAAAGAATCTGCCTGCAACGCAGGAGACACAGGTTTGATCCCTGGGCCAGGAAGATCCCCTGGAGGAGGAGGAAATGGCAACCCACTCCAGCATTCTTGCCTGGAAAATTCCAAGGACAGAAGAGCCTGGTGTACTACGGTCCATGGGGTCGCAAAAAGTCAGACATGACTGAGCGACTGAGCGACAGACACACTGTACCGTAGGACTTGCTGTTTATCCATTCTATATATAACGGTTTGCATCTGCTAATCCCAAGCCACCATTCTTACTTGGATCTCTCTACTGTGTGTGTGTGTCCCAATTTATGAACAATTTTACCACCTACACAAGCTTGTGTCTCCACCACCACAGACACAATACTAAACCATTCTAACAACTGCTCTTGTTGCTTTTTTTATATTCACAACCACTTACCTCCTACAGGAAAAAGACTTTTATTTAGGTACCATTTGACTTTTTAAAAAGCTATATACATGTATTCCTGGAGGAGGGCATAGCATCCCACTCCAGGATTCTTGCTTGGAGAATCCCATGGACAGAGGGGCCTGGTGGGCTACAGACCATGGGGTTGCAAAGAGTCGGACATGACTGAAGTGACTTAGCGTGCATGCACACATGTATTATTATTTTTAGATCTAATAGAAGTTACCCAGATGGAGGGATTACAAGGCTTGTTTTTCTTTCCTATACTGCTCTGTACTTTCAAAATCTAATAAATGCTTGCAAACTGCTGGAAATGTCCAGTGAACTCTTAATTCTTCTTTCCACTTTCTAGTCTTGCTGGAGTGAAGGAACGTTAGTTTACAGGCTGGAAAGGAAGTGTGGGCCCAGCCTACCTTGCCCTTGAGATGCTCCGCTTCCTCGAGAGAGGCCTGCAGCTCGCGGTGCGCAGACCACTGGTCTCGGAGCTGGCGCTGCAGGGTCAGTACTTGGTGATGGAGTCATCTGATGTGCAGCCTGAGGTCCTCCTCGGAGGCCGAGGCTTCCCGGTCCTGGAGCTGAGGAACCAGAGTCGAATGCAATTCTTAGGTTATCTTCCAAGTAATCTGCCTTCATCAACAGACAGTACCTGCTTTCCTTCTTGTGTTTCTGCTTCTATGTGTCTCATAGTCCACAGATTTTATAAAACAAAGTAACAGAAATCATTCCAAAAACTATCAGTCAGCATAAACATCATTCTCACCCATTTATTATCTTATATTTTCAGTCTCTCGTCACTGATTCAATGGACATGAGTTTGAGCAAGCTCCGGGAGTTGGTGATGGACAGGGAAGCCTGGCGTGCTGCAGTCCATGGGGTCGCAAAGAGCCAGACACGACTGACTGAACTGAACTGAACTGAACCCAAGTACACATACGAGTGAGCAGCCCCTGCTGAGTTTCTTGAGTAGGGGAGTTGGGGAAGGTCCAGGGAATCACAAAATAACATTCTAGAGTGTTATTTTTTAAGCTTATTTTGGCATATGAAAACTACGCAAATGGCACGGCATCCCAGAGTTTGTTTTAATAGATGCCCGTCACCATCGTACTGAAACACAGTATGATGACTGAAATTTAGTGTTCACATCCAATTATGAGATGCTTATTACACTAAAGTTTCATATATTCACAAGAAAGAGAAGATACTGCATTTTCCTTAAGCACTTTTCTTGCTGCTGCTGCTGCTGCTAAGTCGCTTCAGTCGCGTCCGACTCTGTGCGACCCCATAGACGGCAGCCCACCAGGCTCCCCTGTCCCTGGGCCTCTTCTTGGGTCAAATCTGAGCAGGTTTCATATGAACATCAAGTAAGGAATTTCTGGGAGGGCAGAAAGTGAGAAGGCTGATTCATCACCTTGAGAAATGTGGTCAAATGGTGGTGATGCCACTGCCCCCAGTGGTTCTGGACTCTAATTTTTATTTTGTAATAACTTATATAAATACATACACATAGGCAGGTTATATGTGTGTGTATATGTCTACACACACACACACGGCTTCCCTGATGGCTCAGTGGGTAGAGCATCTGTTCTGCCTGCAATGCAGGAAACACAGGAGGCACAGGTTCGATCCCCGGGTCAGGAAGATCCCCTGGAGGAGGGCATGGAAACCCACTACCAGCATTCTTGCCTGGAGAATCCCATGGGCAGAGGAGCCTGGAGGGCTACAGTCCATAGGGACTCAGAGTCAGATGTGACCGAAGCAATTGAGCATGTGCACACACACACACACACGCACATATATAGCCGCATATTTTTTCGGAGAAGGCGATGGCACCCCACTCCAGTACTCTTGCCTGGAAAATCCCATGGACGGAGGAGCCTGGTAGGCTGCAGTCCATGGGGTCACTAAGAATCGGACACGACTGAGCAACTTCACTTCCACTTTTCACTTTCATGCATTGGAGAAGGAAATGGCAACCCACTCCAGTGTTCTTGCCAGGAGAATCCCAGGGATGGGGGAGCCTGGTGGGCTGCCGTCTATGGGGTCGCACAGAGTCGAACACGACTGAAGCGACTTGGTAGCATTTTTTCTATATAACATTTATATGCCATATATATCTTTTGTATCCTGCTTTTCTCCCTTAATACCATGTCATGGTATTAAACTAACCTGTTGTTAGTTTCTATATGGCATCCTGTGGTATACCGAATACTCAGATTATTCGAATATTCTGCTGCTGTAATTGGGGATGTGACAGAAAGCCTTATCTGACACAGCTCTCGTTCTTCCCCTGGGGTCATCAAAGGGTGACTTTCTGTATCAAGAGCCTGAGCATCATTAAGCTCTTGATTCATGCTACTAAGGTGGCCTTGGGAGGGAGCAGTCTTGCTAATAATAAGAGCTCCAACTGCAATAAGTCAGGGGCTCCAGAAACCTGAGACGCTTCACACAGCCCTGCTCATGGTCCCAGCTGTCTAGCTTTCATTGGAAGCAGCCTCCCTGGGAACTGAAAGTCCACAGTACATCTCTTCCACATGTTCCTGACCTGAGTGTGAGCTGGCAAGAGGGGAGGAGAGAGAAGATGGCAGGGAGGTAGAGAGGACAAAGTGTGACTTGGTGGCTTGTAAGCCAGGAATACGATAGCAGAATGTGTTTTTTTTTAATTAATAGAAATCCACAAAGCGTGGGCCTGAGATTCACAGACTGGGCCCCCTCAAGAACAGATGGGTGCTCCGAATGGCTCTGTAAAATCTAAGACTTGCAAAACAACTTGGCCTTTCTGGGAAGTTTGGTGTCTTCGCTGCCTCCCTGCTCTGCAGTGACTTGGGTTTCATCCCCAGCGTCCTGAGAGAGCATCCACAGGACATTCTAAAGAGGATGAGAGTGCGGGGTGGAGGCCAGCCCGGCCTGCCATGTGGGACTGCCCCAGACAGTGACCCCTGTTACTGGAAGCGACGGCCAGAGCCTGGGGCAGGCACACTTTCAGAGGCTCTCTCCACTCTCCAGGGAGGTAGTGCACACAGATGTGCAGCGTTTGCTGACTTTTGTAGTGTAAACGCCATCACGGCCAACTGCAAGCTACAAAAACGGCATCATGGGAGAGATGCGCATGAGCCACCTCTGCACTGAGTCCATCCTGGAGGGTTGGGAGGAGATGCCCTAAAGTGAGGGCTTCCCAGTTGGCACTAGTGGTAAAGGACCTACCTGCCAATGCAGGAAGTATGAGATGTGGGTTTGATCCCTGAGCTGGGAAGATCCCCTGGAGAATGAAATGGCAACCCACTCCAGCATTCTTGCCTGGAGAACCCCCTGGACAGAGGAGCCTGGTGGGCTACAGTCCATGGGGTCACAAAGAGTCAGGCATGACTGAAGTGACTCAGCATACATGCAAGCCCTAAAGGGAGACCTGGAGGGTGAGCAGCAGTTCCCAGGAGAAAGCTGGGATGTGGGAGGAGCAAATCTAGGATCCAGAAGTGTAGAGATTGGGGACCTATCTAGCAATAGCTGACATTTCCAAGGGGCCAGATTGTAACTCACCAGAAGGAATCTGGACTTCGTACCAAGTGCAACAGGAAGACACAGAAAGCTTTAAGGGTTTTTATTTTAAACAAATAAAAACACGATCAGGTTTGTGACATGGGATGAAGGAAACGGAAAGCTTTCCTCCCCCTCCGCCTCCTGTCCACCACCAGTTCCACTGATTCCAACTATGGTTTTTGTCTGGAATCCTCCGTGTTTTGTTTTTGTTTTTGTTTTTGTTTTTAATTTCAAATTCCTCTATGCTAGCATCATCTCTTGGCAAATTCCTCTTGACTGTTCTCCTTGTGTCTTCCCTGTGTCTTTATAGCAAACAGTGTTCTTTTTACCACAGAAATGTAATCATGTTGTTCTGACGAAAACCCTCCAACAGTTTCCCAGTGCATTTAGAAGTGATCATAATTAGAGCCTACCAGGCCTTCTGTGGTCTTTCTCATGACAGCTTTCCCATCTACACCTCACTCTACACCTCACACGTGCCCACTGTGATACAGCCATGCCAGCAACTTTTTGCTTTTCCAATAACCCAGGCTTATTCCTGCCTCAGGGCCTGGCCACTTGCTTCTCCCTCTGCCTGGAATGTTCTTCATCTGCTTCTCCTTTCAAACCTTGAAACTCTCAGCTTGAAATTCACCTCCTCAGCGTTCCAGTCCCCACCTGGTCTGACTAGGTGGGATTTGACAACTGTAAGATATGAGGAAACTACACAGAAACAATTCTCTGCAGGCACGAATGGCGACCAATGCAGGGCTACCATCCTTGAGAAAAAGCACACCCAACAAGATGAGCTCCACATTCTCCCTGGAACATTTTGCAAACCATGGCTTAGGGAAATAGATCCCAAGCTGAACGCTGTGGTCCTGTTAAATGAAACCAGAGACTGGGGTCAGGGATGCTATGACAGCTGGGATGTGTGGAACAAAGTAGCAGAGAGAAGTGAACTGCAGAGGAAAAATCCAGACACTGTCTTAGAAATACCCCTGGGTCCTTGGTTGAATCATAAGTGGCATGGAATAGTGCAAGACTCTGAGATCGTGAAGGACAGGGAGGCCTGGTGTGCTACAGTCCACGGGGTTGCAAAGCGTCAGGCACAGCTGAGTGACTGAACAACAATGGAAGCCTAGTATAGAACAGAAGCTGGGAGGTCAGCTGCTGAAGAGATTTTGGAGGTCATGCACTGCTACAAAGATGGCCGAGCCAGAGTGGAGAGTCTTCCGTCAGTGCTCTGAGAACTCACCTGATACCACTGGAAGGCCATGCCCTAGAAGCCAGGGCCATGCTTTAGGAGTGAAATCAAGCCTGGTACTCAGGGGGAAACTGAAATAGACATGCAAGGGAATAATATGATCTGCTGGTCATTCAGCTACCTACTAGAACAAAACTCACTCAACCTGCTCTAGAGGAAGCTAATAAACAGGAATCCCTACAATATGTTCTGCATGATGTCCAACATTAAAAAAAAAAATTACTAGTCACATGAAGAAGCAGAAAAGTGGGATTTCACTAAGAAACAAAATAGTCAATAGAAACAGACTGAGTGATCTACATATTGGAGTTAGCAGACAAGAGGGCAAAATAACTATGATTATATTTCTTTAAAACACATGAAAAGATGGAGCAAAATGAATGATAGTATGGAGTATTTCAACAGAGAATCAAAATCTCTTTTGAAAGGGTAAAATGAATATTTGATTGCAAAATACAATAAAGGAAATTAAAAACTAATTAGATGGATTTACTAGAAAACAGGACATGGCAGAACTTTTAGTGAGCTAGAGGACAGGTCAATAGAAAACTCAAACTGATGCACAAAGAGAGAAAAAAATATAGAAGAGTTTCAAAAGATGTGGGGATAAAGTTAAAAAAAAAAAAGTCTGGGTTTCTAGGAGAGAAGAGAAAAATTGAAAAGAACAAAATATTTAAAGAACTAATGGCCAAGAATTTTGCAAATCTGATTAATGACATGACTCCACAGTTTCAAGAGGTTCAGAAAAAACAAGGAGGATAAACATAAATAAAACCTCATGTAGACATATCATAGTCTGACTGAAAAAAACCCAAAGATAAAAGGCAAGTCTTTAAAATAGTCTGTGGTAAAATGACACATTTCTGTCAAGGGAAAAAAGACAAATTATTCAGTTTCTGAATAGAAACTGTGAGAACCAGAAGACAATGAAATGAGGTCTTTAAAGTGTCAAAAGAAGGAACCATATCTGCCTACCTAAAATTCTGAATCAAGGAGAAGACATCTTTTAAAAGTAGAGTTGAAAAACTGTTCTCATAAAAAGAAATTTGAGAGAATTCATCACCAGCAGACCCTAAACTACAAGAAATAAAAAAGCTCTTCAGCTGAATGTAAAGCACATCCACAGAAGCAGAAGAAAGAATGAACAGTGCAAGAACGTAGAAAGGCACGAGTAAATAAAAAGAATTATTGAGTGCTTAAAATGATCTAAATAGTGCTTTATAAGGGATGTTGTACACAGAAGCAACATAGTTGACAAAAATAAACAATGAAAAAGGATAAAAAGAAATTAATGGAGTTAAACTATTAAAAGATTTTTGGATTCTTTGAGACATGGTAAAAGTACTAAAGTAAACTTTAATGATTAATGGCTACACTTTGAAATATCTAGGGTAACCACTAAAAGAATGACACCAAAATGCATGCAAGAGTAAGCCAGTGGAGAAGAAAATGGAATAACAGAAAATAGTTCACCAAAAACAAAGGAAAGAAAGCAGGAATAAATGAAAACAACAGATCAGACAAACAGAAACACCAACAAGGCAAAAATAAGCCAATTACACCATTATGGATACGAAACAAAAATGGAACAAACACTCCAACTAAAAAGCAGAGGATGTCAAACTTACTCAGAGCTAAGTTTAAAAAAAAGCCATATGCTGCTTCTAAAAAATATGCTTTATATATAAAGATACTGATAGATTGAATGGAAAAATAGGGATGGTATAAAAAAAGTTATACACCATGGAAACACTAACAAAAAGAAACTGTTGTGGTTATTTTAATATCAGACAAAGTCTATTTTAGGGCAAGAAATGTGAGACATGAGAGACGTTTCATCATCTTTAAAGACTTGATTTACCAGGAAAACATCATAAACCTAAATCTGTATGTAGCTCATAAATACCTTCAAAAACAAGAATCAAAACTAACATAACAAAAAGAAGAGATCTTAAAAGACATCTCAGTAGATGACAAAACGAATAGACCACACATCAGTAAAGTTATTGAAGATTTGATTAGCATAATTAACCAGTTTGGCCTAATTAATACTCAGCAACAGCAGAACATTCATTCTTTACAAGGGCACATAGAATATTTCCCAAAACAGACCATCACATGGTCAATAAAACCAGTCTCAATGAATTTCAAAAGATTACAATAATATATATAGTATGTTTCTGACAACAATGAAATAAAACTAGACATCAATAACAAAAATATAACTAAAAAATTACACAGATGCTTGGAAATTCAACAACACGCTCCTAAATAACCCATGGGTCAAGGGAGATATCACAATAGAGATTAGAAGCTGCTTTGAACTGAACAGACATAAAAAGTACAACTTATCAAAATGTGTGGGTTGTAGTTAAAACAGTGCTTAGAATGAAATGCATAGATTTAAATGCATAAATCGCAAAAGAAGAGCAGTTGAAAATCAGTGATCCAAATTTTCAACACAAGAAGCCAGAAAAAGAACAGTCAACTAAACCAAAAGAATGTAGATGGAAGGAAACAATGAAGTTATTAGAAGAAATCAATGAAATAAAATATAGACATTCCTTGGTGGCTCAGATGGTAAAGAATCTCCCTGCAGTGCAGGAGACCTGGGTTTGATCCCTGGGTTGGGAAGATCCCCTGGAGGAGGAAATGGCAACCCACTCCAGTATCCTTGCCTGGAGAATTCCATGGACAGAGGAGCCTGGCGGGCTACAGTCCACAGAGTCGCAAAGAGTCAGACATGACTAAGTGACTAAGCACATACAATAAAGAACATCAATAAAACCAAAAGATGATCCTGTGAAGTGATTGATAAAATTGGAGAGAAAGAGAAGAAAGACAGAGGCAGAGAGATGAGATATGAATTATACAAAGGATACACTGTCTATCTTACAGACACTGGAACAAGGTCACGAGCATTTCATCCTAGGAGTCCTGAAAGTGGAGTATTGTCCACAGATGAGGAAAACAACTCAGAGAAGTCATGGATGGATGTAGGCGGTGCAGAGGTGAGTTTGAACCTTGTTTAAATTCTAAAGCCCCCTGCTGTCTCCTTTTAAGTCCCAATGTGCAGCGTGATAAGAGGTGTTGGCTAAAGTTGTGGTGGTAATCAGATTACAATATAGAAATTGCACACCTTAAACTTTCACAATGTTGGCTGTCAATTATACCTCAATATAAATAAATACATATATACCAATAGAGACTCGATAAGTAGAATAATGACTTGAGCTGTTTGAAAAACTGCTTGGTCTGAAAATACAAGCTCTCATCTTAAAGGATAAACACCCTCTCCATGTCCCACCAGATACCCATCTGAACAGCCTGAGCAGAGAGGCAGACTCGCTTCTTCTTGTCATAGACAAGAATACAGACTCTGGAGCCTGAACCCCCAGGTAGAATGTGGGCTCCATCCCTCCCAGCTGTGTGACTTGAGGCAAATCACTTAACCTCTCTGTGCCTACATTTCCTCATTTGGTAAATGGGGATGGCAACTGTTACTCCCTCTCAGGGCTGCTGGAGGACGCTGGAGTAAAGGGTGTGGTCAGAGCTACAGAAAGTCAGCAAGATGATTCAACAGCCACACAGAGTCAACCTACCCGGATGCCACCGCGCGGGGACCTCAGTGCTCGCCCTTGGTCCGCAGAACAGCTTGGTGCTTTTCCCTCTTTCTCCAAATGTGCTTCTTTCACTCCTGACCCATCGGTGTTTCCTTGCAGGGCCCTGGATCCTGTGGCATCTCCCCGGACCAGTGACGGAGCAGTAGAATAAGCACCACATCTGGAATTGTCCAGGCCTAAGCACAGCCCTGTCCAACCCTCAGCCAGACCCATATCCTGCTCCAAGGGCGGCCTGGGGCCTCTGGCAGTCGGTTGCCCTGAAATCTGAGTCACCTGCACCCCTCTTTCTCCTGTGTTCACCTGCTCCACAGTGCTTTTCCCCTGGAGATGCTCCTCTGCTCTCACCAAAGGCCCCACATCTGTGCTGCTCCCCAACACAACCTCCCCTTCCAGGGCTTGGATCCTTCTTAGAAGGTGTTCGTTCTCCCCGCTGAAGGTGCGAATCCTGTCTTCTATTCCCAGGATGATATCATTTATCAGCCGTTTGTAACTGACCCCGAACTCTGAAGTCAGTACACCGAGCTCCCAGTTTTCCAGGGTGACGCGCTCCATCACACCTTTGGATTTTTGGATGCTCGTGGACATGGCTTTCTGGATTTGCCCCAGGAGCCCTTTCAATCTATCGTTTTCCTCTTCGAGCTCAGAAATCTTGCAGTAACTCTTCCCATTGCAGTCTTCAAGCTCAGAAATGACCTTCACGTACTGGTCCAGTTCCCTCTTTAAGTGAGAGATGTCTTCTAACAGCACGCTCTTATCCTGTTCAAGCGTGGATATTTTTTCCACATTTCTCTCCCTCTCTTTTTCCAGGGCACGCAGTTTTTGGTGGCATCTCTTCTGATCTCCCTGAAGCCTGGCGTTATCACTTAAAACGTTGTTTCTTTCATTCTTCAATCCAGAAATGAGCTGATGAAACCTGCTCCATGCTCTCTCGAAGGCTCTCGGCGGCTGCGAGAGGTGGTTCCCACCATGCTCTGAGGGCCCCGCTGGAGGGCCCGGGCTCAGGTCAACCAAATCCAGCGTCAGTCCTGGAAGAAGGCTGCAGGTTCCCAGGGCCTCAGTCTCTCCCCGCGTAACATCTTCACCAGGCTCCCTGGGGTTTGTTCTCTCAACAAAACAAATATCCAAACCCAGGTGTGTCAAAGCCTGCTGAGGGTGCAGGACCCCCTGGCAGCTGCACCATCTCTGAGCAAAGCCCCAGGTTTCTCCCGCCAATGAGGAAGCTCTCCGTCCACACCCCCCACTCCCAAGCTTCAGAATGGAGAGGTGTTGGAAACAAGCCTCCATCTCCCTTTCAAACTCCTCTATTCTGAGTGCAGACTGGTCAAGGCCTCTACTTGGAGCCGAGGGGTGACGGGTGGCTCTGGCCTCCTTGGACCAGAAGGCCAATCCAGGCGATGGTGATGAATCTTCTTCCTCCAACAGGGAAAGCATTTCCTTGGCCTCACTGTCCTCCAAGCCAGGCTCCTCCAGGACATCCCTGAGACCCAGGCTGGACAGCTCCTTCTCCCCCTCTTCTTCCTGTCCTTCATCCCCAGGGCTTACCTCTGGGGGAAGCAGAGCATTTCCAGACCACACAGGGTCTTCCTCCTTGCCCTGAACTCTCCTGATGGCTCTGCTCTGCTCTGTAAGGAGCTGGGCATCCACTGAAGATGGCCTATTGGTGCCCGGAGACCCTGAGAATGTGGCTGCGGGGCCCTCTTCCTCCTCTGATGATGATAAAAGCCTTCCTCCTCCTCCTTCTTCTCCTTGGAGGCCCCAGACATGCCCTTCCTCATGTCCCCACCTGCTCAGGGATTCAGGACCCTCCAAGGACACTGAGGTCTCCCCCTGCAGAACAAGTAGTGGAAGCTCCTGCCTGCGCCCAAGGCAGGATGCTGCGGCTAGGGGTTCAGAAGCCCTGGCCTTCATCCATGTGCCCTCTGGGGTCCTGACCCCAGCCTCCACCCTCAGATTCTCCCCGCTTTCCTGACCCAGCTGACACCTGACCCTGCTTTCTGCCTGCTTTCTGCCCGAAGTCCTCACCTCCTGCCTCTCCAATCTCCACCCTGACCCTGGGGCTCCTCCTCCCCCTTTCCCAGAGTCTTTTCCATCCTCGGATCCTCTCCCGGGAATCTGGTGATGTGAAATGTGCGAGGCCTCCTGGCCGAGGAAAGCAGTGCAGCCTCTTGGCTGGTGGTGGCCCCCGCCAGGGTGTCCTGCGGCGGAGGGAGCGGGCAGGGGCCGGGCCTCCAGCACCTGTTCGGTGTGCAGTGTTTCTGGAGGAGCTTCCAGGAGTAGCAGCGGCAAGGGAGCTGGGCCCGCAGCCCGGCCCTGGGGAGGGCGTGCGGACGCCTGCACACCGAGAGAGGACCCCTGGGCAGGCCTGGCTGTGAGCTTCTGCCCTGGAACCCAGGTCAGCTCTGCGGGGACCGGTGAGCCAGCCATGGACCACCCCGGAGGGCAGCCACGGATGAGAAGGTGAGTCTGGTCATCTGAGCAAGGCTCCGCTGGAGTAAACTAGGGATGGGAAGAGAAGAGAAGGTGTGAAGCGCCCCTCTCCCAACAGGGGCCCTCTCCACTTCTCCAGCTTCATCTCCCCAACCAGCCATACGGGTCTTCCTAACACAAGCAGGCCTGTGAGCGGCCCCAGTGGGCTCACACCCACTCTCCCCTCTGCCTAGAATGTCCATCCCCCTCCATATCTCTCTCTCTCTCTCTCTTGCTTCACTAACGTCTCAGCTCAGAAAATACTCAAAAAGGACCCCCGGCCACTTCCACCACTGTCTGTCCATTGACCCCACTTGACCTCCCTCCATCGCACCCTCCACTCACTCAGATCATGTAGGATATTTGTGTGTGTGTTGTTGAACCACCCCCTACCTCCTGCCCTAGCCCTGCACAGCCCACGTGGGGCTCTTCAAATGTAAACCAATTAAATAAAAGTTAACACTCAGTTCTGCAGTCACGCCAGCCACGTTTCAAGTGCCCAGAAGCCACATGTGGTTCACGGCTCCTCTGCTGGACGGCACGGACATAGAGCAGGCCAGCGCCATGGGAGGCTTCAGTGGACACGCAGTGTAGACTATCTGCCCCCGAAGGCAGGGACCCTCGGCCTAGAACAGTCCAGCGCACACAGGAGGTGTTTCAGAGATACTTTTAAATGTATTCTTATAGTCACTTGGTGGCTCAGATAGTGAAGAATCCTCCTGCAGTGCAGGAGACCTGGGTTCAGTCCCTGGGTTGGGAAAATCCCCTGGAGAAGGAAATGGCAACCCGCTCCAGTATTCCTGCGTGGAGAATTCCACGGACAGAGGAGCCTGGTGAGCTATAGTCCATGAGGTCACAAAGAGTCGGTCACTAACACTTTCACTTTTTTAAAAAATATAAATTTATTTTAATTGGAGGCTAATTACTTTACAATATTGTATTTTACCTTCACTTTTCATTCAATGCATTTAACCAGAGAGGAGGACTGGGCCAACTCAGAGAATAGACCCAGTCTGGGAGGTGAAACCTGGCTTTGTTCAGTCTCACCGGGAGCCCTCGGCTCACCTGTGCCCACGACCCCGCCCCCAGCCCATGGCCACTCCCAGCCTCACCGCCTTTACCTGGCGGGCCCTCCCATCTGGCCTGCCCTTCCGCTGCCCACCCCTGGTTTCCAGTCTGTCTAACTCCATCCTTCCATTGGGGTCCAACTTTTCTATGAAGCTCTTCCCACCCCAGGGACTGCTCTCAGCTCTTTTCCACTCTGGACATGACACAGCACACCAGGCAGGGCTCAGGGCAGGAGGTGAGCGAATGAAAGTAATGCAGGAAGACCCCTCTCTCTAGGACCACATCAGGGCTGGTTGGAACCAGGCTTCCAACCCTTAGGGGATGGCATGGTGCAGATCGTGGGCTATGGAGACAGGACCTCAGTCCCTTCCAGGGCTGGGAGGCCTTGGGAAATCATAGCCTCCTCCTCTGCAGAACGAGGGGGTCATGGCTTTTGCCCCACAGGTGGTAGGGAGGTTTCAACAAGATGAAGTTTGCTATGTGGCAGCTGGGCCCATGCACACAGCTGGGGCTCCCTTCCTGCCCACTCCTCACCTGGGGCTCAAATCGCCCTCTCAATTATTTCCAGAATCTTCTTCCAACCCCGAGCTTCTTCCCCTCCCTCTCCCACTTCCTGAATAGTGGTCACACTGTGCAGCATGCACAGCAGGGCTCATCAGACCCAGCTAGCACCCCAGGCATGGAGAAAGCCACTGGCCTCACCTGTCCACGGTCAGATCCTGCAAGGTCTCTGGGGAGCCTGTTCGTGGTCTGCGGGCTGGGGACCAAAACAGGAGGGCCTCGTCCAGCCCGGACGCAGCCCCATGCATGGGGCCCCTCGGAGGACTGACCTGGAAAGTGACAGGAAAGAAAGAAAAGAAGGAAAGTGAAGTCGCTCAGTCGTGTCCGACTCTTGGCGACCCCATGGACTGTAGCCCACCAGGCTCCTCCATCCATGGAATTTTCCAGGCAAGTGTACTGGAGTGGGTTGCCATTTCCTTCTCCAGGGGATCTTCCTGACCCAGTGATCTAACCTGGATCTCCCGCATTGCAGGCAGACACTTTATTGTCTAAGCCACCAGGGAGGAGACCCTCCCGGGAACTTTTCGGAGAGTGTCACCAACAGCAACATCTGCTGTTAGGGTGAGGCAGTATGTCTCGTGACTCAAGGCCTTTGAGCCCCCAAAGGTGGCCTCATGGTCACCACTGCCTGTCTGGTGAGGAACCCAGCTCAGTGATGGCGAGTGACCATCCGTTGATGAGCAGCAGAATCGGGTCTGGGAGCCACCTCCTCTGACCACAAAGCCCAGGACACCTCCCTCAGCCCCGTACCCTCGTGGTCACGCAGGGTCATAACTCCCAGGCCCCAGCCCCACACGGAGTAGATGGAGGAGCTGATACCCAGGCTTCGCCAATGGATCCCGCTTGTTTCCCCAAGGGCAAACTTGACCTTGTCTGACTTATCTGCTCTGCTCCCCAGAAATGTGGAGGGGAACGGTCAGCCTTGCCAGTCAGCAGTACCACTGGGTATAACTGGCCTTATATGGAAATTGAACTTGACCTTGGAGGACTGTACGCAAACCACAGACAGCCAGGTGGACACCGTGGCTCTGGGGCTCCCTGAGTGCACCGGCTTTTGCAGCAGACACTCCGGAAGCTACACCCGAGACTGTGAGTAAATACACTGGTTCCCATCAGCTTAGACAAGTGGCTTTCAAGCCTGGTTGCTCCCAGACCTCGCACCTGTCTCACACCTGAGCTGTCACTGGGGTGGGGCTGGAAACAGAGAAGCTCCTGGTCATCACACGGTCTTCTCCAAAGACAAATCCCTGAGGACAAATCCCCCTGAGAGGACCCTGCTACCCAAGGCTGACACATGTGTTGCCTGCCTGGCACCCTTCTGAGGGCTGAGAGAGTGAGCCTAAATGTTGGGTTGAGCCTGTGTCATGGACCTCGTCGTGGGCATTGTGGAGGCTGAGCCCACTTTTCCCAGCTGGGTGGCAGTGAGCAAGGGACTCTACTTCTCTGAGCCTCAGCTTCCTGTCTGCAGAGCAGGGACCACCACCCTGTTGGGTCATCAGGACATCGTAAGCGAGCTAGCCCATCAGTGGCTGTCCCTGAAGACCCCTCCTTCACGCACCTGCTGAGCCCCTCTGTTCAGGTGCCTCGTTGGGGTCTTGGCTTCTGCAAGCATCCAGTGCCTCCTCCCGGGGCAGGGGCAGCGATTCATCCTGAACATGGCCCAGGGCATCCTTGATGAAGACACAAGAGGTCAAAAGAGTGGTGGGTGTCCCTGGTTGAACTGCTCTCTCCAAGCCTGTCCCCATCAAGCCCTCCCAAAGACCCTAGGAGGGAGTTGGACCCCCTCCCCTGGTGAGGACAGCAGAGGGCACGTGGCCTGGTGGTAGGGCCCTGGCCCTGTGTGCTTGGTCCTGCCAATGCAACTGTGCTTGGTCCTGCCAATGCAACTGCCTCCTGTGAGCTCCCAGACTCCACTTAGCAGACGAGGAGCTTGTTTGTTCAGCCAAGCCACCCCCGGGTTCCCCAAGGCAGCATCAAAGGCTCCAGGCCCCTCCCCTTCCTGGGTGGAAGTTTCCTCTGTGTACACCCTCAGAGGTGGCACCTGCCCAGGGCCTCTGGGAATCCTGTCCCTCAACTTTCCACAGGCCCAAATGGCCAAAGCCAGCTGTCCCTGGGCCCTGCCCCAAAAGACAAGCAGGGATACATTTGTGGGGCTTCCCTGACGCAGCACACACCCCCTTCCCAGCCTGCGGAGCATGTGACAGGCAGCAAGCACCTGACTACAGCTACAGCACAGAAGGCCTGGGCCC
>NW_011494827.1:1967159-1967344 GCF_000754665.1 Bison bison bison
CTCAGCTCCGGTCAACGTCCATGGGGCGGGGGGGAGTTCTCCTGCAGGTTCCCACAGCCCCGGGTACTTCTAACCCGGTTCTAATGGGTGATGCTTGCTTCCCACCTGCTTCCACACTAGACCCGAGGTCCTTCAGGAAGGAAACTTGCCTTCATTCTGTCTTCACCATCACCCCTACCAGGCAC
>NW_011494827.1:1967444-1978632 GCF_000754665.1 Bison bison bison
TACCAGGCACACACTAAGTGCTGAATAAATGTTTGACAGTGGATGGACAGACAGAGCCTGCAGGAAGGCAGGTGTTTCGAACTCAGGGTACATTTATTCAGCAAATATTTATTAAGCTTCTATATGGCTTCCCCTTATCAACTCATCTTCTTTCTACAGAAAAAGACCCAGGATTTTATTCAGGGGTGCGATATATCATCCAAGAGACTGCTGCTGCTGCTAAGTCACTTCAGTCGTGTCCGACTCTGTGTGACCCCATAGACGGCAGCCCACCAGGCTCCCCTTTCCCTGGGATTCTCCAGGCAAGAACACGAGTGGGTTGCCATTTCCTTCTCCAATGCAGGAAAGTGAAAAGTGAAAGTGAAGTCGCTCAGTCGTGTCTGACTCTTAGAGACCCCATGGACTGCAGCCTACCAGGCTCCTCCGTCCATGGGATTTTCCAGGCAAGAACACTGGAGTGGGGTGCCACTGCCTTCTCTGATCCAAGAGCCTACATTTCCCCAATTTCCCTTCAGTACAAACACAGTTGAGTAGATCTGCTGTGTGTGTCTTCTGGGAAAGCTTCTTACAGGAAACTGACTCAACTGAGCAGGGCTAACCCCACTCCCAGGCTTCCCTGGTGGCTCAGAGCTGAAGAATCCGCCTGTGATACAGGAGATATGGGTTTGACCCCCGAATTGGGGAAGATCACCTAGAAAAGGAAATGGCAACCCACTTCAGTATTCTTGCCTGCGAAATCCCCTGGACAAAGAGGAGCCTGGTGGGCTACAGTCCATGGAGTTGAGAAGAGATGACTTAGCGACTAAACAGGTAAGGAACAAGTAATGGGTCAGGTGCTTTTCTAGGGGAGGAAGAAATGGAAGTGGACAGATGATGCCCCGTGCCCTCCTCACCTGTCCCCAGGTCCTCACCTGCTCTCAGCAGACTCCTCCATTGACCCTTAACTGGATCTCCTGCTTCCCCTCCCATCCTGCCCACAGTTGCCAGAGACGACCCCTAAAATGCACTTGAAGAATTGATGCTTTTGAACTGTGGTGCTGGAGAAAACTTTTGAGAGTCCCTTGGACTGCAAGGAGGTCCAACCAGTCCATCCTAAAGGAGATCAGTCCTGAGTGTTCATTGGAAGGACTGATGCTGAAGCTGAAACTCCAATACTTTTGCTGAAGAATCTGCCTTCTTCCACTGTGAAGAGCTGACTCATTGGAAAAGACCCTGATGCTGGGAAAGACTGAGGGTAGGAGAAGGGGACGACAGAGGATGAAATGGTTAGATAGCATCACTGACTCGATGGACATGAGTTTGGGTAAACTCTGGGAGTTGGCAATGGACAGGGAGGCCTGGCGTGCTGCAGTCCATGGGGTCGAAAAGAGTCAGACATGACTGAGTGACTGAACTGAACTGAACTGACCAGAAACACCCCGCCTTGGCTCCCCCTCAATCCACTGTGCTGTAATCTGGCACAGGAGGCCATCCAGGGCCATCACCACCGCCCCTGCCCTGGCTTCTGCTCCAGCACCTCCTTGTCCCCTCCCCACCCTGGTTCCTGCCTGCCTCTGCACCTCCGCACACACTGTTCCTCCCACCTGCCTGGGAAGGGTAACTAGTCACCTGCCGCCTCCTTGCAAAGCCCTCCCTTCCCTTCCATACCCCACAGCAGCTGAGCACTCAATCTCACTGAAATGAAAACTGGGTTGGGTTGCCCTCCTGTTTCCAACCCTTCCATGCTTCCCACTGTGAAAGATAAAGCGCCCACGGGCCCAGCCCCCCCACCCTCATCTCAGCTCCCTGGATGGACCTTCTCCCACCTGCCTTGGGGCCTGACACCTAGTGCCTGCTGCCTGCTCCTCTCCTCCCCACACCTCAGCTCACCCCACCTGCTCCTTGTCGGGGCCTTCCTGACTGTCCCCCAAATGAAGCTCCTCCCTTCCATAGCACCCCATCCTCATACCCCAATTTGTGACCTTCCAGTTACTGTGTGACAGTCTTGTCTTATTCTCCTCAGAGGCCCGGGGGAGTCTGGCCACACCTTAGAATCATCCAGAAGCTTTTAACAAGTATCTGAACAAGGCCTCAGCCAAGACCAATGAAAAGCAGAGGGGTCTGGGCGCGGCCCTGCTAGGCACTCAGACAGGCCTGGTTGACAGGCCAACAGGTCTGTGGGTGTCTTCTGCCCACAGACCTTGGGTTGTTTCTTGGTCTTCTCCACTGGCTTCCCACATGATCAGAACTAAACATTTTTGTCAAGAGCTTACAATCTCCATTGGAACTAGATGGAGACGAGGCAATGAAGGAGAGAGGGGGAGAAGGTAAAAGAGGAAAAGAGAGGGAATGGGATGCAGAAAGGGAGACCAATTCAAAGATGCGAGAACCAGCAAGAGAGGAGCAGAAGGAAGGAGGAGGGAACAGATGAAAGGGAGGTGGAGGGAGGTGTCGAAGGCCACCACCATTCTGCTCTTCATTTCTATCTGAATTTTATTCTAATACTCAAGTTGACTTTGACTCAGTTCTACAAATATTTTCTGAGTCCCTACTATGTGGCTGGCCTGGTTCTGGGGCAGGGACATAGCCATGGGGAACACACACAGACCTCTGCCTTGAGGAGGAGACCCAGGGGAGGACTCCTGAGAAGATGATGCCATACCCATTTCATGTCACAAGTGATGAAATCAATTCTCAGAGAGGGACAGTGACTTGCCCAAGGTTACACAGCACATACAATGGGAAAAGAGGACCAGAATTCAGGTCTCCGAACTTGATTCAGGTCTTCTCTCCGCCTTCCTGCCCCTCCCTGCTCAGTCTTGTCAGCCCTCCCTACTTTTCAACACTCTCAGGAGCATTTGCCTGTAACTTTATGTGGTTTTAGTTTTAACCTGCCAATATTTTGAAAAAAGAAAACAAGGAATACAGTGACATCTAGGCACAAATATTATAAATGTGTTAGACTATATCCCTCTGGGCTTTTTTTCCCCCTTTTCTATGCATAGATATTTAAATTCTTCCGTAAGTCTGTTTCTACAAAATGTTGACTTTTGCTTTGTGCATTTATCATGGGATGGTATCAGAAAACCAATTCCACAACTTTTGTAATTTCTACCACCTCTTCTGCAAAGCAGTGCTTTAGGGTCACCTTATTATAATCTCTTATGTAAGGAATGCCTTCACTTACCAAATCAGGTCCTTCTGATCAGACATTGGGGTTGTTTCCAATTTTTACCAACTATAAACAGTGTTGAGGTCCTTTTAATATTTAACAAATATTCAGAATCTTGAGGTTTTGCTCATTTGTATTTGTTTTACAAGTAATGGAACTGACCTTTATTGTAAGACCACTGGCCATCTGTATTACCTTTTATGTGACTTTTGCCTAGGTTTTTCTTTCTGACATGATGGACACTATTTTAAAGCCTTTGCTCTCTATGGGAGTGAGTGACAAGTGTGTGACACGCACTTCTGCACAGATGCAAGCTCTGAGCAAGGAGAGGCTGCCTAGACTTGAAGGAACAATGATAAATTCTCATACCCGCAACCAAGGGTGCTCTATTCACACTGCTGGGGCTGAGAAGCTGACTGGAGTGTCCACTTTCCCTGAAGCCGCTGCCACCTGGAGTGAGGGGGGTGTTGGGATCTCAGCTCTGGGATGACAGCCTGACACTGACAGAATAAGAGAGTGACTTTTAATCTCTGTACAAGCCAACGTGTTACCCTCCAGGCCAGGCAACAGCCCTTGAGCTGTCCCCTGTGGCAGCGATCATCATACAAGCCTTTGAAGAGCAGGCTCACCTCTCCAGTCCCTCATGTCCTGGCATGGTGCTTGGCACATGAATGGTGTCTGGTGCGTACTTGCTAAAAGCATTCAGACACATCTGCAGATGAGCCTTGCTCATCTTGCAAACCAGGCTTCCCTGGTGGCTCAGTGATAAAGAATCTGCCTGATATGCAGGAGATCACCTGCAATGCAAGAGACACGGGTTCAATCCCTGGGTCAGGAAGATTCCCTGGAGAAGGAAATGGCAACCCACTCCAGTATTCTTGCCTGGAAATCCCATGGACAGAGGAGCGTGGCACACTGCAGTCCATGGGATCATAGAGTGACACGACTTAGCAACTAAACCACCAACATCTGGCAAGCCAGAGTCCTTTTAAATTTCCTTTCCCCTGGGATCCTGAGTAAACTCTCCCTCCCCAAATTCCTCCCCAGGTCTGGACTTTGTCCTTGAAATGACTGTTTCTTCAGGGAGCTGGGTTCCAAGCAATTTGCTCTAGAAACTGTATACTCTGTGATCCTAGGTAAGGCAAGTGTCTCCTCTGTGGGGCTGGGGACAAGGATACTGACCCCTACCTGGCAACCTCCCAGCATTGAGGAGATCCTGTTTGGGAAAGTGTTTTGTAAATATGAAGTAAATAAAATATCCTCTCATAAAGATCATCCTCACCATAATTCACACCATGACGCCCAGGGTCTTCAGATGTAAGTAACCAATTGGGAGGAGGGTCCTGGGTGGAGGTACCCTAATAATTTGTAATAATTTTCTCTATGACACCCACTTTCCAGGGGCTAGACCGCCCTCTGGTTTTCCACTTTCTATACCTCACTTCAGCATTGCCATCTTGGGGTGGTCCCTTTGGCCAGAAGCTTCTATTTGCCTTGGGCATGGAGCAAATATCTCCTTTGGGTCATCTATTCACTGAGTCACTTGCTCGCCAAGCATTTCACAGCCTCTGTCCGGGGGCTGGGATTTAGGGCTGAATGGTACCCAGCTGGTGATGATGAGGAAGGCACAGTTGTGGGGAGGTGGGCTTCCAAGTCTGGCACAGTGAGAATTAGGGCCCCCAGGGGCGGGTCATGTCATGATGGGGACACCAAGGCCAGAGTGAGATGACGTAAAATCAGGAAAGTCTTCCTGGAGGAAGTGGCATTCTCACCAAATGTAGAGAAAGAAGCAGGAGTTTACTGAGAGGCCAAGGGCAGCAGGTGGTGGAAGCCTTTAGACCCAGGGAAGGTGAGCAGGCTGGAGGAGCAGAGCCCAAGGTGGCTGGGCCAGGCTGGAGGAAGTGTTGTGCAGTGAGGCTGAGGACTGGGTTGGAGAAGCAGGGCCCTGAATGCCGTGGTTAGGAAGTGGAGCTGGAGCCCCAGCCGATGGAGCTGCTGGGGGCTCGTGAAAGGAGATCATTTGGGGGTTACACCATTACCCAGAGAAAGGCATTGAAGACCTGCTGTGGCTCTTAACCCCTTTGGGGCTAACCCTTTTGGAAATGCAGTCAGCCTTTGGGAATGCATACAAGCATGCAATGATCTCAGAACTCCAAGTGCAATTCCATACATGCACAGCTCCGGGCAAGGGGCAGACCAAGACCCTGAAGGACACACTCTCTGGCTTTACAGTGTGGTTATCAATACGTTGTAGCATTTCAACTTTAAAATTGCAGGCACTGCTCCTCCATGAGCTGGTGACTGGCTGGCACTTCAAAGCGCCCAGCGCCCCCTCTGGAGCATTTCTTCCTCTCCAGGTGGCCCTTTCTGACTCCAAGATTCGCAGAGTTGGGGCTGTCAGTGCCTTCTGAAAGGAGGACAGCCTGGAAGACTGTGACATACCCCGCGGCCCTAGGTGCATTCCCCTCCCAAACACCAAGGTCCCCAACAGCGACCCACAGACTGTCAGGCCCCTCCCCCTTCCTCTGTTGGCACCCTCTTGCCTTAGGTGGTCTTGTCATCCTATTTGGGCAGCGGTCTTGTCTTACTTCCCAGCCCCAGTACCGAGTTCACCACGTCATGTGGAGTGGACATCTGTTAAACGCTGACTGACCCATGGACCAGTAGTTACTGGAGGAGCAGAGTGTGGCACCCACCAGCGCATCCATCTGCCAGGGTGCAAATCCTTCCCCATCACTTAGTATCTGTGGGAACCCTGGGACTCTCCATACCTCCACTTCCTCATCTGTACAATGGGGATAAGAGAGCACCTCCCTTGAAGGTCGCTGAGGGACAAAAGGAGTGGACAACAGATGCAGAGCACCAGAGATGGCATCTGGTGCAAAGATTCCCTAATAAATACAGGGATCATTTGGTACACACACAAAGCTGGTGAAGAAGCACACGAAGCTGGTGAAGAAGCGCATGAAGGAACCAGAACTGACAGTTCTGCCAGTCATGGGGCCTCTGTAACAATGCATCCAGTAAGTTGCACTGGACGTGTCCTCCAGTGTCCTCCCCAAACTTCCTAAGTTGATGTCCTAACCCCCAGGACCTCAGAACATGACCTGATTTAGAAATGCAGTCCTTGCAGACACAGTTAATTAGGGTGGGATCATTAGGGCGGGCCTTAATCTGCTGTGACCAGTGTCCTTATAAAAAGAGGACATTTGAACACAGACACATATAGAAGGAAGACGACGAGACACAGGGGGAAGACGGTCAAGGAGAGAGGCCTGGAACTGACCCTCCCTCACAAGTCTCAGAAGAAATGACCCTGCAGATGCCGTGATCTCGGACTTCCAGGCTCCAGGACTGTTGTTGAGGTCTGTGGTCCTTTGCCAGGGCACTGCAGGAAACCCTTATAGCACCTACCTCTCTATTTGACCAATAGGGAAATCGAGGCATAAAATTAAATGACGTGCAAGGTTCCCGGGGCTCCCAGAGGGCAGGGCCAGGCTCTGGATCCTCCAGGTCGGGGGACTTGGCCCTGCCTGTCTCCATCTGGGAGAACTGCTAATGTCTGGAACAAGAAGCTGATCATCCAGGTGCCAGGCCCCCTCGGAGGGACCATCAGAAGGGGATGGAAGCTCTCCTCTTGGAAGCGAGAACAAGCCACGCGAGAAACACACAAACCATGATGAAACAGACACCGACAGCCAAAGTAAGCCCTTGCCTATAACACTCTCCTAGACAAGCTGCTAGATTGCTAAAAGCCAGAATCAGTGGCTGTCCCATGACATTTTATACTGAAATGGTCCCCGACTTTTGTTCCATGTTTAAAGGGCTCTTGCATTCGTGCTCCAATGGGCTCTTCACTCTGACACACTTAGAAGGCAGAGAGCGCTGCTAGCCCTTCGCCCAGCAGAATCCACAGGGGTTAAAGGCCCCAAGTTCACAGGGTCAGAGATGGCCGGGAACCTAGAGCATCTGAGCCGCAGGCTGAAAGGGGCCTGGACCCACCCGTGGGGCCCCAATGATAAGAGACTCAGACAGTCTGTGGTCCTTTCTCCCTCTCTCCTTGCACTTGATAAATATCTACCAAGCTCCTTCCCATGTCAAGTGCTGTGCTGGAGCTGGGGTTGTGGCAGAAAACAGAGAGGACCCGAAGGATTCTGTGTGTGGGTGGAAGGAAGCAGGGAGGAAAGGAAGGCTGGTGAGAAAGAAGGTGGGATGGCGATGGGGGCGACACAGGGCACCTCACATGGAGTGGGGGTTGGGTTCTTGCATTTGCACAACCACAGAGGGTGACATGAGTCCAGGTATGTTTCCATGGGCTGTTACCATGCCAACCTCCCTGCCCAGGGCGGTCTTTCAGGATGACTACGGAAGCAGCCTGAGGACCCTGCCTTCAGCAGCTCACCCTGCGGTTCACGGGCACTTGCTCCAGAGAAGCTGGGCCTGGCGCCAAGGATAGTGCATCATCTGGGCCTTCAGCCCAGGTCCCAGGAGGACAGAAGAGGAAACACTACCTGAAGGAGGCCAAGGAGGAGGAGGAGGCGAGGCCGGAGTCATCGCTGGCCGCGTGACAGCACGGTTGTGAGCTGAATTGTGTCGCCTAAAAGTCAAGTTCAAGTCCGAACTGCCCCCCCACCCCCCGCCAGCCCTGTGACTGTGACCTCATTTGGTAACAGGGTCTCTGCAGATGCCCTAATGACCTCCCTACTAAGGGTGAGGTCATCCTGGAGCAGGCCGGGCCTCGCCCACCCCACCTGCCCCTGCAGACTGACCTCCGGCTCTGAAACCAGGCAGAGGTTCTCAGCCCTTTGGCTGAGAGAACCACACCTGGGGACAGCCCTGCCCGGAAAGCCACCACAGTGCTCTCCGTCTCCCTCGGCCCATGGGCTGCTGTGATGGGGGAGCTGGTGATCACAGGCCCTGCCCACTCCAGGGCCTAGTCAGCCTGAGTTTGCATCAGCATCTCCCGCAGATCGGAGGAGATAAATCGCAGTCACATTTAACCGACTCCAGGGCTTCCCAGGGAGAAGGTGATGGCACCCCACTCCAGTACTCTTGCCTAGGAAATCCCATGGACGGAGGAGCCTGCTAGGCTGCAGTCCATGGGGTCTCGAAGAGTCGGACACGACTGAGCGGCTTCACTTTCACTTTCCACTTTTCACTTTCCTGCATTGGAGAAGGAAATGGCAACCCACTCCAGTGTTCTTGCCCGGAGAATCCCAGGGACGGGGGAGCCTGGTGGGCTGCCGTCTATGGGGTCGCACAGAGTCAGACATGACTGAAGTGACTTAGCAGCAGCAGCAGCAGGGCTTCCCAGATGGCGCCCGTGGTAAAGAACCCGCCTGCCAGTGCAGGAAACGTAAGAGATGCAGGTTTGATCCGTAGGTCGGGAAGATCCCCTGAAGAAGGAACTGGCAACTGACTCCAGTATTCTTGCCTGGAGAATCCCATGAGCAGAGAGGCCTGGCAGCCTACAGTCCATGGGATTGCAAAGAGTCAGACACGACTGAAGCGACTTTGCATGCAGTGAAGCCTAAGCTCTTGGGACAAACAAAAAGACAAGAAAGAGGAAACCATGATGTAAGCAGTGTGAGTGATTCCATCCAATCTTTGCTGGATGAGACAAGGCCATGAAGACGTGATGGTGAAGATGACGATGGTGACGGTGACAATGATGCGACAATCTAAATCCTACCGGGTACCAAGCTCTGTGCCAGGGCCTTCCCAGCACTTTCTCATTGCATCCTCACAATCACACTAGAAGCAGGTCTCAGTATCGTTCCCATTTCACAGTTGAGAACACTGAGTCACAGAAAGGCTTAGTAACCTGCTGGACTTTATCACCACTGGTAAGAGAGAGAGCTGAACTGCTCTGTCCACTTGGGGTCCCACCTGACACTTAAAGCACGAGCCTCGCACCCCAGTGCATGTGGTTCCCACGTTTAAGGATCAGCATTTTCTATTTCACAGGCCCCTGCTCCCTCTGCTACTCATCTGATAATGGGCCAGCTTCTCCCAATGCTAGAGGCAAAAATGGCTGGGGACCACGCTTGATGGGCAATTCAGGGAATTTTTGAGAGACTTTTGACTGGGCACCACAACCTCCAGCAAAGTCTTGAGAGCATGAGCCCCTCGAGAGATGTAGTTCTCCTCCAGTTTCTTGAGATTTTTCAATGATAAGGCCTGAAACATCTAAAAAGTCACAGATGTGTGTCAACAAGGGGCTTATAACTCATGGCACCCAAACTACTGAATGCAGCCACTGACGCTGAACCAAACTGCTCAGGATCCAACTCTGGCCCCAGGGTCCCAAGGTAAGGACAGCATCTTGGAGTCACCGCCCTGATCTGGCCTGTGTCCCCTTGCTGGCCCTGATTCTTTGGAGACCCTCCTGGGTCTCAGTTTCTCCATCTAGTCAGTGGAATTGCACCTGGCTTGCAAGGCTGCTCTAAAGATTAAACGAGAGAACGTAAAACGTACAAAATATTTACTCATCACTAAAACATTTAGGTATTCAGCCTTTCCCTTAGATAAAAGAGAAAGTAGCAGGGCAGAGATTAGGAGAATAAAGGATGTAAACTAACAGCTTAAAGTCTTACATTTAGCAACATTACAGAAAGGATTCTAAAGGAGAATTTTCATCTCTACACCATTTATTTTCTGAAATTACAACAAGGTGCCAATATCAAAGGTACACTGTTTTCCTTTTATCTGATTAACTTAACGGAGGAAGAACGAACAGGACACGCAGAGGTGACACTGGCAGGATGAAGTACGAAAAAGAGAAACTGTGAGCACAGACAAACTCATTACTAAAACCATCTAGGCAGGATACACGTCATGATCTTGAGGAAACTCAAGTTCCAGTTAATTTGAAATAGACTGTCCAGGCCGGAAGATAAATGTGATTTTTTTTTCCAATGAGCCACCTTCTTTGGGCTAAGGTGGCTTCCTGATTTTTCCTTAAATGCAAATCGAACCACTGGGATCTTGATCTCTTGGAGGGAGCTGAATTAACTCTCCCTTTACAGGGAAGCAGCCTCTTGCGGGAGAAACAGAGCACCCTGGACTCACATGTAGCGTGGATCAAATTCCAGTTCTGCCTCTTCTGAGCTGTGTGACAACAGGCCGGTGCACTGCCTCTCTGAGCCTCAGCCTCCTCTGTGGAGTGCGGACATTAATAGTACCTGCTTCACAGATTTATGAACATTAAATGATGCCTTTGAAAACACCGCAAGGTGCCAAGCACATGGCAGGAGTATTATTAAACACCCATTTTGCTCTTCTAATCAGTTAGATGATAACATAAATGTCCAGCCTGCCCTTGGCTCCAGAGCTTAAGAAACTTACTCAGGGTCACACAGCTAGTAAACAGGAGAACTAGAAAGGGGCCCAACCCTGCATATTCTCTCCTGCACCAGCCTTGGGGGTCTCCTGTGTGCTGCTGCTGGGGCTGCGGCTACGGAACCCATCTGACCTGGACCTGCCCTCGATGGGCTCACAGTCTAAACAAGCAGAGATGAAGATGCATATACAGGACCACCAGGCTGGGAACCATGGTCACCTTCGGAGCTGTGAGGGAGGTGGGAAAGGCTGACTGCTTTCCCAGGGAAAGGGTGGATTGGGGAGGCAGGAGCACAGGACAGTTACTTCACACTACACGTGGAAGAGAGCACCTGGGGCCTGGCACAGGCGGGGACCCATGAACTGTCGGATAAATGGACGTACAGGAGACAGATGATGAAGGATGAAAGGTAGCTGGTTGGCTCCCTGGAGAGTGTTGGATGCAGAGATAGAACAACGAGGTGGTCCGGTGAATAAGATGATGGAGGGTGAGTAGAAGAGAGCATGGATGGGTGAACAAGAGATAGGGTGAGTGGATGGAAAGGTGGATGGGTGGCTGAGCAGGTGGACAGATGATGGGGAGGTTGCTGGACTGGTGAACGGGTGAGTGAAGTTGTATGGGTGGACCGGTGACACCAGGTGGGTAGATGGGTGGATGGAATGAAGGAGGGATAGATGGGGATGGTGGTTTGGAGG
>NW_011494827.1:1978732-1978824 GCF_000754665.1 Bison bison bison
TCAATTGACTGGTTTGATCTCCTTGCTGTCCAAGGAACTTTCAGGAGTCTTCTCCAGCACCACAGTTCAAAGGCATCAATTCTTTGGCACGC
>NW_011494827.1:1979180-1983276 GCF_000754665.1 Bison bison bison
GGCGCCGCACGTCCAGCTCCAGCCGCTGCACCTGCGCCCGCAGGATGCGCTCCTGCTCGCGCACCAGGCGCAGCTGGCGCCGCTGGATCCGCCTGCCGCGCTCCAGGGCCGAAGCCTGCCGCCCCAGCGCCGCGTCCTTGCGCCGCAGCCGCTCCCGCAGCCGCCGCAGCCGCCACCGCTGCCGCTGGGCCGCGCGCTTGTTCTCTCGAACCTACGGGTTGGCGCGGTGGAGGAGGGCGTCAGGAAGGCGGCCCGGGGTCTCACCGAGCCTGTCTTTATTTGAAACTTCGATATTTTGTTGTTCAGCGTGCCTTTTCTTTTCGCATTAGTTTTTGCATTAAAATATTGCTTCGAATATTATTTATCTCAATGATGGTTACTGGCGCCCTCTTAAATGTTGCCCAGGACGCAAGTGCCTTCCTTCAGGTCCCCTTGAGCTTCAAGGACAAGGACTCAGGGAAACTTAGTCAGGATGGGGACGGGCTGGTGCACACACAGTGGTTCCAACACGGAGTACCCCCACACCAGTTTGAAAAGAGCTGCCACCTGGAACCCCCTGAGTGTCGCTTCTTCCACGCCAGAACCTCCCAGACTTCTCCGTTGCTCAGTGCCTAAAAGGACCCTGCCTGGTCCAGTAAGGGTCAGCTGAAAACCGTGACTTCTGGCTGAGACAAGATCAACAGTGTCACAGCAGCTATTCCTTACTGTGAATACAACCCTGAGCTACTGAGAAATGACCTGCTGAATGTCAATCGGCTAAAAGTCACTGATCCACCACGTGTCTGTCTCAAGGATTTTTGTTTCTGCATGGCTCCCTGCCTATCCAAGAACACACCTCCCTGTTCTTAAATCTTGACCTCCCAGACCCATGGGCTGTACTCTGGACCAGGGTGACCCACTCACTGCAAAAAACAACAGGGTCCTGGCCTAATAGTCACAATTAATTTATGCACATGGGTAGACTTGCCTTCCTGTTAAGATCTGTTTCAACTGTTAGTGCCTGCACATATATTTCTTAAGAGCTTGCAGAAGACAAAACAAAGAAGAGCAAACGAGAAACAGGAAACCTGAGAACAGCTTGGCAGGCTTTACTTTCAGGGGAAATTGGGGCAGAAGAAACTGGAGTTAGATTCCCTGCGAGGGCTGCCTGATGGTGCGAATCCTGTAGTCAGTGATGCTTAGAGCCCAGAGCTCCGTTACCTAGAGGGGTCTACCTCGACCACCTTTGGGAGTGACCACAGGTCGCCACAGAAATGAGGCGTCTTTGTATGCAAATAATTACAGCAAATATAGTCAACAGTGGGGCAAATTGTCATTTGGCAGATATCAGGTACAAAGGGCAGAGTTCACACACTCCTGCAAACTTGCTCTGAAATGCAGATAGCTCCAGGCGGAGGGGGAGGGTTAGCATCTGGGCTGGGCTGAAGCTGGGCCGAGTGGTCTCCGAGGGGGCCCTGAGCCAGCCCCCTCACCACCGTGAACATCTGCCCTTCACCTGGAAACAGTGTTTTGTGACAGGACGTTCCCAGGAGCATCTTGGTGACAGGAGAACAGAATGCAAGGCGTGCGGCCACAGAGCTGCAGGTCCTGCAGTGTCTTGGAGCTCACTCCCAGCATTTCTCTGGCTTGTCACCCTCACTTCTGTCTCCCCATCAGAGTATGAACCTCTGGTGATTGCAGAGCTTTGCATATGTTTTTCAAATTTATTTTACTTTTTTGGCCACACCACGAGGCATGAAGGAATCTTATTTCCCCGACTAGGGATTGAACTCATGCCCCCTGCAATGGAAGCACAGATTCTTAACCACTGGACCGCCAGGGAAATCCCAGGACTGTGTATGCTTACCTGGGAAATCCTACATGTATATAAGGCTTTATTACAGGATTTTCTACAAAGCGATTACATGGTTGATGGCAGGAGCCCACACAACACCACTTTATCCTGGGTTAAAAAGTCCTGGATCTTGATGATGATGGCTTGTACCCAAGAGGATAGACTCAACTTTCTGCACCTAAATTTCAATGTAAAGGGAGAAAGCAGCACTTGCGTGTCTCCCTGGTATCTCAAAGGCTAACATCGATTTAATTGAACTTCTTATCTTCCCTGCTTCACCTCTATTTCCTTTAAAAGCTAATCGATCTGGTGTTTTTCAAACTTTTTGGACTGCCTCCCACAGTAAGAAACATCTTTTAAGAACGTGGCCTGTTACACACGTGGCAGGCGTTGACAACTGAAACAAGCTTCACAAAACAGCACTCCCCTTCACACACATGATGCCCTTTCATATTTCCTAGTCAATTCCATCTTTAAATGCTGGTTGCAAGTTACAGAACTGATTTCACAACCCACTGGCGGGAGTCAACCTGCAATTCGACAACTGCTGTGCTCGCCGTGAGTAGCAATTTGCTAAAAGAGGATGCCTCTCAGGATCTTTGGGTCTCTGCCCACCAAGTCTCTGCTCTCCAGCCTTCGTTTTCTCTCCTCTGGAACACTTCAATAAAGACTAGTAATTACAAAAGCAACTAGTGCTATTTAAATGCCTACTGTTTTGAGTGTTTTACACATATTAACTGATGCTGAAGCTGAAGCTGAAGCTGAAGCTCCACTACTTTGACCACCTGATGTGAAGAACTGACTCACTAGAAAAGACCCTGATGCTGGGAAAGACTGAAGGCAGGAGGAGAAGGGGACGGCAGAGGATGAGATGGTTGGATGGCATCACTGACTCGATGGACATGAGTTTGAGCAAGCTCCAGGAATTGGTGATGGACAGGGAAGCCTGACGTGCTGCAGTCCATTGGGTCACAAAGAGTCGGATACAACTGAGCGACTGGACTGAACTGAGCTCTTTTAAAGTGTGTGTGTGCTTAGCTGCTTAGTTGTGAACGACTCTTTGTAACCCCATGGACTATAGTCCACCAGGCTCCTCTGACCATGGGATCCTCCAGGCAAGAATACTGGAGTGGGTTGCCATTTCCTACTCCAGGGGAATCTTCCTGACCCAAGGATTGAATCCGTGTCTCTTGTATCTCCTCCACTGTCAGGTGGATTCTTTACCACTGCACTACTGGGAAAGCCTAACTCCCTTAAACCAGACAACTAGTTAGGAAGGTTGGTGCTGTATCGTTCCCATTTCACAGATGAGGAAACTGAGGCCTAGAGAGGTTAAGTCACCTGGCCTACATCACAGAGCTTGTGAGTGGCAGACCAGGGTTTGGCGCCAGACATCTGCCTCCAGAGCCAACTCCCTTAACCACCCACTTCTCCAGTTATGCTCTAACTTGCCACCTCCCTACACCATCTCTCTTTCCCATTTGATTAGAGTGATATCCCCGAAACCCTGACTTGAGCCTCTCCTGCTCAAAGTCCTGCTCCCCCTTGGCTTCCAGACTTTGGTTCACGCCATGGTTCTGACAACTTGTCCTCCTTGGGGCCCTCCTGTCTCAACTCCTGGTCCTGCTATGCTCTTCCGTACCTTCGTGCCTTGCCCAGGCTCTTACCCACCCTCGCATGCTGTTCCCCTAAGGCTCAACTCACAGGGCCCAGAAAGCACACTGTTGCCTGCACGTTTCCTCATGGCTCCATCACCCGGTTTTGGAGTTACTTGTTTCCCATCTGTGTCCCCGCCCACAAGCCAGCTCCTGAAGGCAGAGACCTGGCATCAGTCCTTCTCCTTGTCCTTAGACCAGACTGGCTCCCCTGATGTCAGGCACCAAGCCCACAGAAATGAACCTCTGGCCAGAGCTCCTAGTGGGTGCACAGCTCCCACAGGCCACCCTGTGAGGGGGCAGGGCAGGATGCGAGCCCCATTTTACAGATGGGACAGTTGAGGCCCAGGGAAGTCACGTGACCTTGCCCAGGTCCAGTGGCCCCTGCCTGCACTGCTAGAATGAGGACCCCTCTCACTCCTCCTGTCTGGCTCTCCACACCCTCCCCATGGTCTATATTCAGGCGCAGCTGCTGCCACGAAAAAACCCATAGGGTGACTCTGCTGCAACAAGAAAAAAGTGCCAGAAAGAAGGAGGAGGGGCTGTGTACCTGGCTGGCCAGCTCCCCCTGCAGTGCATCCAGCTGCTCCTGGGCCCGGAGAGAGGC
>NW_011494827.1:1983376-2009981 GCF_000754665.1 Bison bison bison
GGAACACGCGCGTGCTCAGCTGGTCCACCTTCTGGAGGAGGTTCCTCTCCGACAGCTCCAGTTCCTGAATCCTGCGCATCGAAGCAGCAAGGCGCTTACTCAGTGTTGAGTCCTGCCTTGGCCACAGGTTCGAGGCCTTGCACCAAGGCCACAGCAGCAGTGCCCAGAACCAAGGACGCCTCCGAGGCTAATTGAGCCCCTTTGTAACTAACTGTTGCCAAAAAGCCCCTTGATCATCACTAACAAGCTTCCTGACTCCCAGTTAGGCAAAGATGCCCACTCCAGTAAACACACTATCACGCCCCAACCAGTCACCTAACACCAGCCTTCCAGCAGCAATGGTCTTTGTCTTGAGGCTATAAACATTGGCTATTGACCCATGAAAACTGTCGACTCTCCCTGGCCCATCAGGAGTTGAAGGCCCTCTGCACTCACAGTGATCACTTTATACCTGTTCTTTGTTCCTAATAAACTCACTCTTTTCTGCGGTACTCCGTGTCTGGAAATTCTTTTCCAACTTGTGCTCAGACTGCCCCAACATTCAGGATGCAGTAAGCGTGGCCTAAGGTTTTCACAGACACTGGGATCATCTTTTTTTTTCCTTCTGTTTTTTGGTCAATTTGATATCCAGACAAAAAAATGACATTTTATAAAACATTCATACGTATCTTTTTCAAGATAATCTAAAATAGTTTGAAGACATCTTTTGAATAACAAGGCACCAGGAACCTTAACAGTGTTCTCAACCCTTCAACCCTAAACCAGTAATTCCCAGTACAAGTCATACCAATGAAGGACTGAGCCCGAACCAAACATCTGCATTGTCTCAATTAATCCTCATGTGATCAGCCTGAAAGTAGGCTCCTTTTCTCCTATTTTGCACATGAGGAAACAGGATCAGAGAGGCCGGACAATTTGCCCAAGGCAATGGCACCCCACTCCAGTACTCTTGCCTGGAAAATCCCATGGACGGAGGAGCCTGGTAGGCTGCAGTCCATGGGGTCGCTAAGAGTCGGACACAACTGAGCGACTTCACTTTCACTTTTCACTTTCCTGCAGTGGAGAAGGAAATGGCAACCCACTCCAGTGTTCTTGCCTGGAGAATCCCAAGGACGGGGGAGCCTGGTGGGCTGCCATCTATGGGGTCGCACAGAGTCGGACATGACTGAAACGACTTAGCAGCAGCAGCAGCAGCAGCAGCAGCACACAGCGTTATAGAGTCCAAGCTGCATGACTCCCAAAGTTAAAAAATCACTCAGTCATGCCCAACTCTTTGGGACCTCATGGAGTGTAGTCCACCAGGCTCCTCTTTCGGAATTCTCCAGGCAAGAATACTGGAGTGGTTGCCATTCCCTTCTCCAGGGCATCTTTCTGACCCAGGGATCAAACTTCAGTCTCCTGCATTATACAGGCAGATTCTTTACCATCTGAGCCATCAGGGAAGCCCATGACTCCCAAACTCAGGCTCTAATCCTGTGCTCTGATGCTTTCCACTTGAGCTACAGTCTTGAAAATCTCTTCTAAGGAAATGATTAAAATGCAGAAAAAGTTTTTTGTGATTACAAAAACTCTGAATTACTTACAGAAGTGAGAAGTTGGAAATGACCTGTGTAATAGTTAGGGATGGCTAAGCCTCTGGAAGTCTTTTTTATTATCCCGAGGAAGTGCTGAAGTTGCATCATATGCAAAGTAATACCCAGGCTGGAAGTGAGCTCTGACCTCAGCTCCATAGACAGGAGAAGCACGTGTGAATGGAGGGAAGCCAAAAGGGAAGATCTGCCTGCTGGTCCCATTGAGAGAGGAGGAGCTACAATGACTCACTTGTCTGTCTCCTGCCTGGTATCCAAGTCCCTTTCATGTGCCAGTCTTACTTCTGGACTAGATCACCATGAAACCTGTGGAAAGTACATCTGCAGCCTATGTGGACAAGCTCTACCCATCCTCATCCTTCACCCAGCTCCACACCATATGACCTGCTCCTCCAGGACAGGCTCTGCTTCCCGGGAGAGGACCCAGATTTGCCTGCTGGCTTTCCCACTCACCAGTCATGAGGCCTTAATAGGGCTCATTCACTACTATGACCCCCAGGATCTTCATCTGTAAGAAGTAACTGCACCTTGCTCTGGGAGTTGTTGCGATGATTAAATAAAATGATGCACTGTTATTAATGATCAGGCCAAGAGCCCCCTCTCCTACTCTAGTTTTGAGGCCCTGGGGGAAGGTCTCTAAAGTGACAGAAGGGAGGGTGCCGTCTTGTATAGATTAAAATCATGTTCCTTCTAAAATGAACCAGAGGAATAGCGCTCATGCTTAGTCACTCGGTCGTGTCTGACTCTGTGCGACCCCATGGACTGTAGCCCACCAGGCTCCTCTGTCCATGGGATTCTCCATGCAAGAATACTGGAGTGGGTTGCCAGGCCCTTCTCTAGGGGATCTTCCTGACCCAGGGATGGAACTAGCATCTCCTGCATTGGCAGGCAGATTCTTTACCACTGAGCCACCAGGAAAGGTTAATCAGTCAGAGAGTTGGGAGGAGTACCTTCTGATTGATTATAAAATGTGGTGATACCTGAATGAGAAAAGAGAAGCCTAACTTTTTTAGTTTTTGAGACCAACATGAACTATTAAATCTGAGACAATATTTAATCCTGGTATTATCCCATTACTTAAATTAAGCAGAAAATGACTAATCTTATTGCATCAGGCTGAAATATGGCCTCCAAATATAACCAGCATCTATGAATATAACCTTAAGATGCCAAAGAGACTGTAGATGTGATTATGTTAGGTATCTTGAGATGGAGAGATTATGCTGAATTATCTGGGTGGGACTAACTGCAATTATAATTGTCCTCATGAGAGAGGGGCAGAAGGTGAGACCACGTGACCATTGAAGCAAGATGCTACACTGCTGGCTTGAAGATGGGCAGAGGCCAGAAGCCAAGGAATGCACCTATAAATGCTGGAAAAGGTGGACACAGACTTCCCGCTACCCCGTGACTGTCGGCCAGTGAGGCGACTTTAGAACTTCTGCCTCCAGAACTGAGAGACAATGAATGTGTGTTGTTCAAAGGCAGAACATTTGTAGTTATTTGCTTTAGCAGCTGTAGGAAACATTTTTGTTGTTTAGTCACTCATTCACGTCCTACTCTTTGCAATCCCATGGACTGTATGTAGCCCAACAGGCTCCTCTGTCTATGGGATTTTCCAGGCAAGAACACTGGAGTGGGTAGCCATTTCCTTCTCCAGGGGATCTTCCCAACCCAGGGATTGAACCTGCATCTCCTGCATTGGCAGGCAGATTCTCTACCACTGCACCACCAGGGAACCCCCTAGGAAACATAGACACTTAACAGATAAGAACTAGACAATGAAAATACCTTTTTCATTGATTCAATTCAGTCGCTCAGTCGTGTCCAACTCTGCGACCCCATGAATTGCACCACACCAGGCCTCCCTGTCCATCACCAACTCCCGGAGTTGACTCAAACTCATGTCCATTGAGTCAGTGATGCCATCCAGCCATCTCATCCTCTGTCGTCCCCTTCTCCTCCTGCCCCCAATCCCTCCCAGCATCAGAGTCTTTTTCAATGAGTCAACTCTTCGAATGAGGTGGCCAAAATATTGGAGTTTCAGCTTCAATATCAGTCCTTCCAATGAACACCCAGGACTGATCTCTTTTAGGATGGACTGGTTGGATGTCCTTGCAGTTCAAGGGACTCTCAAGAGTCTTCTCCAACACCACACTTCAAAAGCATCAATTCTTCGGCACTCAGCTTTCTTCACAGTCCAGCTCTCACACCCATACATGACCACTGGAAAAACCATAGCCTTGACTAGACGGACCTTTGTTGGCAAAGTAATGTCTCTGCTTTTGAATATGCTATCTAGGTTGGTCATAACTTTCCTTCCAAGGAGTAAGCGTCTTTTAACTGATTAGTGACAAATTAAAAATATATTATACTATGTAGAGCTGCAAAGAGTGCTATGAAACTGGGAGACTCTATCATGGAACTTCCACCAGGATAAATTGGTGCCTTGTTGCTGCAGGTACCACTGGGCAGGCTGCTTGGGTCCAGGTCCCAGCGACCCCACGTGATGGTCTGTGCAACTGGGGAGAAGTTATTAAATACTTAAGCCAGCACCTTGATTTCCCTACCTAGAAATTGAGGATACCAATATTACTTAGTTTTAAATATTTTTAAGGATTAAGCCACTCTGCTTATTTAACTTATATGCAGAGTACATCATACAAAATGCCGAGCTGGAATCAAGATTGTTAGGAGAAATATCAATAACCTCAGTTATGCAGATGACACCACCCTTATGGCAGAAAGTGAAGAAGAACTAAAGAGTCTCTTGATGAAAGTGAAAGAGGAAAGTGAAAAAGTTGGCTTCAAATTCAACATTCAAAAAGCGAAGATCATGGCATCTGGTCCCATCACTTCATGGCAAATAGATGGGGAAACAATGGAAACGGTGACAGACTTTTTTTGGGGGGCTCCAAAACCACTGCAGATGGTGATTGCAGCCATGAAATTAAAATGCTTGCTCCTTGGAAGAAAAGCTATGACCAACCTAGACAGCATATTAAAAAGCACTGACATTACCTTACAGACAAAGGTCCATCTAGTCAAAGCTATGGTTTTTCCAGTAGTCATGTATGGATGTGAGAATTGGACCATAAAGAAAGCTGAGTGCTGAAGAATTGATGCTTTTGAACTGTGGTGTTGGAGAAGACTCTTGAGAGTCCCTTGGACTACAAGGAGATCCAACCAGTCCATCCTAAAGGAAATCAGTCCCAAATATTCATTGAAAGGACTGATGTTAAAGCTGAAACTCCAATAGTTTGGCCACCTGATGTGAAGAACTAACTCACTGGAAAAGACCCTGATGCTGGGAAAGACTGAAGGTAGGAGGAGAAGGGGATGACAGAGGATGAGATGGCTGAATGGCATCACAGATTCGACGGACATGAGTTTGAGTAAACTCTGGGCGTTGGTGATGGACAGGGAGGCCTGGCATGCTGCAGTCCATGGGATCACAAAGAGTTGGACACGACTGAGTAACTGAACTGAACTGAACTGAACTGAACGATTAACCCTGTTAATACTTGTCGAGCATGTAAATAGTGCCTTGCCCAGAGCAAGCACTCAACAAGTATTCAGTTATTATTAATTTTGTTGCATGTAGGTGGGAAGTGAATTTGTAACAATGATGGTGTTATGGGCAGTGGAGTTCTCTTTCTCAAATTTCTAACACTGTGATTGCATTAGTTTTACCATAAATACTTTTAAATTTTAACTCTTTAATGGAAGTGATATCCAATATACAATATTGATCTTTTACTGTACCTTACCTGGAGGAAATCTATGGTGACATTAGCCTGAAGTCTATGTTCACAATTGTGCGTTCAGACCCTGGCTTCAGCTCTTAGTGACCCTGGATAATGTATTCCATCCTCTGAGCCTGTTTCCCCATCTGGAAAAGGGGCCCATATCACTTTGTGTATCACAGGGTTCAAGTAACAGCTATCTTCACCCGTGTGTGGGAGGACCTGCACTGTGGCCCATGCCACAGGCTCTTGGTAAGCCTTTTTCTCTGAACCCTTGCCACGAATCTTGCTTTCCCTTCCACCCTGCTTCTGTGGGACACAGCCCACATTTGGGGAAGGGAATGGCTACAGAGGACAAGAGAACTGAGGACCCAGCCCACATTTCCCCACAGGTGGGTACAGGATACAGCCTTCCCAGGATGGCCTCATCCCAGCCCCAGCCACAGAGGCCCTTCCCCTCCATCACTCATGGTGCCTCCAGGCTGTCTGTCTCTTCCTCACATGGAAGGGTCTCCTCTGGCAGGGGTTTCCCACCCATCTTTTCCAGGCCTCATGACCTCATTTTCACTGCCAGGTATAACCAGTTGTGGGTTATACTTTTATCTCTCCAGCGCTGGGGCCCTGCCTCTTCTAGCTGTCAATCCCTAGAACTTGTGTTTGGGACTGTGTGTGTTAGTCACTCAGTCATGTCCAATTGTTTGTGACCCCATGGACTATAGCCTTCCAGGCGCCTCTGTCCATGGAATTTTCCAGGCAAAAATACTGGAACACGTAGCCATTCCCTCCTCCAGGAGATCTTCCTGACAACCCAGGGATCAAACCCAAGTCTCCTGCATTGCAGGCAGATTCTTGACTGTCTGAACCACCAGGGAAGCCCCTTTGGACCAAATATATCCCCTGAAATTCATATGTTGAAGTTAGCTAACCCCAGTACCTTAGAATGTGACTGTATTTGGAGACAGAGTTTTTTTTTAAAGAGGTGATTTAGTTAAAATGAGGTCATTAGGATGAGCTTTGATCCCATATGACTGGTATCCTTATAAGAAGAGGAGACCGACATGCACAGAAGACACAGACAGAAGGCAGACAACGCTAAGCCGTGGAGCGCAGTCTCAGAGAAACCAGCCCTGCCCACACCTTAATCTTTGACTTCCAACCTCCAAGACTAGGTGTCAAACAAGAACATAGGCTTTGGATAAAGACCTGGATTCAAATGCCCCACCTCTGGACCATGTTGCTTCCATTAGAAAATAGAGCCTATGCCAGGAGGTTCAGCTATTTTCATGCTGTGCTGTGCTCAGCTGTGTCCAACTCTTTGGAACCCCATAGACTGTAGCCCAACAGGTTCCTCTGGCCATGAGATTTCAGCAGGCAACAATACTGGAGTGGGTTGCCATTTCCTCCTCCAAGAGACCTTCCTGATCCAGAGATCAAACCTACGTCTCTTGCGTCTCCTGCCCTGGCAGGCAGATTCTTTACCACTGAACCATGTGGGAAGCCAGGAGGCTCAGCAGTGAGAATCAAACACAGGGAATCTGCTACCAAGATGACAGAAGAGATGAAAGGCCAGACAGAGTGGACAGGCAACCCAGAGGTTAGCCACCACTGGGGCCACTTCTGCCCCTGGGGCTGGAAGGACAGACAGAGAGAAGATGGAGACTCCAGGGCCCAGGAACAGGACCACAGAGGATGCCAAAGGCACGACTGAATGGCAACCACTGTGGGAGATGTCACCCAGAGCAGAAGAGAGGTGGGAGAATCCTGGCTTCTCCCTCCTCCTCCCTTCAGCACCTCCCATTGGCTGGATCCACATGAAAACCAATGAGCAAGGGAGCCTGGGAAACAGGCTCAGTGCCTGTGGTACAGAGCAGAGGATGGGAAAGACAGAGGAGCCAGAGGCTGCTGTGGGCAGACGATGGAACACTGACTGCTTTGCCTGCATCCTTAGCCATAGAATGGCTTCCCTGGTGGCTCAGAGGGTAAAGAATCTGCCTGCCAATGCAGGAGACCCAGGAAAAACCCCTTGGTTGGGAAGATCCCCAGAGAAGGGCATGGCAACCCACTCCCGTATTCTATCCTGCCTGGAGAATGCCGTGGGCAGAGGATCCTGGTGGGCTACAGCCCATGGAGTCACAAAGAGTCAGACATGACCGAGCGACTAACACTTCCCTTTCCTTCAGCCATAGAAACGATTCAATACACCCTTCTACCACGATGAGGAGGCCCCAGGATTTGTAACATACACAAAGAAGAGGTCCAAAGGGTATATTTACCTGCTCCTCAGCCCAGACTCCGGCATCATGTACTTGTCCACAGCTGCCAACAGCTTCTGCTCCGAGGATTCCAGCTGCTTCCTGAGTGTTCCCGTGTCCACGTCTGGACTTCTGGCTGCTCCTCCCAGAAAACATCCCTGCTCCTCACCACTCTCCTCTACATCCTGGAAGATCCAGGACGTGTCGATCTTCACATCAACGTTCATTATATCAAACCCATCACTGCTGGGGGCTCTGACAACGTAACTGAAACTTTTTTCAGTCTGTCCTTTAGCGTTTGGCTCCATCCCGTACATAGTTCATGGGCCAAGACTGAATAAAATTAAGTGAATCTGCAACACTGACTTTCTGGAGATTTCCAGGTGGCTGCGGTGGCTTCAGATTGTGCAAGAAAATATCCTTTGAGAAGGGCAAGAACAGGTGGATTATTTATGAGTGGGAGACTTGGGTTTCACCTGCACAAACATCATACAATATGAATGAAGGCCTCTCATTTTACAAGCCAGCATGCCCACACTCACCCAAAGCAGAAAGGCCACTTGGAGTTACAAACTGAATAATGTGTACAAAGAGGTAAAATAAAATTTCCAGGCAGGACCATGAGAGTGTTATAGATTCTCAAGAGTGAGGCTCAAGTTTTCACCCAGCAATAAATGATGCTTTAAACTTCCTTTCTGAGTCCAGCAAACATTTATCACTGGCTTGGAGTTGACTAGGTGGAGGGGAAGGGTAACTAGCACTGCACTGGGCCATCTCGCCTTACTTAGTCCAGTTCTGATAACCCTGTGAGATGGGCATTTTCAGAACCATTTTATAGATGGCATGATGAAACAGAGGCTCTGGAAGGTAGAGGAGCTTATTCAGGCCCCACAGATGGGCAGTGGCAGAGTTAGGATTCAAATCTGAGCCTGGACCAAAGCTCGAGGGACTGGGCTTTGCTGGTGGCTCAGTGGTAAAGAACCCAGCTTCCAACGCAGGAGACATGGGTTTGATCCTTGATCTGGGAGGATCCCACATGCCGCAGAGCAACTGAGCCCATGTGTCACAACTACTGAACCTGTGCATTAGAGCCCAGGAGCCGCAACTACTGAGCCCATGTGCTGTAGAGCCTGTGCCTGGCAACAAGAGAATCCACTGCAATGAGAAGCCCACGCACCACTAACTAGAGTGGCCCCTGCTCTCCACACTAGAGAAAAGCCCATGCAGCGATGAAGACCCAAAACAACCAAATAAATATTTTTTAATAAAAAAAAATATATATTTTTAAATATTTTAAAAGGGTGAGGGATGAACCAAGACCCTGAACAGGAGGAAACACATCATGTCGAGTGTGGGGGAGCCTGAAGCTGGAGAGGTAGCCAGAGAATGACCCATCGCAGCTGGCGGAAGTGGGCAAAAGGCTCCTCCATGGAGAGGGAGCATCAGGACCAGAGCCCCAGGACAGAGTCAGGAAGATGAAGGTGATGGGAGCGATTGGGTTTGGCTGGCCCAGTAGACACAATCAAGGGGGAAATGAAGACCCAAGCAGGACAGGTGACTTGGGGCCATATACTTGTGGGCCGTGGGTTCCAGGACGTGCACTGTGGCATCTCTGTGTGGCAAGTGGGGGTCCCTGGAGTGTTTAGAGACAAGGGGGCCTGGTCAGATCTTACTTTGAGAATTAGAGCACTGTGAAGGTGTAGGAGGTGAGAACAGAGGCAGCTGGCCATGGAAGAGGAGCCAGTGCCATAAACAGGCCCAGTGGTACAGAAATAAATAGAAATTTAAACTAAGTGGCTTAATTCTCTCTAAAATAATGGACGTCATTAAAGAGATGTGTGTGCATGCTAAGCCGCTTCAGTCGTGTCTGACTCTGTGGGACCCTGTGGACTATAGCCCGCCAGGCTCCTCTGTCCAAGGAATCCTCCAGGCAAGAAGACTGGAGTGGGTTGCCATGTCCTCCTCCAGGGGATCTTCCCAACCCAGGGATCAAACCCAAGTCTCATGTCTCCTGCATTGGCAGGTGAGTTCTTTACCACTAGTGCCGCCTGGGAAGCCCCATTAAAGAGACAATGCGTGCTTAGCCCCTCAGTTGTGTCTGACTCTTTGTGATCCTTTGGACGACAGCCGGCCAGGCTCCTCTGTTCACAGGATTTTCCAGGCAAGGATACTGGAGTGAGCTCCCATTTCCTCCTGCAGGGTAGAGACGGACGTCTCTAAAAATGATGGACGAGACTTGCCCTGCCCTTTTCTGAGAGGATCTACTTTAGAAAACTTATAGTTCTTCATCTATTTGAAATACATGTAAATCCTTTTAAAAGCTAAATAAGCCTTTTGCCAGTTTTATGACCCAGGATATCTTTCTGAAGATCCTGGGAGACCTCTCTTTGGCATGCAAACATTCAAGGAAAATAGGACCTCATCTCCTAGTTCCCGTGGGAGGGTCGGAGCTTACATTAGTGGTCACCTGGCTCCAAGTTGCACAACCATCTCATTCTAAAGATATGAGAAACTCCATTTTCCTTTGTATAAAAAAATTAACATAGAGGGTCACCCCAATATCCAGATGGATTTAGGGTAACATACATGTAATAATTAATGTTGCCAAGTTCTTTTATTTGAGAACAAATTATTGCTTATCCTGAAGATCTGTATCTTCACGGCTGCATCTCCTTGGCTCATAAGATTATGAATTCTTTTCTGCCTTTGAAAATCTCTTAACAGATGGTCTGTGATGCACATCACATTCTGGTTTGGTGCTCATTTGATAACGATCGTTTTCTTTCTTATCTACCTCAGCAGAAAGGTAGTCTGGTGGAAGAAGATTGTGTTTTAAAATGTTTCCCAAACATGATGGGAAAAAATTTAAAATTAGCCCAACAAGGTCCTATTGTATAGCACAGGGAACTATATTCGACATCCTATAATAAATCATAATATAAAAGAAAAAATTTAAAATATTTTCCCCCAACAATGGCCACCGTGCAGGGTGGCTCAGGGGCTTGCAATAAACACGGGGATCTCAGAGGCAGCAGGGTGGGGTATTGGCCGCCAGGGGGCGCTGTGGGGGCCCTTAGATTTCTGGTGTTTCTCTGACGGAACTTTGGACAAATCATTTAACTTCTCATAAAAGGCAGGGGTGGGAGGTAAAAATAGCACCTACATCAAGAGCTCTTGATGCATAAATGGGTTGCTGTAGGCAAAGCACCCCTGTACAGAGCCCGGCCCCCAGTGAACACAGCGGGCAGGCTGTCAGGTGGTGGACAGAGGCAGCACCTTGCAGTTACTGCCTGCCTGCCTGGGCTGTGTCCAACTCTGTCTCTTATGTGCCAAGTTCTTAGGCAATTAACTTTGCCTCTTGCAAAACGAGACGAACAGTAGTCTCCTCCCTGCTGCTGCATGAGTCACTTAGCTCTCAAGTGCCTGGTCCTGTGCCTGGCAGAGTACCCAGAGACCCTAGCTGCCAGGAGCCTCCTCAAGCAGGAGGATTGATTGACAGCTGACTGAGGTAGGATGACCACCTAAAAAAAAAATCACAGTGCCAGGCCGGCAAGGAGGAGGGAGCAGGTAGCCGTTTCTTAGGGAAGCAGCTGGAGTAAAGATGCATCTTGTCTCCTCCCTCCAGGACAGGTAAAGGGCGTTTGATGCCCCAAACCTCTGCTTAAGAATGTGTCTTCAGACTCTTTCTGGGTAAATAACTAAGACTGTGGGGTCCATTTGGAATGAACCCTCTGTGTCTGAGGGAGAAGGGCAGGAAGGTGGATTATCACCTCTGTGGGCTTTTCAGAGCTGGAGACCTGGGGGGAGGAGACTGATGGCCACGGGGCAGCTGTTAGGACAGGGTCCTGCATCCTCAGCAGCCTGGGTGAGGCACCCCAAGGCTGAGAGTGGTCATGGGAAGGACACACAGCTTGACCTACAGCAGGGCACAGGGGTTCCCCCTTCAGACCAGACGGCAGCCCCAGAAAGGTTGAGGGGTAGGGGGAGGGTTGAGAGGGAGGTGAGAGGAGGCTGCTGCTGCTGCTGCTGCTAAGTCGCTTTAGTCGTGTCTGACTCTGTGCGACCCCACAGACGGCAGCCCACCAGGCTCCCCCATCCCTGGGATTCTCCAGGCAAGAACACTGGAGTGGGTTGCCATGGCCTTCTCCAATGCATGAAAGTGAAAAGTGAAAGGGAAGTTGCTCAGTCGTGTTCGACTCTTCCCGACCCCATGGACTGCAGCCTATCAGGCTCCTCCGCCCATGGGATTTTCCAGGCAAGAGTACTGGAGTGGGGTGCCATTGCCTTGCTAGGGGTCTGGAAACCCACAGCTCTGCCCCTTGAGCTGGAATTGGGGGCACAGTTTGGGGTCTGTAGGAGTCCCCAGGAGAAGGCAATGGCACCCCACTCCAGTACTCTTGCCTGGAAAATCTTATGGATGGAGGAGCCTGGAAGGCTGCAGTCCATGGGGTCGCTGAGGGTCAGACAGGACTGAGCAACTTCGCTTTCACTTTTCACTTTCATGCATTGGAGAAGGAAATGGCAACCCACTCCAGTGTTCTTGCCTGGAAAATCCCAGGGACGGGGGAGCCTGGTGGGCTGCCGTCTGTGGGGTCACACAGAGTCGGACACGACTGAAGCGACTTAGCAGCAGCCGGAGTCCCCAAGGGTTCTTAGACAACTTCGGGGGAGAAGCACCCCAAACTGGCTGTCTGGTATGCCCAGTTTGGCAGGCATCTAGCAGGGTCTGGTTAAATGGAAGAGAAACAAACATACATTTTTGTACTGGAAACGTCAGGCAGGATTTCTACTCATCACACACTGAATCTGGAAGGAGATGGGAGAGCAGACCGCCCAGATCCTGAGGCTCAACTGTGTACCTCAAGGATCAAGAAAGAGGGAGGCGGCTGATGGGAGGAGAGAGAATGCAACTGCCAGGAAGGCACCGAGTGAACGCTAAATCATGGAGTCCAGCTCCCCGGGTGACCAGGGCCTCTCAGCAGGGCCCACGCATACGCAGAGCACCCCCGGGGCTATCCCCCTCCAGCGGCACCTTCCCCCACCCTACCTCCCGGCCCTCAGGGCCGTGGGCAACGAGTCAGTGCATCTGGAATATAGGACTCAGTCAGTGCAACTCAGAACATGCAGTGGAGGGAAAACCGCCCAGTGCACCCAGGACTTTCCTATTTTAGAACTGGAAAGTCCTGACCTGGGTACACCCAATGGCTAGTCACCTGCAGGGCTGATCCCTGGGCCCACATGGCTGCCAGAAGGTGGTGGCGGGGCACATTCTGTCATCTAAACTTCTTCACTGCTCTGCCCCTCACAAGTTTCCACTGCCGAGAACTGAGGGGAGTGGAGGGGGAGGAAGAAAAGGAGAGGGGAGGAGAGGAGGAATAAAGTGTGAGTTGTGAGGGGAGGAGTGAAGTGTAAGGGTGTAAGAGGAGGGGAGGTGTGGGGAGAGGGGTGAGGTGTAAGGGTGTGAGGGGAGGGGTGAGGTATGAAAGGAGGGGTAAGGTGTGAAAGGAGGGGTGAGGTGGAAAGGCGTAAGAGGAGGGATGAGGCCTGAGGAGAGAGGGGAGGATGAGGAGTGGGATGCTGGGCACTTAATCAGCATGGCATAGCGTGACATTCCTGTATCAGGAACTTGACCTGGGTTCTCTCTTTACTCCGAGTAGATCTGTTAGAAGGCAGGTGGTAAAGGGTGGACCCAAGCCTGCTCTTTTCTGAGTGAGACTGACTTGGGTTCAGTTGACTCTGTAGCTCTTCTGCCCTGGAAACCACACCTGCGCAGAAGATCAGCTGTCTTGCTAGGTGACAACCACACCAGTAGCCCTGAGCCCTGTGCCTCACCTGGGCTCGCGGGGAGCTGTGGATGGCCTCTGAGAACATGAGTATGCACCTGGTGGGCCGCCGGAGCTCTGAGGCCTGCTGAGTACAGTGGCTCTTGTGACTGGGCCTGTCCCTGGCAGGAACCTTGGAGGCGATGCCTAGGACTGTCACAAGAAATGCTGGCTCTTGTTGAAGACTTTGGGCTTCTAAGCCTGGGCAGCTCCCATACCTGCCTGTGTAAGTCTCACTCCCTTGCGCCTGAACTTTCTCCTGGGGGCCAAAGAGAATGGCCCCTGGTCCCCTGTGGGCCATGAGGTCTCCTTTGAGGATGACTCCCACAAAGGTGTGTTCAATGCTGTCTGCTACAGCTCCTGACAGTGTCTAAGAGTCTTTGGGCCTAACTGTCTAGTTGTACCCAAAGAAAACCTTTTGTGAAGTGCTGTGTGGGAATATCACCCCCATTCCACAGATAGAAAAAATTAAGACTGAGGGGCAAGTATTTTGCCAAGTGTTCACTGCAGGGGAGTGGCAGGTCTGGGAATGGACCCGGATGGGTCTGACATCAAAGCCACCATCGTTCGTATCCTCTTGTCTGAGTGGGAGAGCTGAGTAGACAGAAGTGTGGGGCAGGAGGACAGAAGACCCCACACTCCTGCAGCGGGGAGGCGATGGGTGCTCTGTGCTGCGGGTCCAGCTTCCCAGGGACCCTGCACACCTCCCGGACTTGCACTGCTAAGTTAGCAAAGCAAGGCTTCTCTGTGCTTCTTTGGCTCCAGAGAAATCATGTGTGCTTTTTCATTTTTGTTCCTTGTGTGATTCTACATTCCCATTGCTACCTGGAGTGCTCAGATGCCTGCTTTTTCCAAGCAGAGACATCAGTTCATTTGCTTTTGGTCATCAGATGCTGGAAAGTCATGGGGCTGGTGTGGCGGTGCTTTGGGTTTAGATTTCAAAAGAGGAATGGTCGCTTCTCAGCTGTCTTGGGTGTCTGTTTGCTTAGAGCCCCCTAATCCTTTGGTTTTGTTTGAACATCCCTCTCTGGCTGGCTGGATGCCCCTTCTGTACTGAGATCCATGTTCTCCATCCTTGGGTCTGTCCTTCTGAGAACTTTCAGCTCTTTTCTTAGATTCTCCTCCCCTCCTTGATTCCTCCAGTGGCCTGAATTTTGGTCATTCAGGTTTTCTCCAAAGGTTATTCTCACTAGAAATTACAGATTGCTCTTGCAGTCCAACAAACACAGAGCAGTGAGTCTTTCCATCCTTGGGATAAAACCATCCTTGCCTTCAGGTACTTCTTTCAATAAGACACGGCTATCCTCTCCTTCACAGCCATTACCTTCTATTTCACTTGATTTATTTTGATTCCAAAAGTCTTCCTTCCAAAAGTTTGGGAGGGGGCAGTCATATAAGCGGGTGTCTTCTCCTGGAGATGCTCCCCCACCCACCCACTCACTGCAACAACATCCAAAAGGGACTTCTCTTCTCTGGGATTCCCTCCTAAACTTGACTCCCACCAGCTGGTGTCCTGCCCTCCTGAGCTGCCCCACTCCATTCATTCTCCTGAGGGGCTTGATGCAGATGTGGGTCTCCTGAGATCAGGAAGGGCTGCCTCCTTCTCTCCCGTTGTAAGAGAGCAGACTTGGTCTCAGACCACGGCAGAAGGAGCCTCAGTCCTCACAGGCTCTCCAGGGAATCACTTCATAACACAGCATTTCTTCCTTGCCAACACCTTGCAAATGACAACCCAGATGCGAGAAAGCCCAAGGGTGGTCTGAGTGGGGGCTCTATCCACCTCTCAGTCCTTGTTCCACCATGACCCCAGGTGCAGTCAGGCTCTGGGACTTTCACTGTGTCATACCCACAAGAGTGATGGAGCCTGTGGCTTCCCCCTTGTAAATCTGAGGTCCTGGCATCCACTGTCCACAGTGGGTGAGGCTCCAGATGTCTCTCTCTGGCCTCCAGCTGCTGAATTCAGCTGCACATGGACCTGGAGGGCTTTGGTGACTGGGTCTTGACTTTGCGTTCAGATCACAGGGACATTTTTGAGTCATTCTGGCTGACAGACTCTGGGATACACAGGGCACAGCTCATGGAGACATATGTATACAGTCAGTGTCTAGCCGGGCACACACACCACGGCTGGGGAGGCATGCCGTGTGGGGACAAGGACATGGGTCTGTCCCCAGACAGTGCAGCGGCTCTCCAATCAACCAGTTTCTAGTAATTGCACTTAGTTTCCTGGTATTCGGGTCTCTGCCCTTCGGGCTCTTGAAGGTGCCATAGCGGGGACTCAGATGTGGCCCTGAGCTTGACAAATTCCCCTTGGTCCCTGCAGAGCTCCTACAGCCCGACCCAGCCAGGACCCAGCCGTAGATCCTAAATGCCTCCCCTTTGGACTGTCATCAAGTATCCACAAATTCTGGTTTCAGTCTCTGGGCTTGGAATAGCTTGTTTTGCTGTTGAATTTTGGTTTGAGTGGGGTCAGGGTTGCCATAGGACTCAGTTTATTCCATAAGCTTTTTTTCTATCCTGGAAAATTAAAAAATAATTGGAAATGACACAAGAACCTAGGGTTAGGATGGCTAGAGAAGTCCCTGCTTATCTGCCTTCGCCTGTCCCCACCACTGTCCTGAACCCTCCAGCCGAGCCCACTGAGGGACGTTCCCCGACAATCCAGGAAAAGAGGAAATGGGGTTCAGATGACCTGTTCTCCTGCACCCACCCCAACCTGCTATAGTGACCCCCACTCTTGTCTGATGAGACCTGGGGTCTTTCTTTTACTTGCCACACAAGCACTGAATGAACATCAACCACATGCCAAGTGCTGTCCTAGGACTGGGCAGAGGACCCGAGGAAAAGTCCTCAGGTGCAAGGGTTGGGCATCGGGCACAGACACAGTGTCTGAGCTCAGTCTGGGGGTCCAGGCAGCTGCTGGGCTATGGGCATCCCTGGAGCTCACAAGGCCCTCACATGAGCTGGACTCAGGGGGCAGAACTCTAGGTTCTAGGGGCCTTGGCAGTCCCCAGTCCATGGTGGGCACTCAGAACAGGGAGAAGGGGGGTAGGCCTGGGTGCCAAAGCAGGAACTCAGTGTGAGACAGGCAGGGTCCAACGATTAGAGAAGGACCAGCTGCTGGGATGGCATCAAAGCCAGATCTGGGGTCAAGGGCAGGGCAGGGGGAGAGGCAAGGGGCTTGGAATCTTTACACAGGTTTCCTGGGCATTTTGTATGCAGGCCATGGACTCCTGCAGACCCCTGACCCCAGAAGCCGACTCTGGTTAATTTTACTGCTCCACAGGAAATAGCCTATAGTGGACTGTATGGTGAATTTACTGGTTCACAGGCGACAGAGAGAACCAAAAACCAAAGCCAAAATAGAGAGGACCTTTGGACAAAACTGTAACCACCTTTTCAAGATGAAATAACAATAGGGTGACAACCAGGTCTCCACTGTCCAACCTTATTCACTGAGAACTCCCCAATCTCCCTCCCAGGGGTGGAACGTGCCAGCAGCCCCTGGATGCCTCTAGCCCAGTGGGCCTGACATTGAGCAATCTATCACAAGGCCACCTTCCACATTGCCTAAAGGAATGTTATGGTCAGAGTCGGGGGGAAATCTCCTTTTTAGAAAATATGACTGAAAATGAAAGGATACCAACCCGAGTTCTTGGCTCACTGAAGTCATCAAGGCCACAGAATGAATGCTAGTGAGAAAAACAAAAAAAGGAACAAAAACTATAAAATAAGACCAAAAGAAAATGAGGAGGGGGGAAGAAAAGAAAGAAAGATGTAAGATATGTAGAATGGAATTCAATGACAGCATTTCACAAGAGCTAGGGCCCTGGGGTGGGTTTGGAAAGAGACACAGGAGGTCAGTGGGCTTTAGAAGCTGATTCCACCTGAGAAACCCATTCTGTGGGATTCCTTGCCCAGGGTGGGTTACCCCACAGAGTCTGCAAACATCTGGCTAATACAGACGGGGGAGAGGTACACCGTAGTGGAAGTGTTGGTCGCTCAGTCATGTCTGACTCTTTGTGACCCCGTGGACTGTGTAGCTTGCCAAGCTCCTCTGTCCATGGGGTTCTCCAGGCAAGAAGAAGGGCGTGGACTGACATTCCCAGACCAGGAATTTTTGGTGCTGGGGTGTGACTTTCTTGAAGAATGTGGCAGGATAGTATATATCCAGGAAGAACCCGCTGATGGTCATGGTTGATGGTCCCACCAAAGGCGGGGCATGACATGCATACAAAGATCAAGAAAGACTCCACCCAGGTCCCAGGTCACCCAGTCCCACCAGAAGACAAACAGAACCCCTCCCCCTCCCACATCCCTGCCAGGGCCCACTCTTCCAAGACATTGTTTAAAATCTTTTATGCCTCTGGTTTTTCTGCTTTAAAAAGAAAAAAATATCAGGAAAAAGAAGTGGCCCTAAAGGAGTGAAAAATTGTACAGATCAGTTTGAAAATAGAGATCTTCCTTAGCTTATTTACAACTTGATTTATTCAAAAAGAATTGCTGGTGATTCTTTTTGGAGATTAGGTTATGAGAAACATGTCTGAATATTATCTGAGGTGTCTGAAAATAATTCATTGTTTTTTTTTCCCAAAACCTCAAGGTAATAGCTCCCCTAAATTGTTACTGAAAAAATGAACATCCAGACAGCCAACAAATTTTAAACACATTTTAGGATCACTGGAAGTTAAAGCTAGAAGGAACATTTAGAATCACCTAGCTCTTGATTTTCTACATAGGGAAACTGAACCCTGAGAATGGCGAGGTCCTTGCCGAGACCACCCTGTGGCATGTGGTGGGGAAAGAGTTCCTGACAGCTGACCACGGTGGCTGGAGTTATTTTTCCACCAGCCCAGGCCAATAGTATCCTTGAAGTATCCTTGAGACCCCCTGGGCTGCTCCAGTCCATGGGGTCACAAAGAGTCCGACAGACTGAGCAGCTGATACTTTCACTTCAACTTATCCTTATGGCTTCCCAGGTGGCACTAGTGGAAAAGAATCTGCCTGCAATGCAGATTCTGGTTCAATCCCTGGGTTGGGAGGATACCCTGGAGACGGGAATGTCAGCCCACTCCAGTATTCTTGCCTGGAGAATCCCATGGACAGAGGAGCCTGGTGGGCTGCAGTCCACGGGGTCGCAAAGAGTCCGACACGACTGAGCGACTAACACTTTTGCTTTCACTGGCTGCTCAAAATAACCGCAGAATTGTGTGGGGGCGGGGGGAGTGGTGAGCAGCTGTCTGATGGGGATTCTGCTGCTGCTTAGTTGCTTCAGTCGTGTCCGACCCTGTGCAACCCCATGGACCGTAGCTGCCAGGCTCCTCTGTCCATGGGGATTCTCCTGGCAAGAATACCAGAGTGGGTTGCCATGCCCTCCTTCAGGGAATCTTCCTGGCCCAGGGATCGAACTCGAGTCTCCTGCATTGCAGGCAGATTCTTTACAGCTGAGCCACCAGGGAAGCCGGATGGGGACTCTAGGGGTCTACTTAAACCAAATTCCTAAGGGGTTTCCAGGGCACTCAGGAAAATGGGCCCAGATCCTCCAGCCATTACCCTCTGCTGCCCCCGTGAGGACACTGCCGGTTGTGCAGGCTGGGAGGCCCTGGGGCTCCAGGTACAGTAGGGAAGACGCTAGGAAGGTGAGCTAATCTGTGTAAAAGCTGACTTTTAGGAAAGAAAACTGGTGTAGCATCTGAAGAGCTGCACTATCTCTTTGGGCCATTGTGTTTGATTCCCTCTAGAAAGAGTGGGCTGTCATCCCATTTGCAGACAACCGTGAATCTGCCCTCTGGTGGCTTTCGTGACTTTGGCCCTGCTCTGTCCATGGAATGAGTCAGACACCTGAAGCTCAGAAATATCCTTTCTCCATCTTCTTTTCCAGGGTGGCAGCACATCATCCTTAAAGCTTTTTTGACGCATGTTGTCCCCAACAGACACCACCCCCAAAGTTGGGGTCAGAGTCCATCACCTATTCCCAAACATGAGCTTACCTCTACAACATAAAATGTGCAATTGTGGATTTTCTGTGTGAGTGTGTTTGTGTGTGTGTGTTAGTCCTTCAGTCACATCCAACTCTTCGTGACCCCATGGACTGTAGCCTGCCAGGCTCTCTGTCCATGGAATTTCCCAAGCAAGAATACTGGAGTGGGTAGCCAGTCCCTTCTCCAGGGGATCTTCCCGACAACCCAGGGATCAACCCAGGTCTCCCATATGGCAGGCAGATTCTTTACTGTCTAAGCCATCAGGGAAGTCTGGGTTTTCTACTCATCTATTACTCATCCTGCAAACATTTGATGATGCCCTATTTCATGGCAAGAACTGTCTTTGATAAAGAGATAAATAAAAGCTGGTCCCTGAACTCAAGGAAGTCCTGGCCACTGGGCAGACGAACAAGAAGTGGTAAGTGCCCTAACAAAGATGCCGCGTATATGGATTCATTTATCTGTCTGGACCAGCAGTATGTGGCGGGGGCGCTGGTAGGGTGACTGTGGGATCCCTGGAGACCCGGGTTATGCCTCCCCAGCTGTGGGATTGTGGACAGGTGTTTGAATCTTTCTCAGGCTCAGTGTCCTCACCCGTAAAGTGGGGACAACCATAGGGGCCAGTGGGACTGGGCATCAGCCTCACTTCCTGCTGGAAGGAAGAGACTTCCCTGAAGGGAAGAACACTCATTGGTTCTAGGCGTAAGTGTCATTTAAGGAGAATGAGTCCATGGAGAAAGTCACCTCACCCTTCCCAGTGAGGTAGTGTCAGAGGGGTTCAGACTTTCTTCCCTAGAAAAGTACTTATTTCTTGGACCGCCAGTACGGGGGACACGGGCAGAGAAGAGAGGGCTGAAGACAGAGCCTGTTCCTTAGGCTTCATGAAACTGACAGAAGAGAATACTCCACGTGAGCGGTTCATGGAAGACGCCAGGGGCTGGCACGAGCTCACACCACCTACCTTTTCCTCCAGTTCTTTTAGGTGTCGCTTCTGGATCTCCAGCTTATCCTCCAGTTCTCGCACTCTCTGCAACACATTAAGTTCTGTATCAGAAAAAGTAAATTTTCCAGGTTCAAATCTCACTCTTCATTGTTTGTCTAGTGTAGTGTGTTTAAGCAGCGACTCATTGGAAATGAGTCGGGAATGACTGAAGGCAAGAGGAGAAGAGGGCGGCAGAGGATGAGATGGTTAGATAGTATCACTGACTCCATGGACATGAGTTTGAGCAAACTCTGGGAGACAGTGGACGACAGGAAAGCCAGGCATGCTGCAGTCCATGGGGTCAAAGAGAGTCGGACACAACTTAGCAACTGAACAACAATAAGCTGCTTAACACACAAACAGTAAGTGGGCAACTCGACTCACTTTTATATGTTGAACAGCCTTGTCTCTCCACCCCCTGAATCAAGACTGAGGGCCTCTTCAGCACTCAGGAGGCTCCCTCAGGCCCCCACGTGACTCTATTCTGACCTCTCACTAAAAGTAGATTTTTGCCTGTTCTTGAAACGCATGGAAACAGATTGCACTCTTAAGGCAGGATCTTTTGAAAACATAAACATCAAGATCAGACCAAGACACGGACGTGCCTTTTGGGCAGGTCAATAAAGCTCATGGATTTGAAGCAGCACCAAATGACATGTCTAAGATTTATTTAGCTGGAGCCTGGGAGCAGGGGCAGAGGAGATGAGTGTTGATGGGGGCACCCAGGTTCTTAGAAGGTTTAAGGATGACAAACTGTCCCTGTGAGCCTGGGCCATTCCTGGTTTTAGCACTGAACGTCCAGAGTCTTGAGAAACTCATCAGTCCTGGGCCAACAGGGAGAGATGGCCACCTGCCTGGCTCTGCACCCACCGAATGCTCCCTGGGGTGCACACCCACCGGTGCTTTATCAATCTGTTCCTTCCAGTTCCACGCAGCGTTTCACCAGGAGGCCTGGCAGGTACGACCTCTTCCAGTTTGTCATGTGTCCAATAGCGCTTCATCACCCGACAGGGTTGATACGCCGGGACAGCTACTAGCCTTACCAGTCCTGAATGCAGACGGACACCTCATTCCTTGGGAAAAGGCTGTCGGACTGATGGCCAGGCAATTTACATCAGCCCGAATTAAGCTTGTAGACCCATCCTCAGGCCTGGAGAAACTTTCTGTCCAGATTCCTAAATTCAGATCAGCATCACCTGGAGGCCCTGTGGATCCCAGAGGCCCTGCCCCAGAGTTGCTGACCCATCAGTTCCAGGGTGGGGCCTGAGAAGCTGTGTTCCCCACAGATTCCCAGGTGATGGGGATGCTGCTGGTCTGGAGACCCTACTCTGAGAATCACCACTGTGGGCACATGTGCCCACTCAGCAGGTATGGCTCAATAGGCCCTGTGCCTACTCAGCAGGTATGGCTCAATAGGCCTAGGGCCTCAAGGGGTTTGTGGTCCATCAGGTTCAGACAATGGAACTACGCAAATACACGGATGATACCCTGGATAAATACAGACATCACAGAGAAAGTCAAGTGGAGTAGGGAAAGGGAAGGGGTGTTATTTTATATGGGGGCTCAGGGAAGGGCAAGCTTGGCAGAGAGGTGAGGAGGGTAAGGAATTGAGGTGTGGGCTGGGGGGCCTGGAGGAGGCATAGAATCCAGCCCATGGTGGTTTTCCAGATGAGGAAAGGAGAAGGAATCCAGGCAGAAGGAATGAGATGTGTGTGCAGGGAGCTGGGGGTGCCAGGGGGCAGAGGGTCTGAATGTTCCAGTGAGAAGCTTTCTGGTGAGGAGCTTGAAGATTTAGGGGTGTCATGGACAGTTTGTGAAGGGTTTTAAGTAGGGAAATGATGAGATTTTGATTTTGGAAAGATCACACTGGCAGCAAAATAGAGTGAATTGATAAAAAAAAGAAAGTGAAAGTCACTCAGTCGTCTCTGACTCTTTGTGACCCCATGGACTGTACAGTCCATGGAATCCTCCCGGCCAGAATACTGGAGTGGGCAGCCTTTCCCTTCTCCAGGGGATCTTCCCAACCCAGGGATCAAAGCCAGGTGTCCTGCATTGCAGGCAGATTCTTTACCAGCTGAGCCACAAGGGAGGCCCGTTCAAAATGCTTAGAGTAAAGTTGGCAGAGTATGTGCTCCATAAAGGAGACCGGATATGTTTCTAACCTTCTTCCGCCTGAGGGAGACAGTGACTGCTCCTCAGAATCCCCTTGCAAGGCGGGGATCGTCTAAGAATGAGCACAAACTCAGCTAGACTCCGGTTTGGATCCCAGGCCCCAAATTTACCAGCTGGTGGACTTTGGGGTGTCATGTAATCAGTTAATCTCTCTGTGGAATCCCTCTTCTGTAATAACCGCACTGTGACCCTGTGACTCTGGGGGTGAAATGGGCACCCAGGGAACAGTGCCTTGGAAATCACAGTGCCACATGGAGGGGGGGACAACCTCTTATAGTTTTCGAAGGGTTTGCAAAAATCTCCCGGGAACAACTTCTGGGCTTTGAAAATCAGTCTGAGTTCCTTTGTATCATTTTTTTAGATCCCACATACAAGTGATGTCATGTGGCATTTGTCTTTCTCTGAGTTACTTCAGACAGAGAGATATTACTTCTGTATAATAATCTCCAGGTCCATTCATGCTGCTGCAAATGGCATTATTTCATTCTTTTTAATGGCTGAGTATGAAACTCCAGTACTTTGGCCACCTCATGCAAAGAGTTGACTCATTGGAAAAGACTCTGATGCTGGGAGGGATTGGAGGCAGGAGGAAAAGGGGACGACAGAGGATGAGATGGCTGGATGGCATCACGGACTCGATGGAGTGAACTCCGGGAGTTGGTGATGGACAGGGAGGCCTGGCGTGCTGCAGTCCATGGGGTTGCAAAAAGTCGGACACAACTGAACAACTGAACTGAACTGAATTTGGTGAGCTGATCTGTAAAATAATGCCATTTGCAGCAGCATGGATGGACCTGGGGTCGCAAAGAGTCGGACACGACTGATCGAATGAACTGAACTGAACTGAATATTCCATTATATGTATGTACCACATCTTCTTTATCCATTCCTCTGTTGATGGACACTTAGGTTGCTGCCATGTCCTGGCTATTGTAAATAGTGCTGCCATGAACATTGGGGTGCATGTATCTTTTCAAAGTATGGTTTTCTATGGATACATGTCCAGAATCGGAATTGCTGGGTCATACGGTAATTCTATGTATAGTTTTTGAAGGAACTTCCACACTGTTGTTCATAGTGGCTGTACAATTTACATTCCCACCAACAATGGAGGAGGGTTCCCTTTTCTCCATCTCCTCCCCAGATTTATTGTTTATAGATTTTTTGACAATGGCCATTCTGACAAGTGTGAGGTGATACCTCATTGAGATTCTGATTTGCATGTGAGTCTGGGTGAACTCCGGGAGTTGGTGATGGACAGGGAGGCCTGGCATGCTGCGATTCATGGGGTCGCAAAGAGTCGGACACGACTGAGCGACTGAACTGAACTGAACTGAACTGAATAATTAGTGATGTTGAGCATCTTTTCATGTGCTCTTTGGCCATCTGTATGTCTTCTTTGGAGAAATGTCTATTTAGATCATTTGTCCATTTTTTGAACTTACTTACAAAACAGAGACAGACTCATGGACTTTGAAAACAAACTTATGGTTACCAAAGGGAAAAGTTGGGGTGGGAGGGATAAATGAGGAGTTTGAGATTAACATATGCATATGAAATATATTATCAACAAAGACCTACTGTATAGCACAGGGAACTCTATTTGGCATTATGTAATAAATTATATAAGAAAAGAATCTGAAAAAAGTGGAAATATGTATATGTAAAACTGAATCACTTTGCTGTACTCCTGAAACTAATACAACAGTGTAAACCAACTATACCCCCAATATAAAGTAAAAGAAAAAAAAAAGATTAAGTGAAAAAATTATCTTTATCTAAAAAGAAATCAGCCTGAGAAGCTGACTCTCATTCTAGTCTTTCATGACTTTTTAAAAAAATAACCAGGGTCAGCCTCTCACCTGGTTATGGGAGGCTGGAAGGGGCAGTGTTCAAAAGAGTCTTGCCATCACATCCCAGCTCTGCCACTTCCTGGCTATGTCTTTGGGCAAGTTGCTTACCCTTTTTGAGCCTCACTCACTTCACCTGTGAAACTGCATCAATGTTCCCCACTCAGAGGGTTGGTGTGACCCTCAATGAACCAACATTTATGGAGCCTCCTCTAAGTGCCAGCACTGGTCTGTCTCCCTGCTCTGGAATATAAGCCTCAAGACGGCAAGCCCTGTGTCCCCAGCCCAGAGAACAGTGCCTGGCATGCAAATGTCAGAAAAGTTACAAATGGAAACAGTGTGACATGGAGCAGGAAAAGCTAGTGAGAAAAGCAGCTGATGCATTTGTAGAGGTGAGCACGGGGCCCAGGGGTGTCAGGATGTCAGGTTATGCAACCTAGGCTTCATCCTCTGGGAACTGGGGAGCCAGGGTGGGTCTTTGGGGAAGGGTGGTGCTACGCTGTGTTAGGAAGCCTTCTGGGGTGCAGTGGATAGATTGGCTGGGACAGAGGTTGTGCGGTTGGGGAGGGATAGGACAAAGCAAGCTGGCATGAGTGGATTAACTCCAATCTGCACTACAGCAGAACACGGTGTAAATGTGCCAAATGAGTCTGTTGGGAAAGGGGCCATGTGCTGATTGATTTTTTGCCCTCTACATCCACTTTTCCCCTTAGTTAACAGTGCTTGAAAAATAAAACGTCCATAGGAGTCACACTGGTGACGTCACTGCATCCCATGGGCTAGATGCAGGCAAGACAGACCGCTGCAGCCCATGGCAAACTCGGATGTGTCCTGGTCAAATCAGGCATCCGGTGCCCCAGGCTGGGTCAGATACAGCCGAGTGCTGCCAGAGGCCCTGACGGTGTTGTGCTGTGTTTTGTCGTGTGTTATATGTGCTATATTGTGTCGTGCTCTGAAAGTTGTGTGTTGTATGTGTTGTGTGTGCTGCAGCTCCAGGTGCTCAGCCAACACCTAGCAGGTGCCAGACATCAGACCGGCTCAGGGGCCACGCCCATCAGAGGCGGGTCCCTCAGGAGCCACGCCCATCAGAGCCGGCTAGCTCAGTAGCTGGCGAGCATATCACAGCAGCACAGGAGCCCAGGGGCTCCTGCAGGGGCTGCCCGGAGTCCCTTCGCCCAAATCAAGAACGGAATGAAGAGCTCGCGTTCATACCTCCAGTTACCCTTTCGCCTTTGGTCACGACCCTTTCACTCCTCAACCAAATGCAGTCAGCTGTGCCTGCCCCCCCCCGCACCCCTTTTTCTGCACTCAGTGGGAATCCTCGCTTCTTAGTCCTAACCGGGGCCTCTGCTGCCTCGGACAGAAGGCACTTCTCCACCGGCTCCTTCTTCCAATTCTCTGTCTCCCTCTCCTTCGGTGCCATCGATTCCCAGTGGTTATCTAGATCCTTCCTCACTGGCAGGATTCCTTATGAGCTGTAGAGCCTTCAGGCACATGAGTTAACCTTCCTGAGTCTCAGCTTTCGCATCAGGGAAACGGAAGTAATCGTCCCACCCGCAGGAGTGCCATGGGGTAAGAGATCTAAAGCAGTGAGCCTCCAAGGTCTGCCAGACCCTGGGGCCGCCTCAGCTCCAGCAGCACGACGGGTCCTGGGAACCAGGCCCCCGTGTGCTCAGCAGCACAAGAGGCTCACACAGGACGTCGCACACAGGAATACCAAAGCAAACCGGCCAGCCGGCGCCCCTTGTTACAAGAACCTGAGTTTAAACAGAAGACGGATGCTGGAGGAAGCGGGGACGCCTCGCTTTGGTTTGTGTTATCATTTAGCAGGGTGGGAACCTTGTTCAAATGTATGATTAGAAACAGTGGGCGGTATAGTGTGCCCGTGAGCAACCCCCCCCCCCTCCATCACTGAGGGTTCGCCGGGCTATGAGGGCGTCCACGGGAAGACACCCCCACTTCACGGAAACCTGCTTTACGGCCAGCTCTCCAGCGAATGGGCCCTCAGAGGTGTCAGTGTTCCGACAGCGGGCAGGAGGGGTGGAGAAGTGGAGACGATGGACAGAGGTGCCCGGCGGGGCGCCTGCTCCTACCTGCCAGGTCCTTGTCACTACCTGCTGGCCCCTCCCCCTACCTGCCTGCCCCTTCCCCTCCCTGCTGGGTCCCTCCCCTTACATGCCCATCCCCACCCCTACCTACTGACCCCTCCCC
>NW_011494827.1:2010094-2018051 GCF_000754665.1 Bison bison bison
CTTGCCTGCCCCACCCCTACCAGCTAGGCCCCTCCCCCTGCCGGCCCCTACCCTACCTGCTGGGCCTGCTGCAGCAGCTCCATGCGCTCCCGCAGGATCTGACTGTCGAACTCCCGGCTCTGCCGCAGGATCTGCCGGCGCAGCTTCTCCACGGCGGCCTGCAGGTCCTCCCGCTGGCCCTCGCTCAGCGCCTCGCTGGCCCTCCGCCCCGGCTCCTGTTGCAGCGCATCGTACAGCGTGGCCTCCAGCTCCTGGATTTTCTGAGCGACCCACATGACACAGACAGTGGGAGGTCACAAGGTGGGGGCGGCAGGAAACCCCAGGACACTGCAGCTGAGCGAGGCTGAGCTGGGGGATCTTGGGCGGGGTGGGGAGGCATGCAGCGGGCAGAGCAGAGCGGGGTGGGGTGAGGGAGCCCCTTCCAGTTCCCTGCACACAGTTTTTTTTTTTTTTTTATATCTAATACCCTGCACACAGTTTTGAGAACATGTCTTACTCTATTCAATCAAGATGCTCTGCTCTCCACAGATAAAGAAAAAATAGTCATAATCCCTTCTTAAAATATCTGATTCAAAGAGAGGTTTGATTGGACTCGTCTTTATTTTTATCCTTGGCTTCCAATTTACTGTCTCCAGCTTGGGAAACAAATCTCTTTTATCTGGAGTAGCGTGGGAAAATGTGTTCCAAATTGCAGGCACTTGGCATTCAGCTGGCTCATTAGAAAAGCGATTTCAACCCCAAGCAACTGGGGGCAATGTCCTCATTGCTCCCTCCTCCCCGCAAAAACCAAGACTCCCTTGGTTAGCGAAGCACATAAGAGATTAGTAGCCAATGGAGGGGATCTTTGTGAAAGCTCGGAGTTTTCATCCTGAGAGGAAGTTACTTCTTTTCAACTTCACGGTGAGACACTTAAATACAGTTACCTTATAGGAATACCTAAGGATGAAAGAGAGAAAGCAGTATTTCCTTCTCTTTTCCCCTAAATCCCCACCTGAATCTCTTGCTAGGAGCAGCTCCTTCTTTTCCCAAGATGCTACCGGCCAACAACCAGTTTTAATGGAAACTGCCAGGAAGAGGCAGGAAGTGGTATGAAGCAGGGGGTCAACACAGGTAGCCCTCTGTGCCTGTGGCCATCTACTCCTGTAGCCTCCCCCGTTTCAGCACAGCTGTGCTAACTCTGCAAGGGAATTCCAGGCCCACCAGACCAATTTTAGCCAATAGGCATTGGCTTCCTCTCTCCCAATTCCAGCGATCACCCCAGGAAACTAGAAGGTGGGAATGTGTCCACTGACACAGCCAAGGGGTCCCCATGGAGTGGGAGCTTGCCTGTGCCTGCTGGCTGCCCCCCTTCAGCAGCCGAACTCCTAGGAGACCCCCAAGTGGCCAGTTTCCAGCCAGGATCTCACCATCCAATTCCAGAAGCTTCACTGTGGCCCTGTGCCATCTCACTCTGCACCATGACAAAGGAACACAGGTGTGCGTCTGGCACCTGCTCTCCTCGCTTCTGCCTGGGCACATGGCACTGCCACCCTCGGGAGCATTTTACTTCCCTGACTCTTCAGGTCAGCCTCACACTGATCACAGCTCCAACCTCAACATGTGCCTGAAATCCCACTCGAGGCTTTGGAATAGTCTTTTTCCTTTTTTTTTTTTTTTTTTGATGTGGATCATTTTTAAAGTCTTTATTAAGTTTGTCATAATTTTGCCCCCATGGTTTTTCTGGTTTTCTGGCCTTGAGGCATATGGGATCTTAGCCCCCTGACCAGGGATAGAACCCACACCCCCCTCCATTAAAAGGCAAAGTCTTAACCACTGGACCACCAGAGAAGCTCCTGGAATGTTCTTCAGGTAAGAATGTTGCTTCTACCCAGCAACAGGATCAGCCTGCCCAGGGGTCTCCTCTGCAGAGCCAGGACTCGGGTTCTCAGGGTCCCCCAGGGCCTTTCTGCACACAGCACTTTGACAGCCAAGGGTGGACACCGAGTTTCCCAGAGTGTGCTGGGGAACACCAGCCTTGCAAGATGTCCCTTGAGAAGAGGGCCCAAGAACCTGTGAACTTGACATATGACTTCCTCTGTTCCTCTTGGAGTCTCAGCCCATCCTTAAGCATATTAAGGAGCCAGAGGTCAACAAAATTACTCTCCCTCTTTTTTTCTGGCCACAGGTTTTCTTGTTATCCCCTGAAATAGTATTCCTAGGAACTTACTGGGGAAGCCCAGGGGAGCACAGAGATGGTGTACAATGCAGCAAGAAAGGGTATTTGCAAAAGGATGGAATCAAGATAGAATAGATAGATAGAATCAAGGAAAACCCAAAAAAGCGAAAGAGAGGGAGAAAAGAATGAACATGGTCTCATTTTTCAGTTGCTCTGACCACCATTACAACATTGTATGCCCAGAAATGACAATCGAGAGGAAAACACCTTGTCTTGATGAGGCTGAAACCTTCCCCACCTTCACCATCTGCGGCTCCCTGCCCTGGGGGTTCAAGCCTCCGGAGCCTGGACATGAAGGGTCAAGCGTCAAGAGGAGGCTGACCAGCCTTCACATCCAGAATGTCCTGCCTGTGCTAAGCCCAGCCTCCTGCTCTCTGTCTTTATGGAAGTGGGGATTGCAAGTTAATGTTTAGTTATTGATTTTGCATTTGTTAGGTGGAAACCCTCTTTGTCAATAGATTTAGCTACAAATGATCTAGGCAAAGTCTTGCTCCAGATATTGCTATTCACTGCTTCTTCCTGAAAAAGCAGCCTTGAGCTCAGAGTTCTCTCTGATGTGGGGAACATCCAGGAAACGCCCCCTCAAAGCCATATGACCTATGAACCTGAGCGTGGTCCCTCCTCACACTCATCACCTGGAAGCCCACAACTGGTTCTGTGACCCAGGCTTGATGTTGCACAGAACCTCATGACAAATAATTCTTGTTCTGATGATCACCTGCCCTCCACTCACTGCTTTACCTCTGTGTTCTGTTTTTAAAAAGATAGTTTTGCCACGCCATGCAGCATGTGGGATCTTAGTTCCCCAATCAGGGATCGAAATCCATGCCCCTGCAGTGCAAGCGTGAGTCTTAACCACTGAATTGCCTGGCAAGTCCCACTTCTGTGTTCCTTTGTGACCGTCTCTTTTTGCTACTTATGGGAAAACTTGCTCTGGGCTTTAAGCATGTAAATAAATATTAATAAAAATATTAATAAGCAGAAAGTTTCTTTTCCTTCATTTCAAATGGTTACTAGAACTGAGTGTGTGTGCTGAGTCGTTCAGTGGTGTCCAACTCTTTGCGACCCAGTGGACTGTAGCCTGCCAGGCTTCTCTGGCCATGGGGATTCTCCAGGCAAGAATACTGGAGTGGGTTGCCATGCCCTCCTCCAGGGGATCTTCCCAACCCAGGAATCGAACCCAGGTCTCCCACATTGCAGGCAGATTCTTTACTGTCTGAGCCACCAGGGAAGCCCAGAACTGAATAAGTATGAATAAGTATGCCCAGAGAAAATGATCAAGTTAAGTAAATATTTTGGAAAAATCATGACTGACTTGGAAAAAGTGACCATTTATCTGTACAGTTGTTCGGGTTGAAACCGAAACGTGGAGGCGGCATTGGGATCTTGCCCACTCAGCACCGCACGGACCCCACATTCGCCATCAGCCCCCAAGGGAGAGCAGCCTGTAGTGCTAAGTCTAAAGAACCAGAACATCCAACCCACTTCCGGTCCTACCAGGTAAGCCTGGTCGAGGGCCTGCTTCCTGTAGTCCAGCTCCTCCTCCAGGTAGCCCTTCTGCCTGCTGAACAGATCCTGAAAAAGAGGAGGTGCCCAAGGTCAAGATCAGCACAAGGACCCATCACCAGGCAGCTCTTCAGAGCCAGCCTACTCACACTCGCTGGAGAGTGAGTCAGTCCCACTGAGGTGGGGACCCATCAGATGCTCAGGTGAGAAGGGGTGTCAGGTCTGCCCTGGTCGCTCCTGTGTGAACCCCCAGAAGGAGCCTCCCAGGCCCAGGAACCTCCATCAAGCCTCTCCCCACACCCCCAGCTTCCTTCCTCTTGGGTGCCTGGCCTGGTTCCCAAGCCCAGGTTGTAGGAATCCCTCTGAAGACTATCTCAATAGTTCTCTGATGTGGCTCTTTCTCCCCCAACCAGCAGCATCACCCACCTCCTGGGTACTCTCCCTGCTGGACATGTCCTCCCCACCCTCCATCACTCAGTCCCCCCAAGCATGAGTTCTCCAGAACTGACTGGAGGGTTTCAGGGTTAGAGCTCAGCTGTTGCAGCCACTTGGTTTTGCAGAGGAGGAAACAGAGGGCCAGAGAGGACCAGTGCCTTGTTCTAGATCCCACGGTTCACCGGTGATGGAGGCGGACTAGACACCCAAGCCTGGGGATTCAGCCCAGGGCTCTTCCCATGCCACACGCAGCTTCCAGGCCTCAGGCTCTTCCTTATTCCCCTCACTTCTACTTGGGGAAATTGGTCTTTGAAAGCTCAAGAACTATCTCTTCTGGGCAGCCTTCTCCAACGTCCCCAGACTGAGTATGACAAATCCTGCTCTATGCCCAGGGGCCCTGGTGAATAGCTACCATCACTGTTAATCAGGTGCCCACAGGTGCCAAGCACTGTGTGATAATGGGCTATGTGTCCAGCATTGCTCATCCCTCCAGCTCATCGAGATGGAAATAGAAAACCCCATTAGCCATAAGAAAAAGGAGGTCCAATGTGTCTCTCCCAAACTCATGTCCAGGAAGGGGCAAGCAAAGACTGGAGCCCCTTCTTTGTGTCTCCAGAACCCCTGGTCCATTTGCTTCCATACCACTGATCTGCCTCTCCTAAGGTTCTCATGCTGCACTGTGGCTGTCCACTCCCATGCACATGTCCCCATGGGCTTTCGGGCTAGACCCTCAAGGCAGGGACCCTGCTATTCATTACTGAACCCCTAAAACTGTCATAGTTTCCAGGATCACAGAGGCTCCAAAAATATGTATCAAGTGAATAACTGAGTGAATGGATGATGACCACACAGGATAGGGATGAGAGCAAAAGCAAAATTTAGAAATGCATGCATATCAATACAAAACACACGTAAATCCTTCCCGGGAAATGACTTATCTGTGCTCTGTCAACCCCCTCTCTCCCAGGGTCGGGCCATGTCCTTTACCTTCTCCTTCTCCAAGTCTAGCATCTTCTGGGTCAGGGCCGCCTCCGTTCCCTCTATTTGCTTCAGCCACTGGAAAACAGCAGGGACAGAGGGCGCAGCTAGTGAGAACCAGTGCCCATCGTTGGGCCGCCCTCCTCGAGGAGGCTCCTGGCCCAGAGGGGTCCCCCCATACGTCCCATGGTGGTCCTTGAAATGGAATTTCATAGTCTGCACAGATGTTTCAGCTTCAACAGATGTTTGCTCAGGAATCATGGGTACACACGTGTGCATATGTACGTGAAGGTGGGTGTGAGGTGTGTGTCCAGGTCAGCCTGTATGTAGAGGAGGTGGTGGGTATGCACGATGGATCCGTGTGGAAGCCTGCAAGTGTGTGCCCTGAGAGCCCTCCAGGTGGGCAAGCGAGCCTCCCTGGGTTCTACCTTGCCGTGTACTGGCAGCTTCCCGCCTGGGACCTCACCCAGCCCCCTCATGACCACCCTGTGGAGAAGGCAGCGTCACTCCATGTTGCAGGTAAGGACACAGCAGCTGAATTAAGTCACTTGTCTAAGGTCACACAGGTGAGAAGTGGGGATTTTGTACCCTGCCCGCAGGTCTGCACCCCTACAGCTGCCCCCTGCAGCCACGTGGGGCATGTCTGAACAGCCAGGGGCACCATGGGGTGCAGGAATGAAGGGGGTTCTGACAAGCAGGCTGTGATGGCCTGAGAGAACCCGTGGGGGCACCTGCATGGGCTGGTAATGGGGGTGTGTCTGCCCCTCCTCAGGTCTGGGCTGGGGGTGAGCGGGCACAGGCAGCTGCCCCTTAAGTGTGGGCATGCAGGTGTCTCTTTACGAGGAGCGCACCTGAGAGCCAGGGGAGAGGTCCAGGTAACTGGGTGACACCCTGTGGAGAATGTTTTAGAGTGTCCAGGAGGGTCGGGTTTGACACCATGTATGAATATTCACCTCCTCGTTGCTAAAGCCCACAGACGAACTCCTTGCCATGGGGCCTGCCTGTTACTCGCCTGTGGACCGGCCCTGTCCCAACGCCTCAGACCCCTTGTCTCCTCGTTACTAAAGCCAACAGACAACCTCCCTGCCCTGGGGCCTGCCGGCCAAGCACCTGGGGACGGGCCCGTCCCGACACCCCAGACCCCTTGTCCTCCTCCTCCTCTGGACATGGCCGCCCCTCCTGGACTCTTGGGGCCCTCAGAGCCCCTGTCCTTGGTCATCCTCTCTCCTCGAGGGGTCCTCCTTCTGGGGTTCTCCCCTCCCTTATGGGTTCTCCCTCTTTGAAATGTCTCTGAAATGCCCCCTTTAATCCAAACATGTCTCCCACAGCCCAATTCCTTAAGCCCCAGAGAAAGGGCTCACTGGCCCACTTCTATAGGGAACGGCCCCATCTCACCTTGACCCCGGAAGGAAAAGCTGAGAGCAGCCATAGCTCCTCCCCCTTCACTTCCCGTTGTTGGTTCTACCTCCTCTTGGTTCAAAACCCCGCCCACCACTCTCCATTGCCACCGCCCAAGGCAGGCCCTCCTCTCAGCCTCTAAGCTCGGTCTTACCCCAAATCCCCTTCGGCCAGTGCCTTCCCTCAGAAACACTTAGCATCTACTTGTGGACCTTCCCTGCTCCCACTTAAAGCCCCCCAAGCTCCTGACAACGCTGGGGAAACAGCCCCGCTTTCCCTCACCTCAGGGCCTCTGCCCACCTCCTGTCTCTACCCGGAACGTCACCACTTCTCCCATCCCCAGCCTCCGCCTGGGGTCTTTATAGAGATAACACCTACTTAACCTGTGGACCTGTGTTAGGTGTCGCTTCCTCCAGGAAGGCTTCCCTGGTGGCTCATACGGTAATTTGCCCACAATGCGGGAGACCTGGGTTCGATCCCTGGGTCAGGAAGATCCCCTGGAGAAGGAAACAGCAACCCACTCCAGTGTTCTTGCCTGGAAAATTCCATGGACGGAGGAGCCTGGTGGGCTACGGTCCATGGGATCGCAAAGAGTCAGACACGACTGAGCGACTTCACTTTCTTTCTTTCTTTCTTTCCTCCAGGAAGCCTGCCCTGCTTCCTGAGTTTGTGGGGTCCGAGGCCTTCCACAGATTCCGGCACAGCACTCAGCTGACAGATTGCTGCTTCCCTTGTCCCACCACATGGGGTGTGCTCTGTTAAGTTTCCTCACCCAGCCCGGGGTCTGGCCTGAAGCAAGACCCTGACAGTCACTTCCTGAAGGAAGGGGGATACGGGGCTGAGAAGGTGTAGGGCGCATGCTGGCTCCATAGCAGGAACAAGCCTGGATAAAGCTGCACCCACAGAGCCTCCCCCTAGAGTTCACGTTTGCTGGGCCCCCAAGGGTGGCTACAGAGGCAGCCTTGGGAGCAGGTGCCCAACGCAGCATTTCCTTAGACTAGGCTGAGCGGGTGTGCAGTGTCTTAGAAACTGGGAAACATATTTTTTACAAGGAATGAAAAAGACTTTCTTTGTACTATCCTAAGGCAAGCAGTCATAAAATGAATAAACTAAAATGGAAAAAGAGTCCAGTTTCGAATCCTTACAACAAGCTGCTCTTTGCTTTTATAGAACATGATGTCTAGTTTTTTTCTTATTGCTAAGAAAAAAGATTTGCTATGCACATTATGCATTAAAAAAAACTAAAAAATTTTGCTTTGTATATTAGCTGTGCTGTACTTAGTCGTGTCCAACTCTTTCTGACCCCATGGACGTAGCCTGCCAGGTTCCTCTGTCCATGGGGATTTTCCAGGCAAGAATATCGGAGTAGCCATGCTCTCCTCCAGGGGATCTTCCTGACCCAGGGATGGAACCCAAATCTCTCAT
>NW_011494827.1:2018151-2028209 GCF_000754665.1 Bison bison bison
AACCCAAATCTCTCACATTGTAGGCAGATTCTTTACCGTCTGAACCAACAGGGAAGCCCAAGAATACTGGAGTGGGTAGCCTATCTCTTCTCCAGGGGATCTCCCTGACCCAAGAATAAAACCAGGGTCTCCTGCATTGCAGGCAGATTCTTTCCCAGCTGAGCTACTAGGGAAGCCCAAGAATATTGGAGTGGGTAGCCTATCCCTTCTCCAGGGGATATCCCTGACCCAGGAATCAAACCAGGGTCTCCTGCATTGCAGGCGATTCTTTACCAGCTGAGCTACTAGGGAAGCCCACTCACAACAGGCACACACACAGAAAAATTTGACAGGTCCTTTCCAGCCACTGGGGCAGTAAAGTCAGGACAGAAAGTGCTGGCCCTGGGCACCCGGGCATGTGAGGACACGGACTTCATATCAGAATCCCACCAGATGTCTATGGGGCCTCGCTCTGGGAGGGAACTTGGATGTTCAGGGTTGTGCCATCCTCCAGGAGGAAGAGACATGGGGACAGGGCACCTGCTGCCCCCAAAACCCTGAAGGAGAAGTGAACAGGGCACGAGGAGAGGGCCTCTCATGGGAGGCATGGCCAGTGCACCCCTCACCCAGTGGGTACTTTGCCCACCAGTGCAGGACTCTGGTCCCAGAGCCCAGGGGTGGGGAACTTCCTCCTCTAGGACCCAACCCTCCTTTCAGAGAAGGGTCCCAAGGCCTTGACTCTGGGCCAACTACTAGAAAACTTTCCTGTGGCCTAAGCCACCTTCTCCAGTCTGTTGTTCCCAGTGAGAGCCTGGATTTTTAAAAAGCGTCCATCTTTCTGACGGATTTGACCTGTGTGAAAAGAGGAGTGATTTGTGATTGATTGTATGCCGCGGGACATCCCGTGTTCTCTGCTCAGCCTCTGTGTGGTGGTGGGCGGCAGGCAGCGAGGCAACACCCCTGATCTTGGACTCCGCTGACCAGAGGTGGGTCTGGCGGGTGCTGAGATGGGCCAGACCTTCCAGCAGGAGCAGGGCTTCCCCAGGTGGTGACGGGAGAAGGGCAAGCTGCCCGGGCAGGACCCCATTTGCACACCCAGGTGGCTCTGGTGTCCATCTGCCAATGCAGGGGACATAAGCAATACGGGTTTGATCCCTGTGTTGGGAAGATCCCCTGGAGGAGGAATGGCCACTGGGAGGAGAATCCCATGGACAGAGGAGCCTGGTGCGCTACAGTCCATGGGGTCGCAAAGAGTCGGACATGACTGAAGTGACTTAGCACCTAGCACCAGCACCCCTAGGAATGCCTGGGGCCGTGCAAACTAGTTTGAGTGGCACTTCGCTCACAGGCTATGAAAGGGGTTTCGTGCTGTTAGAGAGAAAACTGAAGTGAACCTCAGTTTGGTCAGATACCAGAATTGAATGGCAATTTTCAAAATGACGTATGACTTGGTTGAGGGGGCTGGCTGAGGATGTCACTGGGGCTCTGGGTCCCACTGCCAGCTTTCCTACAGCACCTGTCAGCTCCAGGGTGTCCAGCTTGTCCCTGTTTCAGCACTGAAATCCCACATCCCGGGCAAACAGGACACTTGGGCACCCTGGCTGACTTGTAGGTGCTTCCAGGGGTCCCACTGACCCATTTTTCCTCTGGCTGTGCGCTCTCAGCGCCATTTCTCTCTGAGAGGGAGACACAGCACCTCCCAAGCACTGGAGCTTCAATCACAGACACGTGGCAGAGGAAATGAGAAATGTCCCTGAGAAAATGAGAGGACATCTGTCTCTAAGTCTAGTCTCCACGGACTGTCCCAAATGGGGAGCTGGGCCCCTCTCACTGGCACAGAGTCCAGTGCTGGTGCTTCTAAGCACCAGTCCTGAGTATTGTGCCAACCCTGGGCACCATCACTCCTGCCGCCACCCCTGTGGGATTTCAGGGGGAGCTGCTAGGCAAGGGCGGCTGGCACAGGTCTCTGCATTTAGGAAGCAGAGCATGGTGCTGGCCGTCCAACTTGGGACTCTATGATCAGCGACCAGCAGGGGCTGCTATAGGTGGGCAAGGAGTGGGCGACAGGGTCAAAGCAGCCGCATGCCAGGCAGGCCCCGTGTTCTCGTTGTACAAGGGATCTATGCCGCTCACCCTGCACAACTGTCGAGGAGCCCCAAGGGTCAGAGGCAGGGCCAAGGCTGTGAGTCTATAAAGACCTCTGTTTGCTGCATGTGGGGAGGAGTTTATTGAGAAGGGTCCAGGTGGGAGAATTTGGTACCTGGCAGAGGCTGTTCTTGGCAGGGCTGGGGACTCCAGACAGCCTGCCACCCTCCAAGAGGCTCGAGGGGGTAGAAGAGAGGGAGACTCCCTCCCCAGGCCCACTGCTCCAGCCCCACCCTGGTCCCTGGTGTTGCCTGCTCTTTGCTCACCATCCTTATACATGGATCAGTCACCTCTCAGTACCCAGCCTGGTCCCAGGTGCTTGGCAGCGGTGCCTGGTCTCAGTTAAAAGTGCCGTGTCCTGGAGTCCTGATGTTCACCAGCAAGGCTCAGGGCTCAGGAGATGGAGGGGCCGGCCTGCAGCAGCCCCTGCCGTTAGCGGGTGTGGAGCTGAGAGCCAGCCTGGGAGGGGCCCCTGGGGAACCAGAAGGGAGCCCTGGGCACATCCTCCAGGCAAGCTGGGTAGTGCATGTTGGAATGAACATGGTATAAACTGAAAGCGCTTGCCGGCTTCTCTCCATGACCCCCAGGAGGCTACACTGTCACATTTGGCCCTCCTGCTGAGAGGATATTTTTCGGAATGCACTCCATGTCCCTGTCACCTACCATCACCTGCATCTGAGGGGCCAACAGCCAGCCAGGTGTGAGTCCTCCTCACCCCCGCTCACCTGAGAATGCAGACTCAGCCGGGTGACTGAGACAGTGACGTGGGCATCGCCACTTACCAGCTGTGTGACCTCAGCAAGGCTTTGCCGTAAGTCTGTTGCCAACATTTAGGGCCCTGTGCACAGGGAAGGCTGGACAGGTTCTCAGGGGCAAAAAAAAAAAAAAAAAAAACTATTTACATTTTAAATGTCCTCCAAGATTCTGGAAGGAATCCTGATTAAAATCATTAAGATTTCATCATTATAAAAATAGCATTTTAAAATTTAACTCACGTTTACAAGAAAAAGATCCACATACAAGACCACATTGAAAAGTTGGGATGTCTTAAAACACCCTAAATTAATGTAAAAGGCAAATCAGGAATGTATTTCTTTTAATAAATATGGCAAAAGTTATTATCTTTAGCATGTAAACCTCACAGAGAAGTCAGTAAGAAAAACCATTATTATGACCAAATTCATATTAAATAAGTGAATAGATGAAGGCATGATTGAATGAAGCTATGAATGGATGATAAACAAATGGAATGGAACGTAGTTACAATTCTCAAGGAACGAGAAAATGGATAATACACAAAAAATTCATTATCACTAGCACTTGAACAAATGAAAATTAAAATAATGACGTCGTATGATCTTTGCCTATCCTATCAGCAGAATTCTTAGTGGCCACATATGCCTTGCTGAACAAGAAACCGGCAGTGGTAGCATTCGTGTAGAAGGCGACTTGGTACCATTTTTCTGGAAACAACTGAACAGTGTCAAAGCTCTTAAAAACCCTCTTACCCATCGGCCCAGTGATCGCACTTCTAGAATCTATCCTGTGGAAGTGTTTTAAAACATAGATAGAAACTTATGATTAAAGATGCTTGCTCATCGCTGCATGATGATATACAGAAATACTCTAATATGTTAACAGCGGAAGAATATTTAACTGAGGGCGTGGCTGTAGGTAGAATGATGCAGGGCCGTTCGATCTCATGGGGGAAAGCTTATGAAGCAGGATTAAAAGCTAAAGTCAAGTATGAACCCAAAGTTTGTTTGTTTGTTTGTTTAAAAAAAAAGGGGGCATGGGGGGAAAAAACTGGAAATAAAACCAACTGTCGCAGACGGGTTTCCTCGAGGGAAGTTTTGATTTTCTTTCTCCGTCTCTAAGCTTTCTACCATAAGCATGAGTGACTTTCCCCTGGAAAACGAACAGGCGTGCACGTGCGCATGCAAACGCAGACAGGAAACCAGAACCATGCTTCCAGAACAAAGCGAGACGCCAATGTACAGTTTCTTGTATGGTGCCAGGAAGCTCGGACAAGGCGTGTGGACAGAAATGCCGCTGGGCTCTACCTTTTCACACAGGGCAAGCACAGTTCCAGCCTGGATTATTGCAACCTGTTCTTCATTTCTCAAATTCTAAAACACAAAAATGGGCAAGGGCGTTTTACACTGCTCCCACATCCCGTGCAGACAGTCAGCCCTACGCGACTCTGAAAGTGGCCTCCCCAGGGTCAGCCCCCACTCACAGAAGTGACAGGTCTGAGGACCGGCCCTTCGGGGGTGGGGACACCTCACACAGCGTCCCCGAGCCTTTTAGAATCAGGGCCTCGCTCAAGCCCAGTCTTTTAAGAAGGCAAAAGTCTCACTTTGGGATTTCAGAGATCTTGAGTGCTTCCACTTTCTTTCCGGGCATTTATTTTTAGGCCTTTTTAACCCTCATTACTCACACGCTGTCAGGATGACCTAACTTCAGAACCCCACTTCTCACGGATGCGGACCCAGCCACCCACGCAGGAACACGGCCATACAAAAGCCTTACATTGTACTTAGTCGATCTCTTAAATCAGGAAGAAATTAAAACAAAAACGGAAACAAAAGCCACGACAGAGTACACCCGAATCAAAACAAGGACACGAAACCGGAAACCGATCGCTCATAGTTACCCCGTTATCGCCAAGGATATCTAATTTCTTCATAAGGTCAGAAATATTCACATCCTGGAAAAGATGTCCAACGTTCATTTTGTGTGAGCTACAAAGGCCATCCACACCAATCTCTGGGGCCACAGCCCTCACTCCTTGTAAGACACCATTCCCTTCCTTGTCTCTTAGGCCGGGCGGAGAGTTATTCTTGGTGGTCCCTTCAAGCAGAGAGGGCTGCTAACTGCCGTGTATTGGCTGAGTTTTACACCAGCACAAACACTGCTTTCTAGAAATTCTCATGGGATCCTGTAAGTCGAAAGGACCTCTCTGTGCCCGCGGGCCTAGCAGGATTCCAGGGTCATGGGCAACGGTTGTGTGAACCACCACCAGCTCCCGTCTCTAGAACACTCAGCATGCTCTGAGCACTTCACTGAGTCTTCAGGTTCATTATCTAGTTTAAAAACTGTCACACCCCTTTCACGGTGTGGGTGTTGCCGCTCAGATCTCCTAGATAAAGAGACTGACGGTCAGACAGGCTCTGGGCCAGAGCCAGGAAGTGGCCAAGGTGGGGTTTGCTTTCAAGGCTGTATCCCATGCCTCTGCTCTTTTTAACGTGAATACAAATTTAGTGACCCAGCTGGAGTAATAAACTCTGACTTTCAAAACAGAGTGGAGCGACAGGGGGTATCTTATTAAAATCAATTCTAGCCCTGGCACAGGCACACAATCCCCTTTCCAGCTGAGCCTGGCATTCGGTCGAGCGGGCCATGGCCATAATAGAGTGGGGGCACCCCCCCGGGCACGCTACCTTAACTCCTTCCTGGCGACAGAACAGCTGGAGGGCGCTGCTGTTGTTCTCGGGAAAGGTGGTGATTTGGAGGTTAAATGCTGGCGACCTCCGCTCTCTCTCCTGGGGAAAAGATTTGGTTTAAAAACAGAACTTTATTGTATTATTTCACCACTTGTCATTTTCCCACGTTATTCAGCAAAAAACCAAGGAATTCCAGTTGGCAAAGGTGTTCCTAGTAAGCGCGCACTCAGGCTACGGTCTGGTCGATGGTAGAGATCCTGTCCTGTCTGCCCCGCAGCGGATCCCCTGCGGACACTGGGTTACTTCTTAACCTAGTCAGCTGGGAAGAAATGGTTAGCAGAGTGTCCCGAGTGGACCTGTTGATCAAAGCCCAAGAAGTCACACAATCATCATTAAACACTTGATGAAGAACAATCGTGGGAAATTTCAATAGAAGTCATTGTTAGCTCACTTCATCCTCACATAACCCCAGGAGGCAGCCGTGAATGCTTCCGTTTTGTGGACAGAGAGAAGGAGGCTGTGAGACAGGACCCCTCCGAGGTCCCATGCAATTGAGTGACAAGGCCAGACCCCAGACCCTGGCTTCGTATCTTTTTCAATACGATCTTCTGACTTTGTTCACAAATTTTTTTTCTGATCTGCACTAACCTTCCAATGACCCTTGCCTTAGATTGATAAGTCAAATCTCAACTACTAAAAAAGGAGAGCAAGCATTTTCCCAGAAGTAGTACATTAATCATAGGTAAAGGGACAGATTTTTAAAAAGGAACTGAGTTGCCCAATTACTTACAGAAATAAAGGACAGCAGCAAAACAGTACTCTGGTCTCAATTGCATTTCCTACATAGAGCCGCCTTTAAACCCCGAGCAATGGATAGGTCAGCCAGCAGCCAAGACCTCACCAAATGATACCTTGAAATCAAACTGCTTTTATTTCCTCAAAATTACAGTCAGTAAGCCTGCTTTGGACCACGGCTGCAGAATCCAGCCACAGAACCAAAGAGTTACTTTTTAGCCATTAACTAAGAAATGTACCCAAGGCAGCACTAGATGGCAGGTCCCTAATCAGATCCTCTAAAGGAGAAGGGAAGGGCGGGGCCATTAATTCAATTAATTTCCACGAAGCCCCAATCTGGCTAACCTGGTTTGAAACAGTTTAGATAGAAAACCTTATTTCCCTCATTAGACTCGAACAACCACATTCACAATGTCTATAGATGTCTCTTCTACCTGTAATACTTACTTACAGGGGGTCTCCATAGAAAAGCTGACACAAGAAAGCTCATGTTTTATATGAATGAAAGTCAGAAAACTGATTTCTAATGGCTCCTCCAAAGGATGGTGGAAACACTTGAAAGTTCTAGTAAAGTGATCAATGCTTATGGAATTCTCATGAGAAATGGCGGGTAGCAAAGAGCCGTGAAAGGTTTTCTGACAGGGGTAGAAATAGTCACCATAATCTTTCTTAACTTCTACTTCTGCTGCCTGAACGAAGGACTCAGTTTATGTTTAGACAAGAGCTGAATCACACGGCCACCCCTGGCTCTGAGACAGGCCACGGTCCATGCTAGCACAACAAAGTATAGGATGAGATGCCCCGGGGAAGTGAGGTGAAGTGAAAGTGGCTCAGTCGGGTCCGACTCTTTGTAACCCCATGGACTATTCCATGGAATTCTCCAGGCCAGAATACTGGAGTGGGTAGCCTTTCCCTTCTCCAGGGGATCTTCCCAACCCAGGGATCGAACCCAGGTCTCCCGCATTGCAGGTGGATTCTTTACCAGCTGAGCCATAGGGAAGCCCTGTTCTAGAGAAAGCAGAATTTTAACTGAAGCTGAGAGGAGAAAACGAAATCTGAGAGACACCAACATAGCCAAGGAGCTCACTTTTACCGAGGATTCAGGACATGCAAAGGCTTCAGCTGAGGGAAAGGACAGCCGTATCACCACAGATGCTTAGAGAAAACCAGTCACAAACTCAGGCGATGTGTCACATGTAGATGCGTTTGAAATGGAAACTAACAAACAAAAAAGGATTATGAAGTCAGGTGGTAGCAAGGCAATACAGTAACATATCCGAGGCAGGGCTCCAGTTGGAAGCAATAAAACCATCCATGTCCTCAGCCTGGATCCAGCTCTGTGTATCTGGGACGTCACTGAAGGTTTGCAACAGGATTTCTACCTGTGGACAACAGTCAATCTCCCTTCACGCTAAGGGAATCATCCTGAGTTGCAGTTTGAGTTACAGACATATTTAGTCCAGTACTGCTCGCGTTTGCGTTCACTGCGTCAAGGAGTTGGAGTAATGTTACAAGCTTTCTCAACTACCTATTGCAAATACCTCCTCTTACCCTGTTTACTTACCTTGTGTTTACCTTGGCAAAGAGAAAACAGGCCAAACTAGCAGTAAACACATTATGAGGTCAGCCGCAGGCCAGGTCAGACCCCGCTCTTTCAAAAGGTGAGATTCATGCATGCAAGGTCACTTTAAAAAGGTGTGTTATCAATTGCAACAGTGCTTCTGTCCGCGTTTGCAGAAGGCATACCAGGTGACTATGCATGCAGGAAAGAAGTAGTTATGGAAATGAAACACAAATAAAAAAGGCAAAATATTGCAAAAACAAATTATTTTATTAAGTGCAAAAACAAGCCGTAGGCAATAAATAGATTAGCTCTGGTACATGTCCAAGGACTTCGGTGAGCATTCTCTTCAGAACATATTAAGGCAGTGAAATTATTCTCAATGTACAGATTTAAAAAAAAAAAAGAAAAGAAAAAGAAAGAAAGAAAAGAAAACAAGTGTCACAGGTCCCCTTACACATGCTTGAAAAACATCTGGGACTTTACATGAATTTCAGTTTGGGCTCAAAGAGAATGTCTGCTCCGTTTGAGAGTTTACAACAGATAGAGTCTCTTACTTCGAGTTCTAGCACTCTGAATTCTAACAGCTCGTTCTGATCCTTTGCATCTTGCATTTCATTCTTCAGCTGGTTCTCTTCCATTTCCAGCCTGTAAATCTAGACCAGAGACACCTGGGGGTTAATGGCGGGAGAAGCACTGTTTCTCATCGGGGGCCGTGAGAACATGTCCCGTATCACAGACCCCCGGGATGTTGGCCTGGGGACACAGGGGCCATTATCAGGGGTAGGGTGGGAAGGGGAGGGTCTCAGTGGGTGTGCACAGTGGGTCCTTTCTGCTCCAGGGGCTGGGATGGCCCAGATCAGAGGCTGTGCCTGCTTCGTCCCTGCAGCCCAAGCTTGGCCCTGTATGGGGGCCAGGTATTTGCTGAATACACAAATGGTGGAGAAACTAAGGCACAGAGCAGTTGAGTCCCTTCCTAGAGGTCAGTCCTGGGGAAGCAACAATGATCCCCAAGCCTGTCTGAATTCCTTCTATCCCGATCTCCCAGAGTTAGCCCACCCAGGGCCTGGCTAGTTGCAGTAGGAAGGTGTCCTGGACTCCCCAGAGGGCTCCTATGAGTAGGAGATCTGAAAGTCTGGGAAGTCGGGCTGCCTGGGTCCCAAACCCACTGGGAGACTCTGGGCCAGCTATGTAGCTCCTTGGATGACATGGAGGCACACAGCAGCCCCCACTTGGCGGCCTGCAGTGAGGACCAAGACAATACACGGAAATGAAGGTCCTGATGGTTCAGTTGGTAAAGAATCCGCCTGCAAAGCAGGAGACCCCAGTTTGATTCCTAGGTCGGGAAGATCGGCTGGAGAAGGGATAGGCTATCCACTCCAGTATTCTTGGGCTACCCGGATGGCTCAGATGGTGAACAATCCGCCCACAATGCGGGAGACCTGGGTTTGATCCCTGGGTTGGGACGATCCCCTGGAGAAGGGAAAGGCTACCCACTCCAATATTCTGGCCTGGAGAATTCCATGGGCTGTATGGTCATGGGGTTGCAAAGAGCCGGACACGACTGAGCGACTTTCACTGTCACTGGTGGGTCATGGCCACCTTTACCCCTGCCTCCCCACCTCTAATGGGGTGGTACTGCCCCCAGGGGGACATCTGGAAACAGCATAAGAGTTTTCCGGGCCTCTCAGAATTTAGCCAGAAGGACCAGGGATCCGAAATCTCTCCCAAAGCCTGGAGCCACCCCACAGGAAGTGGCCAGCTCTGTCCCAATGCCCCAGATGCTGTGGAGGGACATGGGACAATGAACGGCCACACGACAGGTCAGCACAGAGCTGGGACAGGACCCCGCCGCCCCCCAAGAAGGCAAGGCTGGGCTTGTCCGGTTGGGACATTTGAGGATGTTTAGAAGCTAAGGCCTAACACAGTCCACTTCCACCAGGACAGAAGGTGCAGAACAAGCAAATCTGCTGGGACAGAAAGCAGGTTTCCAGGGGCTGAGGGGTGAGAGACAGGGGTGACTAGAAAGGGGCAAGAGGGATCCTTAAGGGAGGCTGAAAATGTTCTAAAAATTGCATGGTGGGGCTGGGTGCACAACTCAATAAATTTACTAAAAAAAAAAAAAAAAAATC
>NW_011494827.1:2028469-2063273 GCF_000754665.1 Bison bison bison
GGTCTGGAATCCAAGGCAACGGTAGAGGCGGCCTGGAAGCCCAGCATAAGGAGGATTGGCAGGCCTCACCACGTCTGCAAACCAGCTCTGCAGGCCCCGACCCAGAAGACAGAGACAGGACCAGTGGGTAGGAGCCCTCAGGACGGGCGTGGGTGAGACTCCGGCGGCCGGAGCAGGCCTCGGGCTCCATGATCGGCTGGGGCAGGGCTCAGGGTGTTGGTGCCACGTACCTTTTCCAGCAAGTCTTGGTTTGTTCTGATGAGTAGCTGCTTCTCTTCAACCCATTTGGAATCCTAAGGAAAAGTACTAAATATGTTCGTACTCATTGAAGCAGACAGCTAAGTAACAAAGCATCAGTGGGAAAGGTGACTTCATATGAACCTTTCTATGAAAAGGCCAGAGAGAAGGAGAGCAGTTAGAATGATCTCATTGTCCCTCTAAACCAGGGGTCCCCAACCTCTGGGCCGGGGAACCAGACCTCTTGTCAGATCAGTGGAAGCTTTAGATTAGAAATCAGTCAGTCCAGTCGCTCAGTCGTGTCTGACTCTTTGCAACCCCATGGCAGCACTCCAGGCTTCCCTGTCCATCACCAACTCCCAGAGCTTACTCAAACGTATGTCCGTCGAGTCAGTGATGCCATCCAACCATCTCGTTCTCTGTCATCCCCTTCTCCTCCCACCTTCAATCTTTCCCAGCATCAGGGTCTTTTCTAGTGAGTCAGACTAGAAATAGAGAGCACAATAAATATAAGGTGCTGAATCATCCTGAAACCAACCACCCCCCGCCCCGGTCAGGGTAAAAATTGTCTTCCATAAACTTGGTCCCTGGTGCCAAAAAGACTGGGGACCACTGCTCTAAACGTTTAATTCTGAAAAAGAGAATTGGCAGGTCTGCAGTGCATTCCTCCTCCACTCATGTTCCCTAAATTTCAGGGAGCTCATCTGTATCAAAGCTACTGGTTTTTCCAGTAGTCATGTATGGATGTGAGAGTTGGGCCATAAAGAAAGTCGAGCACCAAAGAACAGATGCTTTTGAACTCTGATGTTGGAGAAGACTCTTGAGAGTCCCTTGGACAGCAAGGAGATCCAACCAGTCCATCCTAAAGGAGATCAGTCCTGAATATTCATTGGAAGGACTGATGCTGAAGCTGAAGCTCCAATACTTTGGCCACCTGATGGGAAGAACCGACTCCTTAGGAAAGACCCTGATGCTGTGAAAGACTGAAGGCAGGAGGAGAAGGGGAAGACAGAGGATGAGATGGTTGGATGGCATCACTGACTCAATGGACATGAGTCTGAGCAAGTTCTGGGAGTTGGTGATGGACAGGGAGGCCTGGCGTGCTGCAGTCCATGGGGTTGCAAAAAGCTGGACACAACTGAGTGACTTAACTGAACATCTGTTATCACCGACAGAAAAGCACCTGGAGCACACCTGAGCTGGTCCTGGCAGCCCTTCCAGGGCTTGCTCTCTTAGGCTCGAGGGCAAGTGTCTGGGCCACGCCCCCATGGATGTGCCCGTTGACCTGGTGTCATCACAGTAACACACTTCTGCTCATCCGAGACCCTCTGCCTAACCACATCTTTGTCTGGACAAGTTCTGTCCAGGAACGTTCCATGAGCCGCGGGGCTAAGTCTGTCTTTATACCAGCATCTCCAGCACCTAACACGGTGCCCAGCACACAGCCGATGCTCAGTAAATGCCAGGGGATGGATGAAGGTATAAACGAGGGAACTTCCTCCCTCCCTTCCTTCTACCCAGCGCGTATCACCCTGTGTCTTCCCAGTATTGACACACGTGTAGGCCCATAAGGCTGAGTCCAGAGCTGGGTCCATTCATCTTTTTTCCTGTGGGAGGTTGTTGGCAGTGGCCCTCCCATGGCTCTGCCCCTTTGCAAGGTGACTTTGCAGCTCCTCCCAAGGAGCAAACTCACCACTGGGTGTGGCTGAAGCATTCTTTGGTGAACGGGATATTAACCAATGCGATGCAGGCAGAGGCATGGCCTATACTTGTGCTTTGGGGGCTTCCCTTTCTTCCTGCTCCAAGACCTTTACTTAAAGGAGCCAGCTTCCTTGAGGACGAGAGACCATGAGAGCCTGGTCAACAGCTGGCACTAATGCGCAGACAGGACACTGAGGTGATTTGGGGCCATCTATCCCCAATCAGCTGCAAAATGAAGCCTCTAGAGTGACCCCAGGGGAGACCAGCAGAAGAACCACCCAAACTGCTGATCCATAGAACTGTAAGCACACAAAATTTCTGTTATTTGTAAACAACTCAGTTTTGGGGTGCTTTGTTAGGCGGCAATAGCCAACTGATACATGATCCCACACGCTGAGCACAGAGCCCAGCACAGGGCAAGGGCTCTGGTAAAGTGCTCGCTGAATGAATGGCCATGTGCTTTGTCCCAGACTGGCCCCTTTATTTAGCAGGCACTGGGGGCAGAGCACACCCAAAAACAGGGCCTAGCACCTCAGATGGGAGGTTAACTTAATCATAGGCTGTGGTTGGACGGGTTGCAACCTGTGAGCTCAGCCTGAAAGAGGGAAGCTGAGGTCAATGGCAGGTGAGGACAGAAGTGTGAAAACAGCCTCATCTTCACCCTGGACTCCACCCAGGCTGCTGTTGAGTCTCCCTCCTCCCCCATTCCCTATGTGTTAAGTACTATTATTAGCCCCATTTTAAAGATGAGGAAACTGAGACATAAGCGATCACGTAATTTTCCCAGGGCTGTGCAACAGGTCAGGGGCAGGGCTGGCCTGTGGCTTGTTGGCTGTGGTGTATGTTCTGCACTGCTCCCCTGCCTCATGGAGAGTTTTGGACTGGCTCCCACGGCCACCTCTGCCATCACTGAGAGCTAGCTGCAAGTTCATTTGCACAACTGAATCCTCATAGGCAGTGTCAGCTTTTCTTCCAGATTCAAGTCAGAAAAGATTCTGCTGATCACTTTATGTTTGGAGTTGTCTCCTATTCTTGTACATTTGGCAAACAAACAAAGAAAAAGCCAAGTAGACTCTCAGAACATGATGGATTTTTAAAAAATTGGTAAAGAGGCAAATGAGCTGGGATAGTCTCGCCTGAACTCTGCTAACATTCTTTTTTTTTTCTCTCACATCTCCAGAGCAAATGATATAGATCAACAGACCATCCCCCTGGGCACCAAGACCCCAGCGACACCACCAAGGGGATAGAAATGCAAAGAGTTACAGGTCACGTGACCGTTTCTGCTCACCTGGCCCTTCTCAACCAGTAACTTCTCCAGATCCTCGATTTTGGCCTGACACCTCAGCAGATCAGCTTGGAGCTGTTCCCGAGTCTGAAATGCAAAAGACCAGGAAGTGAGCAGGTCCCCCCGGATGATGACAGAGAAGGGGAAAGGACAAGGTGGCATCCGGTCCTGAGAAACGGGTCCTTTTTTTAGGAGCACATGTGCCGACTGGCCTGCCTGGTTCCTGTGTCACCCACGGGTGTGACACCTGGAAGAGCCGCAAGGCCTTGACAGGCCGTCAGCGCCACCCCTGTTGAGAGACGAGCGCAGCCTGGAGAAGCGGCCAGCTTCTTCACAAGGGTGAGTGAGGGGCCAGCATGTCAGCTCCCAGCCCAGCTTCCTGATCCCGTGCCGTGGCTGTACCACCAACGCCAGCCACACTTTCTCCCTTGCTCAGCCCATCTCCTGACAAAGGTATCACCGACAGCGAGGGCTGAAAACCAGATACCCCAAGGACCAGGCGGGTAGTATAAATAAGAGAGACTGACTGGGTGAAGGGTACTAGGGAGTGGTGGCGACTGTGGCAAACCAGGGGCACATGTCTCAACTCAGAGGGGACGCTGCCACTCAGCAGCTGCAGCCAAAGGTGACTACCCGGAATGGGAAGACTGGTGCTACCAGATGCTCTGAGCTCTCAAGAGAAGCCAGGAACCCGGATTTCTACGTGAAATCTCTCAACTTTTGAATGGTGCAAGGAGCTGAAGTTTTTTTAATAAGAAACCCAAGCTTCAGTCCAAACCACCTCCAGCGTACACCTCCAGTGTACTTCCTCTGATCTACAGGTTACAGGCTGACACTATTGTAGCCGAGGAGCTTCCCTCCACAGCCTCATTTGCCACCCCTTACCTCATGGGGCTGTTGTGGGAATGAAACAGGTGTGTGCTGGGGTGAAGAGTCACCCCAGCAGGAGCCCTCCCAGGGGTCCCTCTTGCCTTCAGAGGGAAGGGCTGGCCGAGTCTGGTCTGTGCAACTCTTGAAGATGGGCTAATGGCCAGTGAGTGGACGTTACTAGATGGTGGAGGTCAGCCCAGCCATGAGGGCTGGTATGGTCCAGACCTGGGTGGCCAGCAGGGACCCGAGAGAGCGCTGGGTGGGCTTTAACTGGGCAGCCCTGCCTGTGTGCCTTAGGAACATTCTTGGGGGTTTCTCAGCCGGGAAAGAGAGATGTCTGTTTCACAGTGAGTCTGATTTCATCACTGAGTCAAACTTCTGAAACCCTTCTTGCCAACGGAAGGGGCACAGGACACTGAGACAGCAGCATTTCTTCTGCAAATGTTGCTCCTGCACTGAGGACGGGCAGGTAGCTCCCGTTGGATTTGCCAAATGCTGGAACATCACCACAGCGGAGGCTGCCAGGCAACCCCCATCCCCTCTCAACAGAATCCGGCTGCTGGGAAGGGCATGCACAGGACATCCAGCCTCTGTCTGACCCCTCAACACCTTCCGCTGGCACCTACCCGGGCCTCTCGCTCGGCGTCCAGTGTCCCGCCCACCTGCTCCTGAAGCAAGGCATAGGCTCGCTGCAGGGCCTGGTACTCCCTGGTCAGCTGGCAGAATCTCAGGTCAGCCTCTTCTCGGGTTGTCGTCTTCACGTCATGGAAGAGAAAAGCATCAGGAAGCCCGTGACTTGACGTGAACGGCAGTGCCAGGGTCAAGTCAGGCAAAGACAACATGCAGATGTCACGACCGCTGCCAGCTTTTACTTAACAGACTGGCCCGGGCCAGGACCTAACTGGAGGGCTCTGGAGAGAGTGCTGGGGAGAAGATCCCTTCTCTGCCATCTACCCTGGAGCTCCCTGAACCCCAGGAATCACTGAATCGTGTGCAGGGGAACAAGGGTGAGCCAGTCCCGACTGCATGGCGAGCGTCTAGGCTGTAAAAGGCACCCCTCCCACCCCTCAGGTCTCATTCTGGGGATTTCTCCCAAGGAGACAACCACCCAAAGAACATGGCTGCAGTTGTGAAAAACTGGAAGCCCCGTACGCCTCTCATCAGGAGCCCTTAGGCTGGACGCACGTGTGGATCTACGAGGGTCTGCTCGGGACGGAGGATGATGACTAACAGCATCTGGTGCTGAAAGAAGCCTGTTACACATTCTTGGTGAAAAAGGCAAATCAAAAAGCGTGTGTCCGACAAGATCGTATTTGACTGGGGTTTCCTGAATGAATCCCAGCAGGCAGGGTGGGAGGAAGGGGCTGCTCTTTGCTCCTGTGTAACTCAGGCTCTCTGGAGCAGGGGACAGGAAGGTGGATGTGCAGAGACGGAGGGTCAGGAAAGCGTGAGAGAGAGGAGTCGGCTTCCCTCTGCTCTTTTCTGTGCTGCTCGCATCCTCTCCTACAGTGACACACCATCTTTATATACACAGGTGTGTGTGTGTGTGTGTGTGTGTGTGTGTACAAGCCTGGGGGGAGGCGAGGGGCAGACTACCACACAGCAGTTTTAATGACAAAGGGCAAGCGGCACCGCCGTGGCTACAGGTCTCCGGTGTGAAATCTGTGCTGGGAAGGGAAAGGGCCCCTCCAGACTGCAGGCACCCCGCCATCGCCATTCTCAGAACCCGTCAAAGTGGGGACCACCCTCCCTGGCCACAGGCTGTGACCACACAGGTCCTGCGAGGTTCATCTCACAGGGAGGGACCGAGGCTACAGAGCCCAGGTGAGGTGGGAGGCACCCCCTTACAAGCACCCGGGGGTGAGGCCCGCTTACGTCATCCAAGTCCTCCTCGGGTGTGGCCGGAGCCCTGTCCGTCCTGTCCGTGTTGCAGGACGTCTCCGACAGTGTTTCCGAGTCCACGGACTCCTCATCAAATCCAAAAAATGTCTCCACAACATGCTTCTGTGAAAGGCAATTTGCAAAGCATGAGAGAGGGACTCAAGAGTCGCCTGGATACCCCCACCCCGTCATCCGCAGGGAGACACTGTGCATCAGGGCCACTGGGGCATCCCAGGAGGGGGGTGGTGGGGGCGTGACTGCTGAGGGGGAAAGAAGCAGCCAGAGGTGGTCAGAGGGTGGAGGGTGACCACAGAGGGTGCTGGCCCAACCCTGGCTCAGGCTTACATGCTGATGACCTTTTGCAAGGGAGCCACACAGCCTGTCTGAGAGCCAGCTCCCTTCTCCATCAGAGGGACACAGGACCCCCAGCTCACCCCTGAGCACAAAGTGGGTCACCGAGCAAGGTGCCCAGCGTGGTAACACACGGTGAGTAGCATCCTTGCTATACTGAGTGGGGGAGGGGAGGGCAGGGGCAGGCCATGTGAGATGCCGGGCTGTAGGTCAGACACGGAATGGTGAGAGGGCAGAGTGTCCACAGGTGGACCTGGGGTTCTGACTGGCTGGGCAAGTTGGGGAGCGGGGGGCCCAGGTCCCCACCAGACGTGCCCCAAGAGGCAATTTTAGTTTATTTTAACAAGCACAGTTACAAAATTAGAAGGAATGGCGTAATGGACCCATATACACCCAGTACTCAGATTCAGAGGCAGTTTTGAGGCTCTGTGTGCTGGGCTTCCAGCTACCCTGTCCAGCACTTCTCTCACCCCGAATATCACAAGAGATGGGCCTTCATTCACTCACTTATTCATTCATTCCTTAAGTGAACATCTGACTGAGCGCCTTCTATGGGTCAGACCCTGGGTGGGGCCTGGGGGGCCACAACCAATCAAAACCAGGTGTGGTCCCTGCCCCAAAGAGCTTCAGTCCCTTGGGACCACAAACACCAGCCCACAATCACCAGATCAACATCCCTTGTCCAAGAAACACTGGTCTCCCCGCCTCACCGCCCGCCTCAAATAGTCCGTGAGAAGGTTTTTGATTTTATAAATCAGGGACGCTCCTGACCATGAAGAAAGAACCATACCTAAATCCGGAGCCAAGCTCCAGGCTCCCACTCGTCAATCTGAACCAGGCTCTCGCAGGGGTCCCTCCCCACCCATCAACACACAGAGACGCTCCCCACATGCTCAGGCACCTCCCGCCGTCAGAGCCAGTGCTGGTGTACAAGCTCTTGGGTCCAGATGTCAGAAAAACGTGGCTGGTGCACTAACAGGATTAGGAACCAATTCAGAACCAGGAAGTGAGGCGAAGGGAGCTCCTTTGTCACCCTGCACAGTTTAGCATCTCTCATGGGGCTTTGAGGGAGGCCCCCGGCCACGGCTGGCGCCCACGACGGCCTTGCATTGACAACTGTGTTTCTGCAAACTGCTTTCGCCTTATGCTTTTTGTTTATTTAACACAGGTGGGACACGTACTGCCCCCTGAACTCCCGGGTCACACGTCAGCCACCTCCTCGACAGTTCCAGGGAGGCTGGAGAACACTGACCTAACACTCCCGAACCTGCTGTTTCCATGTTCGGACTAACCTGTGTTCACCACTGGCAGCTCCACCTCTACAGTTCCTCAGGCCAAAAACCAACTCCTTTCTCCACTCCATGCTCCACGCCTCTGAGAGAAACCCTGCTGGCTCGATCTTCAACCCACGATCCAAGCCTCCACGAACCAGCACCTGCCTCCTGGTCCAAGCCACCATCACCTCTCACTACTGGCCTTCCGGCTTCTGCCTTTGTCCCATAACCTGGTGGCCAGAGTGACTATTTTGTAATAAGAATCCCGTTGTGTTTGTCCTTTGTTCAAAGCCCTGCACTACACTTAAGTGGAAGCCAACATCGACAGCGCGGTCCACAGGCCCTGCGCCTGCCCCCGCTCTGCTCCGGCCTCATCCCCTGCTCACCACTGTGCTCCAGCCACACCGCCGAGCACACCTCCGCCCCTTCCACGTGCCTGCCGCAGGGCCTTTGTACTCCCAGATGCTGTCCCCCAGAACCCACGTGACCCTCTCCTTCCCTTCCCTCCAGTTTTTGCACAAACATAACTTATCAAAAGACTTCCCTGATCACCACATCAAAGTCTTAACTAGCCTTTCCCCACCCCCGCCTCTCTGTTCTTCTTCTTTTATTTTTCTCCATAATGCTCATCACTGCCTAACATAAGATACACTGTGCTGATGTCAAGGCCTGACACGCTCAAGAAATACTGGTTGCTCAATAAGTATTTGCAAAGAACTCAATGGTAAACAAACGTTCACCCACGAGTAGTTTTGGGTTTGCACGTGGTGTCCCTTCCTTCGCTCCTGCAGCCCGCATCGGTGGGCAGCCACCTGGCGGTGCACCCCAGGCGAGTCCACCAGGTAGACATGAGTCCCTACTAGACTCCATCAACGTCAAATGCAATCCTCTCTGAGTGGAGGTTGGAGGAGACATGCCTATGCTCAAAGGCACACTTCCAGCCCCCGGGTTGAGAAATCCCCCTGAGTTTGTGTCAATGATGCTCCAGACGCCACACCTCCAGAGAGCTGTGGCCATGACCTTTGACGGCGGACACATTCATAGCACTCAGTTCATCTGCACACATGCGGTTCACCCGAGCCCCAGGCTCCTTGTTTTTCTGGGCAGCCACTCAGCTGACCTCATTTCTTGTAAACACTGCTAATTGCAAGGCCTCCAAGGACAGGCCCGTTGTGCTGATCAGCAGTGAGCAGTGACGCAGCGAGGCCCCTGCCCGGCACAAGGATGCAGCCCCAGGAAACATTAAGCTTCACAGTCTCCACACAGCCAAGACACAAGGCCAGGCGGTGGTCACCCACTGCAGGCATTGCGGGCTATTCTTGGGGGGGGGGTATGACTCAGTGCTCCATTACCAGGGTGACCTGCTTTTTGAAACTTTGTGGGACTGAGAGTTAAATACTCAATTGCGTGCATGCTAAGTCACTTCAGCTGTGTAGATTCTTTGTGATCCTATGGATGGAAGCCCACCAGACTCCTTTGTCCATAGGGATTCTCCAGGCAAGAATACCGGAGTGGGTTGCCATGCCCTCTTCCAGCGGATCTTCCTGACCCAGTGATCGAACCCACGTCTCTTATGTCTTGTGCATTGGCAGGTGGGTTCTTTACCACTGGCGCCACCTGGGAATTACTGAGCCCTAAAACAGAGTACTGGGCTTCCCAGGTGGCTCAATGGTAAAGAATCCGCCTACAGTGCAAGAGAAGCAGGAGATGTGAGTTTGATCACTGGGCCAGGAAGATTCCTCTGGAGAAGAAAATGGCAATCCACCCCAGTATTCTCACCTGGAAAATTCCATTGACAGAGGAGCCTAGCAGGCTACAGTCCATGGGGTTGCAAAAGAGTCGGATATGATTTAGTGACTAAACAATGACAAATAACAACCAGGGTATTAACTACAGACGCTGCAGCTGTGCATTTAAAATTGACCTGCCTGGACCCCAGTGGAGCGCCTCGAAGTATCATGTGGCTCCAGAGACAGAACCCGAGGAAGTATGCTTCGAGGAGGGAAGGAAGAAACAGCTCCGAAGGCGGGCTCAAACACACAAGGACATTCAAAGTACAATATAGAGAACTGACTTATGGACACCGGAGGGGAAGGAGAGGGTGGCACAAATTGAGAAAGTAGCACTGACCAACATGCACTGTCCTGTGTAAAGTAGATATTTAGTGGGAAGTTGCTGTAAAAGGCAGGGAGACCAGCCTGACACTCTGTGATGACCTAGAGGGGAGGGCTGGGACGGGGGAGGGAGGCTCAAGAGGGAAGGGATATACATATACAATTAGGACTAATTCACGTTGTGGTATGGCAGAAACCAACAGAACATGGTAAAGCAACTTTCCTCTAATTAAAAAATTAAAATATATAATCCTATGACCACAAAGGAGACGATCCATGAATCCACAGCACACACAAATTCCAAGGCAGTAGGGAGGTGACCACGAGTCACCCCCACCTTGTGTGACATACGGGTTGGGTTGGTTTGTTTCCTGAGAGTTAGTTTTTTTAAATTGACTGTATTATATGGGAAGCCAAAATGCACCACATAAATTTATGGCTTTATTAATAAAAAAACAAGCTTTAAAAAAAAAAAGACAACGTTTCAAGTGAAAATCTGGTGGCTGTCTTCTTTGGAGACCAAGCAACCCTGCCTTCCACTGCATGTTCATATACACGAAATTACATACAATTCTCCAAGGAATGAAAGGAAAATCACCTGGAAATACTGTTTCTCAAACGCTCAGCTCATAATGGGGTTTTTAAAGAAAGTCAAGCACAATAGAAACTGTCGATTTTTTGGAGCCTCCATCATTCAAAAATTCCCTGGGAAATTCCTAAGGAAAAAATAACTTCAGGAACATAAGATTTCCATCTTTGCTCACTCCAAATGCATCCTCTATGGAAAAGGGCCCACCTCTCCAGACTTCTATTTTCTTTGCCACCAAAGCCCTGTCTTGCTGACATCTTTCTATAAACCAACCCAAACGCTTGAAATGCAGTTTGGGCAACTATGACTGGAAAATAAACATTTCTTCTCCACTGACATGCTGAATATACAGAGGTGCTCATTCTTAGCAGATCACGTGAACAGAGGGGAAAAGGGAGGCACCCCGTCCCCCAAATAAACAACCTCTTGGCTGAGCCCAGCTTCTCACGGCCTCCTCTCTCCTCCATGTCATTCCCAATAATCCCGGGCACAGGAAGGAGCTTTCCAATCACAGCCGCTGATATTCACACGACCGCAACTGACCCTCAAAGCTGGCCGCTTACCTTCATGCTTGTAAGTCATCTCCTGGCAGCCAGAAAAGTACAGACACACCAGGGTGCAGAGACAAAGGAAAAAGGAGAAATACAGCACGAAGAGGACGTACTCCATGGTGGGGATGCGGGAGCGGGGAGGGGGTGGGGCAGAGAGTCTGAGACCCGCTAGCCTGTGTATGTCAGGGGAGCTGGAAGCCACATCACTGCCACCAGATTCCAGGCCTCTCTCGAGTCCTGGGAGGAAGCACTGATTCTTCTGCAGAGCGCTCTCGTTTCCTCTACCACACTAGGTCCACTGCCTTCCTTCTCCGCTGTACCGTTCTGAGAACAACCATGATGCTCCAGAAGGTGTGCCTTTGTTAAAAGGGATGCCGGCTCTGGGGCAGATCGTGGGCTGAGAGGAGCCAGTTTCCAGGGGCCGGGCCTGGGTGAATCAGTCACAGCAGACAGCCTTCAGGCTGGCTGATCCTCTGGGGGCTTTCCTCCCAGCCCCAGGCTCCCCGAATCACCCTGTTGTCAGGGCCCCTGGGAACAGCCTTAGCAACCGTGATGCCGAGAGAACCTTCTTCAGGACCAGAGCACAAAACAGGGAGGTGCCTCCTGCCTCGTGTACTTAGGAAATTTCTCGGTTCATCCCCTCACCCTGTGCGTGCCCCCAGACTAGCTGAACTCATGGGTTCTTAGCAATTCTTCCATAAGCATTTGTTTTACCATTTATACGAACTGAAGCAAACCACCATCCGATAGAAAAATGGCAGCTAGAGTGGCCCTCAGTTCCCACACCCATGTAGCACCTATGAGGGCACCTTCTTGCAGAAGCTTCTCTAGCCACAAGATCAAATGCAAAAACCCTCCTAGCGGGAAAAAAGGGTAGATTTCACCATTAAAAAGTAAACCTTTTTATTTGAAAGGTATTAAAGCAACCCTGGAGGAGGGCATGGCAACCCACTCCAGTATTCTTGCCTGGAGAATCCCCATGGACAGAGGAGCCTGGTGGGCTACAGTCCACGGGGTCGCGGAGTCAGACACGACTGAGCAACTAAGCACAAAGCAACATTAAGAGGCAAAGAATAATTCACAAAAGTGTGTGCTAAGATGCTTTAGTCATGTTCGACTCTTTGCAACCCCATGGACTACAGCCTGCCAGGCTCCTCTGTCCATGGGGTTCTCCAGGCAAGTGTACTGGAGTGGGCTGCCATGCCCTCCTCCAGGGAATATTCCCAACCCAGGTACTGATCGAACCCAAGTCTCTTAGTTTCCTGCACTGATAGGCAGGTTGTTTACCACTAGTACCACTTTGGAAGCCCCAGTTCACAAGAGAAAAAAATACGTATAGCCAAGTTCATATATATTTCAACTTCAATAATGTTTGATCCTTTCAAAGTAGCCATGATATGAGCTATGTAACCAGGTCACACTATGCAATTTAGTGCTAAGTCTTTAAATTGTCTTCCCAAATGAGGTGCCTCCAGAGTTGGGACTGGGTCAGGAATGGACCTGTGACCAGGCTGAACCCAGGAGCACCGGTCCCGGGACTTTTGCTGGAACCACTGAGGAGAGAGATCCTCTGACCACAAAGGTTGGTTGTCAGGTATAATGCCAGCTGGAAGCTGCTAAAGCTGTTTGGGCCACCACATGGGAGAGTCTGCTTGAGAAAGAGGCCAGTCCAGAGGAAAGCACACTTGAAAGATGAAGATGGACAAGTCCCTGATAATTGCGCGTGAGCATCTGGATCCAGCTGTACCTGAAACCGGACATCTAGACTTCTTAGCTATATAAATTCATTTATTTGCTTAAACGACTTTGAATTTTTGGCACTAGCAATAGAAAAAAAATCTCAGCTAACAGGGAGGAGGGAGATAATCCTAGAATCAAGCCATCTACAAACTGTTGAGTTCTGCAACAAGCCTAAAGACTTGATTTCTCTCTAAGCTGCTCTGCACTTGGACCCTCAAGAAAAACCAAAGACAGCCTCTGCCTGGAAGAAGGATCCCTGGCAGAAGGATTCCTGGCTCTGCGGAAGCCATGACACATGTACAGTGGGCTGCCTCCTGGATCTACTTAGACCCACTTTGCCAGAAATTCCTCAAGAGTGAAAATTCCTCTGTACCCATCACCTGACGCACTGTTATGCCCAAGGCAACAAGATGCACCAAGACAATGGTGAGAGGGATAGGGGGATGGAGGGGCTGAGAGCTGTTCTGCCTTGGCTGGACACGAGCTGCCACAAGGTCGGGACAAGAGGTGAGCAGGACCAGGTCCTGGAAGGCCCTGAGGGCCCAGCCAAAGAGCCCTAGATTTAGCTCCTGAGAAAAGGAGAACCAGTGGAGGGTTTTTTAAGGAAGAAGGTGGCAGGGTAAGACCTCTGCCTTAAAAAGACAGTTCTGGTGGGAGGAAGATACTGGAAGCAGGGGAGCAGCCAGAGAGCTGTGGCAATGGTCCCAGAACAGAAGATGAGGACCCAAAGGAAGGAGGTGGACACAGACGAACGAAGCAAGGGCCTGGAAGGGAGGGTCTGGAATCAGGGAGCCTTTGCCTCAAGCCCCTCCACACTCGGATCTAGGGTCCCCTCCTGACTCTAGGCAGGGGGCCAGGAGCTGCAGACCTGCCTTCTAGCGTGGTCCTCTCTGAAGACTGAGTCTCATCCCCAGGCTCACTCCTGGTGTTGGGGTGTCTTGTCCTGCTAGAATATGTTGCCTATGACCACCATTACTTCCTGTCTATCCCAAAGTCTTTGGAAGTGATCTGGATGTCCCCATGGGCATTGCTGTGCTAGATGAGGTACGCTGGGCAGGTGAAATGGCCAAGGCAGGCTCCTAGCTCTGCTCTCCCTCTCTCCATTGCCCAGCAACCTGCGATGTTGCCCCAGGTAGGACAGTACAGACTGCGTGTGCGGCTGAGCCACTCAGCTGCCTGAGTGTGGCCCTGCACTTTCAAAACCGCGCCCGTGTTCCATCTCCAGTGCCCCAATCGTTTCCAGAGTCCTTTACCGAAGGGCCCACAAAGCCAGCAGGCGGCCCTTGGAGCAGCTCCCTGTGGGGCTTCACGTGCTTCTGATGTGAAGCTTAGCCACCTGCCTGGCCGTTGAAGAGGGAACAAGATGATGGGCTGCTGCCCAGGCTGGAAGGGCCAAGCCCTCATCCCTTCCAGGGACTGAAACATGGAGCGAAAGCCCTTGGCTGCCTGCTGCTCGGGGGGGAACCTCGGCAAGACTGCAAGGATGAACAGCCCCCTTAGTCCATGCGATCGAACCCCACGATGAGGGCCAGGCGCTGTGCTAGGGGCTGCTTATAACCCGGCAAACAAGGCAGGAGCCAGCCCTCCCCACGCTGAAAGGCTGAGGACGGAGCCGTGGGGGAAAGGCGGTCTGGGAACAAAGTCAAGTGGAAATGACCAGAGAGGGGAAAAAAGGTTTCTTTGGCTACTTAAAAATGGAGAAAGTGTGCACATGATGGAAAGCACTCAGGCGTGTGGCCAGGCTAAGGCATGTCACCCCGGCTTCTGTCCCAGGGCAGCTTCGGACGCCAAGTTCTTCCTCCCACAAGGCTGTGGGCTTGGCCTCGGGGCACAAGGTCAAGTTTGGATAGGTTTCAGGTGTACTGTCAGAGTGAATGCAGGGGCTGCGAACCAGGAGTGACCTTCGAGAAGATCCCCAGGGTGACCTGCGTCCTGGTGACAGCAGAGGCCTGGTCCATTTGGGAGAGGGGACCACAGAACTGCCGCTTGGATCCCAGGAAGGGCCGACTCTCCAGTGGTGCTTTGATGTTTCCCAGCCTCCGTCAAAGGGTGGGGATGTCACCTTGCTGCTACCTGAGACTATTTCTCTCTCTTTAAAAATGCAGTAGTAGCAGTGTTAGTCACTCAGTCATGTCCAACTCTTTGTTATCCCGAGGACTGTAGCCTGCCAGGCTCCTCTGTCCATGGGATTCTCCAGGCAACAGTGCTGGAGTGGGTTGCCATTTCCTTCTCCAGGGGATCTTCCTGACCCAGGGATTGAACCCAGGTCTCCTACATTGCAGGCAAATTCTTTACCATCTAAGCTATAGGGAAGCCGCCTCTTTTAAAAATGGGGGCCATGAGTTAGAGGGGGATGGGGGGCAGGGTGAGGCAGGGCCTCACATCTAACCCCCCCATGCAGGGCCTGCATCTAACAGGCCCTCCAAAGGAAAGCTATGCATTTAAGATGAAGGGAGAAAGAAAAAGGATAATATAATTTACTGATTCCTGTCTACTCTTCAGGCCTGGAGCCAGATGCTTCAATTGATCCCATAGATATGATACGTGTTTTAAGAACCAGGAAACAGGTTCTCAGAGTTCAAGGCTTCACAGCTAGGAGCTGGCCTGACTTCCTGCTGCTCCAGGCCATGGTTCCTGAGCCTCGTCCAAGATCTTAGCTCTACTTTCAAGACAAGTGAGCAAACTGTACTCATTTTAGCCATTCTTTATGGGCCCAGCTCTCTCCTAAGACACATCTCTCCCTTGCTAGGCTGCACATTCCAATGGCTGACCCACTACCTCCTGCCACTTCAGGGCAGGGGCTCTGTTTCCAGTTAGGTCCTGATCACACCTTCCACACAGCAAGCCCTGAACCCTGGACAGGGCCCAAGGAACCACTTAAGGTCCTTCTCCTGTAACCCCCACCCAGGGCTGAAAAATCAATGGCAAGTCCCCAGGCAGGGACAGCCAACACCAGTCTTGTCCCCAGGAGCCCAGTGAGACAGGTCGGGAGCTGTTGAGGATATGCTGGCTGCCCTGGAAGATGACTGCTGTGTCCTCAGAGCATCTGCAGCAGCTGGGCTATGGTGTGGAAATGGAGCAGACCCTTGGCAGGGAACTACAGAGTCCAAAGAGGCTTGCAACAGCTGGAGAGCAGGGACGGAAAGTTCTGGAATCTTCGGTGCATTCACCGAGACACTCTGTCACATAAAGACCCGGACAAAGTGATAAAGTGCATGTATGCATGAGGGACAGAGTGCAAGGAAGATTATTTAAGGAGAGAAAAGAAAGTACTGATCCCCACGACATGTGGGAAAGAAGGAAGGGAAGCCGCCCAGGCCTGAGGGCCAAGCCCTGGGGACTAAAAACCTGCCCAGGTCCCGATGAATCCACTCATCCGTCCGGCCCTGGACTAGCTAGGATTAAGCAGGAGCATAAGGGAAACAGCTGTACATTGAATCCTGAGAAAAAGGAAAATACTGGTGGGTCACAGTAAGTGGGAAAGACCCCAAGCCGGGTCAGGAAATTCCCCTAGAGGTTCCAAGACTCTGCCTTTAGTGGCGTCAAACTCTTGTAATTACAGTGACCAAACTTCCGCATCCTGGAATGATCCAGTGTTAGGTAAATGCGTTTTTTCCAGTAAGAGCAATTTGTTTATTCAGTCAACAACTGTTTAGGGACACCCACTCTGTGCCAGGCAATGACCAGGACATAGTGAGCAGGACACAGCTCCTGCCCACCTTGCCTGCAGTACATGCAAGCCTAGCCAATCCTAAGTCCAGTCTAGGCCTTTGTGAAGTTCTCTTCCCATAGACACATTCAGAAACAGGAAAAGGGAAACAATCTCTTATTCTGGATATTCTGACAACATTTGAAAAATATAGTCATGGCACAAAACTGGGTTTCCTGAAACCCTTTCTGGGGTGTATGAGGCCACAACACAGCCAGTTCATGCAACAAACTGAATTCCTTTCGATGGTTACTTTTTAAACATGTCTTGTGGTGAAAATGGCCATCGTGTACATTACTGACAACGGGGCAAAAGGACACAGCCCTTCTATACAGCAGACAGAAGGCTGAATGTTCTTGATCGAAGCCTTCACACCCTCTGACCCACATGTAGACTTCCGGGAATCTATCCATGGGAACGATCTAGACTATGGACAGTTTTCTGGACAAAAGGAGTTCACTGTGGTTACAGTTACAGAAGCGGGGAGTCCAAGAAGACCGAAAGGGTGGTCACCCAATGAAATGTTCAACACTCAGGGAATCTAGCAGAACTGGCTGGTGAAGAGCAGTCTGCTAAGCACAGACACATTTACTGCAGTATTATTCACAACCATGAGGAGCTGGAAGCAGACACGCTTGGTGGACACAGAATGTTAGACAAATTTATGGCCCATCCACTCAACAGATTATGTAGTCTTGAAAATTCGTATTTATGATGACAGCATCATAACACGGAAAAAGGCTTTATGGTATAATGGTAAGTAAAAACCCAGGGTGCAAAAATGTATTCTACAATTACAGCTACAGTATCTAAAAAATGTGAAGCGGAACAAGGATGGGGGAAGGAGATTGCATTAAAATGCCAACATTGATCGCACCGGGGAGGCACTGCCATGATGGACCACTATGTTCCAGATAGTCTATAATGTGGCTATACTACGTCCATAATAAAAATAGGTATTTAAATATAACCAAGTTCTGCTGAACCGCTTCCCATTTCTGAGCTTCTAATGTCAGTGCACAGAAACTTGTACCTCATTCAACTTGACTTGGTGGCATAAGCTTGGGCCTTGGAGCCCCAGACTTGAGTTTAAATGTCGGTCTGTTACTTTTCCTCTTTGACTCATTTATATATTTTATACCTATATACTTCCTGTAATTTTAAAATAGAAAAAATAACACCAACCTCACAGGGTTGCTATGACGATTAAATGAGATGCTATAAATAAACCTTTATCCAAATGTACAAATTTGGTTCAAGATATATTTTATGTGCCCAGAGTGTACTATAAACAATTTGCACCAACATTCACAATCCTGAGATTTTACACAGAAGTGTTATGGGTTGAAATGAGCCCCCCAACCCAAAAAGGTTATATTAAGGCCCTAACCCCCCAGTACTTCAGAGTGTGACCTCACTTGGAAATAGAATCATTGCAATAATCAGTTAAAAGGGGGGCACACTGGATTGGGGTGTGATTAATGTCCTTATGAGAAGATGGCTATGCAAAAACAGAGACACACAGGGAAAACAGCACATGACAACAAAAGTAGAGACTGCAGCTGTGCAGCTTTAAGACAAGGAACAGAGAGGGGTGGACAGGGAGGCCTGGCGTGCTGCAGTCCATGGGGTCGCAAAGAGTCAGACACAACTGAGTGACCGAACTGAACTGAAGACAAGGAAAGTCTTGTCAAATAATACCAATTTTCCAGTAAATCACCAGAAGCAAAGAAGGATCTCCCTAAAGGCTGGGATCATGCTGCCAACACCTTGATTTTAGATCTAGACTCCAAAACCTTGAGCTAATACATTTCTGTTCTAAGACACCCAGTTTGTGGTACCTTGTTACAGAAGTCCTAGGACACTAATGCAGAGATTTCCACGTCTCTTGAATAACTGAATTATCTGACATCACCTGGCTCACTTTCTTACAGCAACTGATATTCTGGACCCAGTTTTTCACAGTCCCCATCACTCCCTATTGTCCCACTGACACCAAAGCCATATATCCATGGTCATTCAGTAAGACATCTGCATGGCTGTTTTCTTTACAGATGAGAAATATTTCCATATAGCCATATCTCTACCAAAAGATAAACCAGGAGGGGCATCTGGTTTAATAAGAAGGTGACCAGGCCCACATCTTCATGGAAGTGAAAAATGTTTCCAGGTGTTAATGCAAACTAAGGCCTTTTAAAAAATAGCAATTTGCAGGACTTCTGTAGCAGTTCAAAGGTTAAGACTTCACCTTGCAATGCAGGAGTGTGGGTTCTATACCTACCTGGTCTGGGAACTAAGATACCACATGCCCCCTTGTCAAAAAACCAAAACATAAAACAGAAGCAATAGTGTAACAAATTCAATAAAGACTTAAGAAATGGTCCACATCAAAAAAATCTTAAAAAAAAAAAAACCAATTTGTTCTTTTACTTTCCAGCTCGATCCCTGTGGGCATCTGAGTTTTCCAAGACTGCCTCTGCTCACCTCACTGGACATCTGGACAACGTCTCTATAAAAAGGGCAAAACCACATTTTCCAGGAAGAATGCATTCTGCATCATTCCAAAAAAGCCTGAAGCCCCTGATTCTTCAAAACAGGATATATAGATGTTATAAACCAAGACCAGGTATCCTTTAAATCCTTCAAAAGGTCTAAGTATTTATGTTTTTAATTTTGGGCACACATCCCCAGAGGCCTAAATACAGGATACGTCTGTAAATTTTCCATGAATAAATGACAGTAACCAGGTCCATGGCCTACTTATTTATGTTGCTTTGAGAAGTAGTTAAAACAGGTTTTTCTGCATCAAATATGCAGAGATATGAGGGTGCCTGCCTTCAGGGCCCCTCTATGGGTTGCTCGCTCCCCTCCTCCATCCCTGGACCAACGTCCTGCAGATCCTGGCATGGAGCCAGAGCAGGGCAGCTGTGCCACCGCTGGCTCACCTTGGGTGGCTTCAGGCCCTTCCCGCGATGTCTTCTGGACCGCAAGAGCCGTTCTCTCTCCTAGAAGGAAACACAACCATTTGCATCTTCAGCCAGTCTTCACATCACGCCCAGCGACCCACTGGCTCCAAGAGGGCGTAACTCACAAAGTTGCTGCGCCTACCTGTCTGCACCGGGCCTGGGTAGGCCCAGGTTCTGAGCACCCAGGGCACGGCTGCTTCTCAGAACTGACAGCTACAGAGCCACACCGTGAATTGGACTTGGACCCTCCCAGAAAAAAAATGCCAAGGTTGGCCAGTACTGTAAAACTCCACCCTGGCTGCCTTTGGGGCTGGAAGCTATAAAACTTGAAAGTGGTGAAAGTGAAAACGAGTCAAGCGGTGTTACCTAGTTACCTACTGTCAGTGACCCCAACAGAAAATAAACTCATGGCTTCGATCTCACACAGAGCTGCGGCCAAAGCCCCATGGGGCCTCTTCCTGGCCAGATGACACACACCTCGTTTCCCTGATTCTCAGCTTCTTCCTTTGCTGTAAATGCTAGAACCTGCCCTGCAAGAGATTCTCTGATTCTCAGCTTCTTCCTTTGCTATAAGTGGTAGAACCTGCCCTGCAAGAGACTGCGATTACCTGTGGCTTCTGTCAGTAGAAATGGCACCTACAGGGGTATTAGCAGGAGTAGCAGCATTCTGCCCCAGAAGAAAGCAGCAAATTCTCTCCTTCCTGATTATCTCCTTTCTGATAGGCTGCTCCTATCCTCTTTGGCTGTCAGGACACCCAGAGACAAATACGGTGCCTGGCAACAACCCTATGGTCCACCCATGTGTCCCTCCTGATCTTGACTGACGCTGCCATCTTCATTTTCTCTCGTCTTATCTGTTTATTATTCCTCTTTCAACCCTGTCATCGTTTTGCTGGGTGTGTTTTTTTCGCCTTATGTGGCATAAAGACTTTTATGTGCAATGAAGCAAAGAAGGTTGAAAGAATAAATGGAGGGGGGTGGAATAAAGGCAGGATGGAGAGAGGAAGGAATGGATGGGAGAGGGGGAGGATGGGAAGGCAGATGGAAGGAGGGGAGGGAGTATAGATGGGTGAGTGGAAGGAGGGAACAGAGATGGAGAGATAGGCAAGCAAAGTGAATTGGACAACTTACAGTCAAAGCCTTTTCTAGAGCTTTGGTCACTGGCTTTTCTATTTTTTGAAGTAGTACTCTTTGCTTCTAAGATACAACTAAAGCTCACTACAAATGCTCCCTTCATGGTCCCTAAGCTCCTTCCACAGAGAGCAGCAGAAGTCTCTGGATGTCACACTCAGCCGCCTTAAGATATACTCACACTCCCCCCTCCTTGATCTTACAAACACACACGCACGTCTTAGCAAGTCCTTCAAATTCTGGTCTGATTATAAGGTTCCGGTTTTCAAATTCACAGTCTGCAATAATAGGCTAAAAAAAAAAACATCAGACTTCTCCAGGACAGATCGATCACACCCACTCTGTAAAGGCCAGAGACTCTTTTCAACAGAGGCTGTTGCTGCTTCTTAATAGCAGCAAACTCTGGATAAGAGCTGAGCAAAAAGAGTAACCATGGAAACCGCTCCCAGATACCGGGTGATGTCGTGTAAAGCAAGTGGAGGCTGCTTTCTGCAAGAATGGAGCAGGAAGGCCCCATCACCAGGAAGAGCTCCGTGAGACGCTCCCCCGCCCCCCTGCGCCCCACGTTGCCTGCACCCCTGATGCTATTCTGGAGGCCCATGTCTCCTGGCACCCCACGGAGGGCTTGGCACTGGTGCAGGCGCAGACATACCAGTGAGAGATCGTCAATGACGTGCTGCTGCTCCAGCACCTGCAGCCTCAGGAACTCGATCTCCTGCTCGTCCCGTGTCAGACTAAGGTCGTTCAAGGAAGTGTGCCTCTTCAGGGACGCCTGGGCGGACAGTTTCTCTTTCTGCAGCCAAGGAAAGAGAGGACACTACAGGGCTGCTCATCCACAACCCTTGTCAGGGACCCACCATGCGTCAGGGCATGGAGTGTGGGCTTGGGGATACAGGATGGAAAGATGGAGGGAGGGATGACTGCTCCCTGGTCCCCACGCTGGAGGAGCAGACAGCTGCAGACCAGGGCCAGGCTCGAGGCGGGGCCGACTGTGCCCACCGCTAACAGGAAGGACTAGCAGGCAACAGGGTGGGAGAGGTGGACGTCTGCCCTGAGCCTAGAAAGTGTGGGTCCTGGGGGAAGAGAGCACACCACGTGGTAACAATGCACATTCACACCTGGACGTTCCAGGGAACAGGGAGAAGGGTGTTCCATCTCCCGGAGCCTCAGTCTTCTCAGCTGTACAATAGGCATGCTTGAGGCTACTTTGGACAATGAAGCTCAGAGTATTCCTTAAACCATCAGCTGCAAGACACCACTCTGACCACAAAGACCAGTCATTCTTGCTGGAGCAAATGAAAGGCCCTGATTCAAAGCACTTGGAGCAAAACTGTAATTGTCGGCCTACTGAGCTGCCCCAATGTGCCAGGTCTTCTGTGAGAACCTTCTGTGTCATCACTCCATCCTGTCCCTGACCCTATAGCACTGATGTTTTCAATCCCATTTCATGGATGAGGAAGAGGGCTGGGCCCAAGGACCCCAGGTGGAGATGGCAGAGCGGAGGTGCAAACCCGCTGTCAGGCCACCTGGTACACGCTCCTTCGGACACAGATGCCCACAGCACTGTGAATTCTGGGGAACAGAGGCTAGAGGGATGGGGTGGGGTGGGGTGGGGGGCGGGTGGGAGATGGCCTAGGAGAACTTGGACTGCTCGGGTCAGGGGCTGGAGGAGCCCAGGTGGAGACAAGGGCTTCGGGTCCATGACTCACCATCTCCACGTTTTCCCGAGTGAGGTTCTTAATCTTCTCTTCCATCCTCTGGATGCTCTGTAGCAAGTCCTCATTCTTCTTGTTCATCCGCTTGTTCTTCTCCACCAGGGGCTTCAGCTGGACCTCCGTCTCGCGGGAGCGTTTCAGCTGCAATCAGACAGACACAGAGGGCAGCAGCTGTAAGACCCAGCTGTGGAGGCCAGCGGAGATGCCACCTGGCTGAAGCCGCCCCTGCGGGGACCACATCGCCTACGTGATGCAAACACCAGGAAGAGCCCCCAGATACCTGGCTTCCAGACACAGGCTCCCACCTGAGCCTCAGGAGGCCTCGGGCAAGGCAAGAGGAAGGGGTACAGCCCAACACAGAGACTCAGAGATCTGCCTCAGGTCACCCTGCTGGCAAGAGGCCTGAGCTGCATCCACACTTCCCTCATACTATACTACTAAGTCACTCCAGTCGTGTCTGACTCTTAGCGACCCCATGGACTGTAGCCTACCAGGCTCCTCCATCCATGGGATTTTCCAGGCAAGAGTACTGGAGTGGGGTGCCATTGCCTTCTCCGACACTTCCCTTACCTCCAGGCAAAACCCCCAGAGGTCAAGGTTCACATGCATAAAAGTCAGTCCAGCCATCTAGCTCCTCCTGGCCACCATTTCTCCCCAGGCACAGACTTGTGAAAGCTCAGCACTCTTCAGACAACAGAGGATCCCTGGGCCCGGCTCAGTGCTGCGGGTATGAGAAAGATGGGGTAGCACCCGGCCCTGAGCTGCTCCCTGAGTCCTCTGAGCATGGTCCCTGTGACTGGTGGGCTGTCCCTCCAACCTCGCATCTGGTCAGCATCTGGAGGGCCCCTCTTGGGCCCGGGTCCTGTCCTGGGGGCTGCGTCAAAGGGAAGACACAGGAGCAGTCGTGCATTCCCAGCCTCGCCTCGGGTGTAGGGATTGCATAGAAAAGCAAAACTACACAGTCTTGACTGTGTAGTTTTGAAAGTTAAAAAAAAAAAAAAAAAGGGAAGACACAGTCACCTGGGGGTGACCGTCCAAGAGATGGGGGAAGAGAGCAAAGATGGTAGGAGAGGTAGGAACACAGTGAGACAGGTCCTCATGGATGTTCCAGACAGGGCAGACACACTGTCAGGGGTCAGAAGGGGCAAGAACATGGCGCGTCCAAGGAGCTTCATGGACGGCAGTGGGAACACGCAATGTGGGGGATGGGAAGGGCTGGGCCTGGTGAGGCCTGATTTAGGGAGCTGAGAACTATATCATCGGTTTCCACCCCCAGCTCGCCAGCCCTCCCCGCCCACCCTCCTCTGGCCAAAGGCTTTGAGGCACAAGCATTCTGTGGTCGGGTCTGCCTTCTAGAACAATCCATCACTCTGACTGCTGTCTGCAGGCCAGTCCAGAGAGACAGAGACACAAGAAATGATGCTGGAGGGGGATACGGAGCAGGGACTGGGAGACTGCACAACTGGAAGCATCCTCTCTTCCTCCTGCATACAGTGTCCTCGGCAACACACTAGCTGCAAGACCACAGCCAAACTTTCAGCCTCAGTTTTCTTATCTATAAGATGGGAATAACAGTAGCAAACTCCGGGAGACAGTGAAGGACAGGGAAGCCTGGTGTGCTACAGTCCATGGGGTTGCAAAGAGCCCAGCACAGCTAAGTGACTGAACAACAATGGTAGTATCTGCCTCAGACACTTGTTGCGAGAATGTGCATGGGTATAGCTTCTGCAGGGTTATTTTAATGGATGAAAATTAGAAACAACTCAAATATTCATCCATATGATGCCAGCTGCAAGACCCACTGCATCCATCAGGTACTTACCATGTGTCCAGGCATCCCCTCTCCTTTAACCCTCACCTCGATCCCAGGAGGGGCTCCTTCCCATCCCCATTTCACAAAGAACCTGGCCACAGAGAGGTGGGGCGATGTACTCAAGGTCACACAGAAAGTGCCAGAACCAAGAACCAAACACAAGGGACTGACTGCAGACCTCTGCCTTGGGTCACCAGGATGTGAGAGTTAAGATGAAACACTGATGGTAGTCATGAGATGTAAAATGTACCTTGACTCATACATTGTACAGCTAGAAATCTTCCTGCAGAGATAAAGGTTCCAGGAAGTAAAAACAAAAATGTATCTGCTGTGTGGCTTTGTGTACAATAGCAGAGAAACCTGAAATAGCCTAAATCTTTACCAGTAGAGGAGTGGTTGAGTAAACCATGGTTTGGCCACACAGACAGAGTTCGACACAGTTGTTACAAAGACAAAGGGAGATCTTCAGGCATGGTTGGGAAATGGGGTAACTGATACATCAAGGGAAAAAAGCAAGTTGCAAAACAATACACAGGGAAACTATCCTGTGTGTAACCATAAAATAACAAAAAAGGCTCTTCCTGAGTGTAAAGACATTCACATAAACATGAAAAGCATGTCAGAACCACTTCAAACTGTTAACAGTAGTTATCTCATGATTTTAAGATCCCAGCACTGTTATTTACAGTATGGAAGCAACCTAGATGTCCTCTGACAGATGAATGAATAAAGAAGCTGTTAGTACACATATGTAAAATGAATATTACTCAGTCATAAAAAGGAACGAGTTTGAGTCAGTTCTAGTGAGGTGGCTGAACCTAGAGCTTGTTATACAGAGCGAAGTTAAGTCAGAAAGAGAAAAATAAATATTGCATATTAATGAATATATGTTGATTCTAGAAAGATGGTACTGAGGAACCCATTTGTAGTGCAAAAATAGAGACGCTCGCATAGAGAACAGACTCGTGGAAATAGCGGGAGAAAGAGAGGGCGGGACGAGCCGAGAAGGTAGCACTGGCACATATACACTACTACGTGTAAATAGATTAAAAAAAGATTAAAAAGATAGCTAGCAGGAAGTTGCTATGTAACAGGGAGCTCAACCTGTTACTTTGTGACATCCTAGAAGGGTTGAATGCTGAGAGTGGGAAGGAGGTTAAAGGAGGGGACGTATGCATACTTATGGCTGATTCACGCTATGCATACTTATGGCTGATTCACGCTGTTGTAGGGCAGAAACCAGCACAACACTGAAAAGCAATTATCCTCCAATTAAAAATAAATTAAAAAAAGATCCCAGTTGTGGCAAGCTTATCAATTCTTTCTTTAAATGCTTCAGGTCTGAATTGTTTCAAGCAATATATTTTTTCTAATCCATTTAGTAAACTATTTTGCCTCTCATGAGGGATTTTTTTTAAGCTCATGAATATTTACCCAATAAGTGGAGACATAATATGAGGTGGAGCGTCTGATGAAAGCTATATAAAAATATGCCTTTAAAAATACTGGAAGGAAATGAAATTATTCTGATCCTGTTAAAACCATGAAGAAGTAACACTTAATAACACTTTTTATCTCCATGTGTTTCAAAAATACAGATACACTTACTTTTATAACAAAATTTCGAATAAAGAGAAATACTATGAGGCACTGTCAAGAAGTTTATATATTGACTACCACTCCATGAAAATTAGTTTAACTGTTTAATCCTGCATTTTCAAGAAGTTACTATTTTTACTTGAGATTTTTTTTTAACCAGAAGTTCACATTCACTACCTTTAAAAATAGAACTATGTGAACTTTTACGCAAAAGAAAGTAAACAGATAAGCAAAAAATAAAAATTGTCCATAATCACACCACCTAAAATAACTTCCACTATCCAGGATGATGATAATGTGTTTCTGTTCTGTAAACCGCTTTTATTATTTAATTTATTGTGGACAAATTTCCATGGCAGTTAAATATGATCTAAAACACCATTCTTAATGACTGCATACAATTCACTGCATAAATGTTCCATAATTATTTCGATCAGTACTTGAGGATCGAACAAGTGGGGTTTGGTTTCGTTTGGGTTCGGTTTTGGTTGCTACTATATAGAGACATCACTGCAATGAACACCCTCTCCTCGGACCCCTCACTGTACTTCTCCGATTGTCAGCTCAGGATAAATTCCCGCAGAAACTAAGGGTACTAACAGGTCTCTTCAACAAGTGTGTGCTTGATTTTTAATCAGGAAGAAATCAGGGGAAAGTAGAGAAAACCAGACAGCCTGGGTATTAACTTCCTGTTTAGAGCCTGGATTGTGGCCCCAGGACTGCTTTCCCGAACCCCGCAGGCTCCATCTGCCTCTGAGGGGGTGGGGGGCTGATTACCAGTTCATTCCTCTCGTCTGCCAAGAGGGTATTTCTGTCTTCCAGCTTCCGTATCACCGAATTCAGTTCAGCAATTTTTAGCTGAAATCGCCGCACGTCTCGCTCATCCATATGTTGATCCTAAAATAGAATCAAGACACGAATGTACTTTGAAAAAGCTTAACTGAGTCAGAGTGCTTCATGGACTCGGAAAACTCTCAGGACAAAGGTGAGCTCCTCATTAGGGGGACTGTCAGCCATGCTGGGGCTACCCCAAGTCAAGCAACATGTGGAAAGACCAGCTCCAAGGCGATGAGACGGCAAACCCTCCAGCAGCTCCGTAAGATCTGGGGACCTCCTATCTCAGCCCCTGCTCTCCGAGCATCTCTGATGAAGGCATGTCACTGACGTGCCAGGACGCTCCTCAAGGGCAGGCACTGTGCCCACCTCGCTCACCACTGAGATGCAGGGACCTCACGTGGTGTCTGCACACAGCCTACCTGACAGACACTTCAGTATTTAGTGAATGAATGAAGGAATGAATGAATGAATGCCTGCAGCTTTGGCCTCTTCTGTGTCTCTTAACTACCAGCTGTGGCCCCAGGTGCCCTGTCTGTTGGCTGAGCTCCCTCTCCTGGGCAGGGGGCTCTGCCTTTAAATCATGTATTGTCCTCACTGGGTCCCTTTCTGAGCTCTTACTGGATACTCGGCATTCAAGCTTTCATTTCTTTCTTTTCAGTTGAACTCTAAGACCACGAGAGGCAAGAGCAGCCTGCATTCCCTGTGCCGAGCACTGGGGCTGGCCGCAGTGAATGTCTACACCTGTAGCAGGATGGGTAAGGGAGAGAAGGAAAGGTATACAGATGGATGGGAAGGAGAGATGGGGGAAGGCAGGCAGGCAAGTTCTCCAGAAGAATGACCAGTGGGAGGAGTGATGGGTAGGCGGTCGGCTCGATGGCCCCAGTGCTTCGTGAGCCCCTCACCTGGACGCCCATGAGCTCGGCCATGTCCCCTATGCCGGGCGGGAGCTCTCTCTTTGGACTACCGTGGTACCGCTCAGCCTCTCTGACCTGAACCAGCTGCTCATCCAAAGCCTCTTTCTGAAGCAGCAGCTTCTGGGTCTGCCCAGTCTGCACGCCGAGCTCCTTCTCCAAGGCCAGAATCACACGATCTTTCCCCTTGATCTCATCCATCTGAAAAGAGAAAGAACAAGCAGCTGACTGTAGGGGCTTGTGACCAAGGAGTGCTCTCCCTTGCTGGCCTCGGGCCCAGGGGAAGGTTCAGCAGCTCCGTGGATCCAGGGTGGCTGGACTCAGCAACACGGAGCAGAGAGACACCGTGGGGCACAGCCCAGGCCCTGCTCCTCTGTCAATCACCAGCTCCAGCACAGAGAAGCACAGAGCTGAGGGTTCAACCTATATCATCAACCAGACACTTACCCCGAAACTGACCTATGTTTCTTTCTCTCTTACCTTCATGACATAAAGTCAAATCCTGACCTTCCAGGGTCACCCAGCCACTCCCCACCCTGCCCCCTGCACCTCAGCTTGGTCGGAGTTGGTTGTCCTCCTGCCTCCCACTCCCGTCTGGCTGTATCTCCTGCTGCTGCTGCTGCTGCTGCTAAGTCGCTGCAGTCGTGTCCGACTCTGTGCGACCCTATGGACAGCAGCCCACCAGGCTCCTCTGTCCACAGGATTCTCAAGGCAAGAATCCTGGAGTGGGCTGCAGCCTTCCAGCAAACAGCTCTCGCTAAGGTCTCCAAACCTCTCCTGGCCCCCAGACTCACCAGACAATTTTCTGTCCTCTCTCCTCACCCCATCTGACACTCTCACCCACCCTCTGCTTCATCAACTCCCCCTGCCTTCCTGCCCTCCATGGGACTGTCTCCATCTACTTTACAGACTCCTGGTCACCATGGAAGTCTGTAGTTTCCATGTAGTTTCCTCTTCCTATCTGTAGCCTCTTCCCGACCAGCCAAGTCCTCACGCACAACACTAACTCCCTGTATGCGGCTGGCGCTCCATCCTCCTCCCCCTGCTCTGACACCTCTAGGAGTCCCACAGTCAGAGAACTGACTGGCTGCTTCTGGGGCCCCCAGAGTACCTCGGTCTCCCCATGTGCACGCCTCAGCGTGAGCCCCAGGCTCACTCAGCCTCATCCCTCATTCCCTACAGGAAACCAAGCAGAACAAAGCTCATAGGAGGAAGCTTCTGCCATATACCATACACTTCAGTTGTTTCTGGCCACAAAAGCCAACAGCTGAGAAACTGCCCCAGGAAGGGCGCTGTGCTGGTGTGCCCCCTCCCCAAATCCATGGCCTTCTTACCACTGGGAATGTAACTTCATTTGGAAATAGAGTCTTTGCAGATATAATTAGTTAAGGTGAGGTCACAGTGGAGTCCGGCGGCTCTAATGACTGGTGTCCTTATAAGAGGAAAGACACTCAAGCACAGGGAGGAGATGACCGCAGAGACTGGGGTGATGCAGCCACAAGCCAAGGAACACCTGGAGCCGCCAGAAGCTGGAAGAATCAGGAAGCACCCTCCCCTAGAGCCTTCAGAGAACAAAGTCCTGCAACACCTTGACTTCAGACTTCTAGCCTCCAAAACTGTGAGTGAATACATTTCTGTTGCTTAAGCCACCCAGTTCATGGTATTTTGTAACAGCAGTCCTAGGAAACTAATACAGGTGTTAAAAGAGAAAATTTCCCAGTACTAGAGTTTCATTAATTGACAAAAATCATAATAGTTTCAACTACAGTGAATATCATCATGGAATTTAGGAATAAATTCTGAGATAAGGCACACAAAAAACTTCTGAAAAGAATACTAACGCTTTAGTAAGAATGGTTTCAACAAACTCTGGATAGAGTCTTTATGACACGGTATTATTTAACACATACCTGTGTATGCCCGCCATGAGCAAGCCTGTATGTAAGGTGACATAACGTGGATATTGCCTGGATTACCCAACTCAAAGGTTAAAGCCATGTGCTATAAAACAGCTTGCCACAGAGGGAAAAGTACTAGGCATGGAGTAAGAAGGTATGAACTGGAGACTAAGCCCCCACTGGTGAACTGTGTGACCTCTGGCAAGGCATTTGACCTCTCCAGGCTTCAGGCTCACTTGTAAAATGGGGATGTAAAAAGGGGAACTGTGAGGACAGAAGGGGACAGCAGACAGGCAGGCTGCTTAGGAGCAAGGCCACCAATTGCTGGGTCCTGGCCCTAAGGCCACCACTCACTGGCTCCATTACCTTGGTTTGGTTACCTGATTTCTTCCTATGCCTCAGTTTTCTCATCTGTGAAATGGGGATAATCACGGGGATGTTGTGAGGGTGAAATGAATACATGGAAAGTGCCTAACACACAGTAGGCATAAAATAAACAACTCTAATTATAACTGTTGCAGGCATATATTAGGTCTCAATAAGTAGGACCTCCTGTCCTTCCTAGACTTTTATCTCCTTTGGTGTGCAAATATGAAGAACACAGCAGTGGTTTGAATTGTGGTTCCTAAAAAGGTATGTTCACATCCTGAATTCAGATACCTGTGAATAGAAACTTGTTTGGGAAAAGGGTCTTTACAGGTGTAATTAAGGACCTTAAGATGAGGAGATCATCCTGGATTAACTGGGTGGATCCTAAATCCAATGACAACCATCCCCATAGGACAAAGAGAAGATGCATAGGAAGAGGAAAAACATAGAGGGGAGCCCTGTAAGAGGCAGAGACTGGAGTGATGCAGGCACAAACCCAGGAACGCCTGGAGGCCCCAGAAGCCGGAAGAGCAAGGAAGGGCCCTCCCTGAGAGCCTTCAGTGGGGCATGGCCCTACTGACACTTTGATTTTGGACATCTGGCGTCCAGAGCAGCAAGGGAATAAACTTCAGTGTGTCTGTGGCCATTTGTTAAGGCAGCCCCAGAAAACAAATACAAATGCCCTTCTCATTAAGCACGCTCAATGGCACCCCACTCCAGTACTCTTGCCTGGAAAATCCCATGGATGGAGGAGCCTGATGGGCTGCAGTCCGTGGGGTCGCCAAGAGTCGGACACAACTGAGCGACTTCACTTTCACTTTTCACTTTCATGCATTGGAGAAGGAAATGGCAACCCACTCCAGTGTTCTTGCCTGGAGAATCCCATGGATGGGGGAGCCTGGTGGGCTGCCGTCTATGGGGTCACACAGAGTCCAACACGACTGAAGTGACTTAGCAGTTAGCAGAGGGTACACATTGAAGTTGATTGTAACCCGAATCAGAAGTTGAAACTCCTACCTCTGAATCAGACACTTTGAATCAAGACACAGATCGCTCAAGCAGAGAATACTGATTAAGAGCCCTGTCCTGAGCGCAGACAAAAGTAAGTTCAAATCCCCGCCCCCACCAGCTATGTGACTCTGGGCAGGCTGGGTCACCTCTATTAGGCTCAGCCTCTGTGAGGTGGAGACAATGATAACACCCTGTTTAACTAGGGGGAGATTCAGATCAACTACGGGAAGAATTTATCACAGAACCTGGCATCTTATAAGCACACAATCAATGTTGGCGGCCATCATTAATCTACTTTAGCTCCTGGCTATCTTATTTAAACAGCAGACCATGAAAAACTGATAAAATATAACTGAGATTTACAAAGGAGGAAAATGGTACCCCTAAAGCTCCAGACTGAGGTTTCCAAGCAAAGTCCCAGAGTTCTGACAAGCTCTTTGAGTGGCCTTTGAAAAAAAAAAAAAGGCTTTTCCCCTTCCCTCTGCATCCCTCCCTGTCTCCCAAGACAATCTCCTGCAGCTCCCCACTTTGACTAAACCTGATCTGAAGGTGTGGGGAGCAGCTCCCCACTGCAAGGAAGAACTCTTAGTGACGCAGGAAACATTGTTGCCACTGCCAATTTCAACCCAGAAACTGTAAGAACAATATGAAAGGAGTTCATTAATTTAAACCACTTAGACTTGTTTTCCTGAATTCCAAATACCTAATTGAATGCCATCAACAGATGCTGGAAACACTGATGAGCAAAACAGATCAGAGTCCCTGTCCTCAGAGCTTTCATTCCAGAGGGGAGGGTAGCTGAAAGCAGAAGAAGTCAATACTGGAGGAGACTAGAGCATGCTTAGTGCTAGGAGAAAAAATAAAGCCAGGGGAATTAGTGGTGTGAGCTGTTACAAGTTAACAGGTAGGGTTCCAGTCTGTTCCCCTCATCATCCTGGCTGCACACTTCTGGCTTTGCTCTGGGGCCAGGAAGCACTCTCTTCCACCACCACATTACACTAGTCCCTTCCACAAGAGGGCACAGCATCACAAGCAAGATGTCTCTGGAAATTCTCAGCTTAGAAGAGCATCAGTTTCCTACTTGATTCCAGTAAGTGAGAAAAGGGCTTAAACCCAATCACATGGAACAGGTTCCTAGAAAACAGCCTCCACTAGTGGAGAAGGCATCCAGGAATGGATGGACAATGTGAAATAGATTCTGGAGCCAATATTTTCTAGGTTGTCACATTTCCCCAGACAGAGTCCTGGGGTTCCAGAGGTTAGGAGACCTGCCAGCTCACACGGCTGTGAAGTCACTCTTTATTTGTTGACTCTGGTCTGGCTCCCAGCCTGATCTTAGTGATACTTCCCCTTGCCCTGAGGACGGTGATGAAGTGTGAGCTTCTGACAGTGACCTTCTTGAGCTTCCCTGAACCCCATCACCTGAGTGTGCGGGACATTCCTGGATTGGTCCCTGCATCCATTTCCCCTTCTCTGACATTCTCACTATCACCATGAAAGGGGGTGGGGCGGCACCACTCCAAATTCCCAGGGCAGGCCCTGATTGGCTCACACCACCTGCATGGCCCCGCCCCTTAATAGTAATTGGTTCAGGGATGGATACATGGCCCACTCAGAGCCAACAGCCTGAAGAGGGTGTTGCTAGGACCCTCCTATTTCTTCGTAGGAGTTAAGAAAGAGCTTCTCTCACTTTCTCTGGGCTGTTTCTTCTGAGGACGTTGAGTCTGACACAATGATGGCATCTCACCAGCACAGTGAGAGTCTAAAGTCTGAGAACGATAAAAGACGGGGCAGGGCCTAAGAAATCCAGGTCCTGGGTGACATCATTAGTCCCACTGGGGCTATGCCAGAGGCTATTCCAGCTACTTTAGTCAAGAAAACTGGTTTGAGGTAGAGTTTCTGTCATTTGCAACCATAAGATTCTAACTGATGGGAAAAAACAACAGTTCTGGATGATGGCTGTCTTACTTACATGCTACTGTGAGCTCAGGACGACATTTGTACTTAAGAGACATGCTCTTTCTCAGTCTTTAAAGGACCCTCAATGTAGACATTATCCCACTTTACAGATAAGCTTGAAGCCCAGAACAGTGAATGTGCCCACACTCTAGGCAGCAGCAGATCCATGAATCAGACTCAAGCCAGCCTCTCTAGAGTCCTCCCTATGCTGTCTCTCTGCCCCAGAGGCACAGAATCTAGCCACTTCTCAGCAAGCACATCCAACAGCGCACACGTCTCAGTAAACACCCCAGTTTAGCCAGCTCCCAACAAATCCATCAATTTGGGGATAATTTCGTTAGTGCTTCTTCATTGCAAAGTCTGAGGAATCAAGCTGCTACCCCCAGACCCATTCTCTTCTCATCCTCGGTACCTGTGGATGAATGGTGTCCCCATCTAATTTCACGTCTACCTGGGAAATCAGAATATGAACCTGTTAGAAATAGGATCTTTACAGATGTAACTAAGTTGTTAAGCTGAGATGAAGTCGTAACACATTGGGGCAGGCCTTCCCTGGTGGCTCAGAAGGTAAAGAATCTGCCTGCAATGCGGGTAGACCTGGGTTTGGGACGATCCCCTGGAGAAGGGAATGACATCCCACTCCAGTATTCTTGCCTGGGAAATCCCATGGACAGGGGAGCCTAGCAAGCTACAGTTCTTGGGGGTCGCAAAGGGTCAGACATGACTGAGCAACTAACACAACACAACTAGATCCACTAACTGGTGTCCTTATAGAAAGAGGACAAGACATAGGTATGTGGAAAAGGAAAGGCCACGTGGTGGCCAAGGCTGGAGTGATACAGCGTGAGCGGAGGAAGGCCAAGGATTCCCAGAAACCACCTGAGGGTGGAAGATGACCACACCCTCCTTCATCTGTCCTCCTATTGCCAACCAGGGATAAAGATGTGATGGCTGGCACTCCGTGGCAGGAGGGGCCGTGAGGAACAGGGCCACCTCACAGAGCCCCTTCTGAGGGGAGAGTTGAGAGGCCCTGTGGCCTGCACTACTCTGTGAAGCCCTTTCCAGACTTTGCACATTAACAGAGAAATAAATTCCAGATTTTAAGCCCCTGTGTAACAGGGTTGTCAGACCTAATCCTAACTGATCTAAGGAATGAGTCCAATGGCCCCACACTGACCACAACTGCCTTTTTCTCCTCAATTGTTTCTTAAGAGGCATGTTAAATGTGTAAGCGGAAGCCTGGAAGCCTTCCTGCATTTCTAATCCAATTCAGCTGACAAAGAAACAAAATGCAGGCCACCTTCTGAACAGTTTGCCAAGAGGCCTGTTGGAGGAGGGACATTTTTCAAGTGGGGGAATAGCGGGAGAAATGGACATTAATTCCTTTCACTCTATTCTCCCAAGTGGCCCCCACACACGGAGACAACCTGAACTGGGGATATTTCTACTTGGCACTGGAATGGAAACAGATACCAAGTCCTGGGGCTTCCCTGATGGCTCAGATGGTAAAGAATTTGCCTGCAATGTGGGAGACCCAGGTTCAATCCCTGGGTTGGGAAGGTCCCCTGGAGAAGGGAATGGCAACCCACTCCAGTAGTCTTGTCTAGAGAATCCCATGGGCAGAGGAGCCTGGAAGACTACGGTCTGTGGAGTCGCAAAGAATTGGACACAACTGAGTGACTAATACACACACACACACACACACACACAGACACCAAGTCCTTGGTACGTTTTAAATTAAGCTCAATCCATCTCTTGAGCAAATACATGTTTTCTCCCCATTCTACTTCCCTTAAATATACATTTCCTGGGGCTTCTCTGGAGACTCAGCCAGTAAAGAATCTGCCTGCAATGTGGGAGACCTGGGTTTGATCCCTGGGTTGGGAAGCTCCCCTGGAGAAGGGTATGGCAATCTACTCCAGTATTCTTGCCTGGGGGGAGCCTGGCGGGCTATAGTCCATGGCATTAGATGGGGAAAGTGTCAGACTTTATTTTTGGGGGCTCCAAAATCACTGCAGATGGTGACTGCAGCCATGAAATTAAAAGACGTTTACTCCTTGGAAGAAAAGTTATGACCAACCTAGATAGCATATTCAAAAGCAGAGACATTACTTTGCCAACAAAGGTTCGTCTAGTCAAGGCTATGGTTTTTCCTGTGGTCATGTATGGATGTGAGAGTTGGACTGTGAAGAAGGCTGAGCGCCGAAGAATTGATGCTTTTGAAGTGTGGTGTTGGAGAAGACTCTTGAGAGTCCCTTGGACTGCAAGGAGATCCAACCAGTCCATTCTG
>NW_011494827.1:2063373-2064598 GCF_000754665.1 Bison bison bison
AGACAGGTGTTGGAGAAGACTCTTGAGAGTCCCTTGGACTGCAAGGAGATCCAACCAGTCCATTCTGAAGGAGATCAGCCCTGGGATTTCTTTGGAAGGAATGATGCTGAAGCTGAAACTCCAGTACTTTGGCCACCTCATGCGAAGAGTTGACTCATTGGAAAAGACTCTGATGCTGGGAGGGATTGGGGGCAGGAGGAGAAGGGGACGACAGAGGATGAGATGGCTGGATGGCATCACTGACTCGATGAACATGAGTCTGGGTGAACTCCGGGAGTTGGTGATGGACAGGGAGGCCTGACGTGTTGTGACTCATGGGGTTGCAAAGAGTTGGACACGACTGAGCGACTGAACTGAACTGAACTAAGCGACTAACACTTTCACTTTTTTTATACATTTCCTATGGCAGAGGAACATATTTTATATGTCTCCTATTACAGAAACTATAGGCTGTTGATAAAGACGGTTAACTTAATTCTCAGCATGCTGCATGCTGGAACAGATATGTGATCATTCCTCCTTCTGTAGATGAGGCACCAGAGATTTAGTGACCGTATGCAACCTGATTGGGGTCACAGCTGACAAGTGAAGGAGTCTGGATTCACACGCAGAAGAGACCTTCTCCAAAGCCTTCTCTTCCTATTAGGTGACAACACCGCCTCCATACACGGAGGGGAAAGGGGCTGCGGAACACCTCTAAAACCTCAGTCCTGGTATGCGCTTAGATTTTCTATACATTAGAAATTTAAAATCAGTGCGACTCTTCTGCCATTCCAGGTACTGGGTTGTTAAGATGTGAACTGATGCTCTGTCATTGGCTGGGGGCCAGTCTAGAGATGGTCCTTCCACCTCCAGTCCTTCAATTTCTTACGGTGTCTCCCACCGACAGGAGAGCCCTGCCGGAAGCCTCCATTCCGCACCCAGGATGGGAGGGGCTTTGCTGGAACCCTAGGGCCTAGAGCCAGGCCGGGAGCACAGTGGTCCCCTTTACTGCTCCAAGAGGGGAGGATGGGGCACGTGCTTGCAGAGAGGCCACACGCATGAGTCAGGGAAGGATGAGGCGCGTGTGCACAGAAGGACGGTTTGTCTGTGGGCAGGGAGGACAGGGTGCCCGTGTATAAAACAGAAAAGGTGCCTGTGTACAAGAGAGACAGGGTGCGCATGCATGGGGAGTGCGGGGGTGCGTGTACTGCAGGACCAGCGTGCACGCAAGGCGGGGCGGGGT
>NW_011494827.1:2064863-2084534 GCF_000754665.1 Bison bison bison
TGACCTTGTCAGCCGCGCCGTCGCGCAGCACGTTCAGCGTGGCCTGCAGCCGCTGCAGCTCGCCCTCCTTGATCTTGGCCGTGCGTGCTGCCTCCTGCTCATGCTGGCGGATGAGCACCTCGCGCAGTGCCTGCAGCTCCTTGGTCTTCTCCTCGTGCAGCTTGGCCCTGAGCTCCGAGATGTAGGCTGTGTGCCGTCGCTGCTCCTGCTCACGCTCCAGCTTGGCCTCCTGCAGCCGCTCACGCAGCTTACCCACCTGCGGCCAGAGCGGGGAGACTCGGTCAGGGTCAGGGCCAGGACTGGGGGCGCCGGCCAGGCTCACTGCCACCTTCCCAAGTCCCTTTTTGTATGACAGGCCCCTGAGACCTCCATCAGCCCCACCCAGACTCTTCCCTACTGTTTTTCTGAGATTTCCCCAGCCCTGGAAAACCATCTGAAGGTGTTGGAGGAGGGTCAGGCTCTGACATCACCTCCGATTTGGAGTTTTTCCAAGGAAGGACAATTTATCAGTCACAAAATATGCCCTGCAGTAATCATCTGTGTCATCGAAGTGTAGACCAGAAATACATTTCCAGTGCTCGTGCCCTGAGCTCTGGAGTTAGAGCAGATGGAGCAGGTGAAGGTAGAAAGGGGTGGGGGTGGGGGAAACAGAGGTGCCCTCACTCCCCTGCCAGGACTGGGGGGCTCCAGAGCCACAGCAGCATGAATCCCTCACCACCTCAGGAAGGGGGCAACTGTTTTGCCATGAGGCAGCCAAGGTTCAGACTTCCCAGGTGGCTCAGTGGTAAAGAATCTGCCTGCCGATCCAGGAGATGTGGGAGACGTGGGTTTGATCCCTGGATAAGAAAATCTCCTGTAGGAGGAAATGGCAACCCACTCCAGTATTCTTACCTGGGGAAATCCCATGGACAGAGGAGCCAGGCGGGCTATAGTCCATAGGGTGACAAAGAGTTGGATATGACTGAGCATGTATGCAACCAAGGCTCAGAGATGTCCCAGTGACCTGCCTGGGGTGAGGGGCTGCCAAGGGGCAGAGCCAGGCTTTACTCCCAGGTCCCTGGCCCCAGAGAAAGTGTTCTGCAGATGCCAGGCTGCCAGCCCCACCAGAATGTATTCATCTGTTCAGCAAACAAAATGTTATTTGTAAAATGTGCCAAGGGAGTGTTTTCTTCAAATACTCCAAAAGGCTTTATTCGATCTTTCCATTTCAAATATCACACAATTACATACATTACACAAGAATCCATTTGTTTTCTAAATGACATCCATCTCCGAAGAACCGAAACAAATGTGTCTCTCATGGACAGGCTGTTTCCATGGAAAATGGCATCATTTCCCCCGACCACACTGTTTATAGCACACCAACATGCTGAAGTTAATTTTAGGTGAGGAGTTTTACAATGTTACTTAGGGTGGACAAATCTTTACTTAAAACAGCAGGGAAAAGGCAAATCAAACCCACCAGGCAAAGACACAAGTCTCCTTACATCAAACACAAGCACGGAAATAAAACATGGACCCAGTCAGAAGGCCCATCTTGCCTGAGAGTTAGAATGGGCCTCTTCCTAAGGGACTAAGGGCCAGGATGCCAGAACTTTAAATACTGAACGTGATTTCCCAGGGAGGGACTAAGTGCTTCCAGCATGCTCCTTCCAAGGGAGCAACTCTGTCCTAACTTCCTGGGTTAACACTGACTGTGACCTGAAGTCAAAAGGATGGGATCTTGTCGGATTCTGAATCTGTGCTGTGAATGCATTTCCCTTGGCAAATTACCTAACCTCAAGATGGTTAATGGTTACGTGTCCACTGGGCAGGGCTGTGGTACCGGGTCATTCAGCCAAACACGAGTCTAGATGCTGCTGAGAAGGTATTTTTAATGATTAATATTTAAATCAGCAGCCCTGGAGTAAAGCAAATGAGCCTCTATACTGTGAGTGGGCCTCACTTAAGGCCTTAAATCAGTTGATGGCCTTAACAGAAAAGACTGAAATGCCCTAATGAGAAAGGAATTCTGCCTCATTACTGTGAGATCCATGCTCCCTGAAATTTCCAGCCTGCCTGCTCTGCAGATTTCAGATTTGTCAGCCTGCATGACCAGGTGAGTCACCTTCTTAAAAACAAAAAATCCCCCTCCATCTCTCTCTCCTATTGGTTCTTTTTCTGTCTGAAGAACCCTGATTATAAAACCTCCCTGATCCTTCTCTATGAAACAAGTCCATCAACAGCTGCCCCTTGAAGACTCTTGGGGGAGAGAAAGCTGAAAGTGAAAGAGCAGATGAAGGGAAGTTTGGTCCCCCATAAGTAAAGGAAGGAGGGATGTGGACAGTGTGAACAGAGGTGTGTGCAGGGCAGTCTGAGGGTTGGGGAGGCCGGGCCTGTCCCTGGGAGGGGCAGAGGGGGCCAGCTGAAGCTAACAGTAACAGAGGTGCCAGGGATGCTCACAGTGGATGGGCCGGGGGAGAAGACCCTGCTGGTCCTACCAGCTCTACCTAGAAAAGCCCAGGGTCGAGCCCAGGCAAGGACCCAAGTGTAGCACAGTGAGGCGGGGGCTGCCCCGGTGTGCACAGGGCACCCCCTCCTTACTCCATCCCGCTGAGCAGGTTGACAGAAGTCACATGTCATCTCACTCGCCAGACGCCTCTAAGCCACCCCACCAAGTCCAGAGGGGCAACAGGAGAGAGGGGACCTTACCAGCCTTGTCTCAGCACCTGGGCTCTAAATGCAACAAGAGCAAAATGAGCAAGACAGGGCACGCATCGAGGCAGGAGGGGCTGGCGGGAAGAACGCTGCCCACCCCACCCCCCAGTGGGCACAGTGAAGTCTGCCTCCGCTTGGCTGTCTCTCCCGCTCCTCAAACCATCCCTGCGACCACCCTGGCTCAAGCTGGCAGCTGCAATCCTCTAAGAGACCAGGGCAGTCGCCTCACCAATCGCCTTGCCTCTGCCCCTGTGCACGCGTCCCTATGTCGCCCCCTGGTGGCCAGCACAGGCCTCACCACTCACGTTAGATGATTTCCCTCCACTGCCCTCTGAATTCTTGGGGTGCGGGTTAACTGTTCTGAAACCGCTGTGTGTGCAGAGTGTTGAGTAACTAAGTGGGTGGTGGGGTCAGGCTGTCTCTTCTGGAGGGAGGACACCATAATCAAGGGAAGGAGGCCAGAGGATCCAAGTGGTACTGGATTAGGCTGGGGGCATCAGTAAGAACTCACCTTTAACTTAATACACATTTAGAGGTTACATTAAGAACTAGCTTAGATATGTATAGATACACAGTTAGTATATATGCATACACTTCCTTGCTCTTCTAGCTAAGCCCAGAAGTAATGGCATGCCAGCAGTGGTGAGCACCCCCAGTGCCCAGATCTTGGTTTTTCACACCATTTTCCAATAAAAGTGACCAAAGGGCCTTGGTGAGTGGCTCTAGGAATGGGGCAGGGAACATCCAAGATGAACCAGGAGCACCTTACAGGACCAGAAAGTAGGGGTGTGCCGAGAAGAAATTAACAAAGAAAGGCCACAGTGGCGGGGGTGTCAAAGAGACACAGGAGCTGGCTGGAAGAGATCCAGTGGCCAAAGCTGGAACGGTTTGAGCAAAATAAGGTATCGGGTTGGCCAAAAAGTTTACTTGGTTTTAAGTGAAAATAAAAGACATTTTTCATTTTCACCAAGAACTTCATTGAACGATGTATTCATTAACCAAATGAACATTTTGGCCAGCCTAATAGTATCGGATGACAACCCAAAGTATAAAATGAGAGTTCGTAGTGATATAAAGGATTGAATAGATAACATACAAAAAACACAAAAGTACACAAACAGAAACCCTCGAGAGCTCTGTAGCATGCAACACACAAGCCTGAGTCCTCCCCGGCCTGCAGGACTGACCCTGGCTTATGGCTCTCTGGTCCTCCTCCCTGACTGCCCAGCTCAGGCCACCTCCCTGCCCGCTGCACCTCAAACACGCAGGCACTTTCCCACCTGCAGGCCTTTTCCCGAGCTGTTCCCTCTGCCTGGAGGGCTCCCGGCCAGGTCTCTGCAGGGCCTGCCCTCCACCTGCAGTGCCCCTGTGTTGCTGACCACCTCCCAGAAGAGCCACCCCTACTCCAATCCCACTCCACCTGCTTCTCCAGCCTTACTTTCTTGGCATTTTTCACTATGGAACAAATATCACATGTTCACCTCCTGGCCTTTGCTCCCCACCTCCCCCACTAGACACCAGCTCAGGGTGAGGGTCTCCAGGGCAGCGCAGTTTCTGGGACAGAGCATGACATGGCACGCAGTAGATGCTCAATAACCAGCCGTGGACTGAGCGAAAGAAAGAATGAAAGGATGATGGGTCTGGCAGTTTGTAAATAATCAATGACAGCATCCACTCCCCAGGGGGTCCCGGGTCCTAGGCTCACTGGTCCTTCTGCCTGGTGCCTTCCCTCCATTCTCCAAGAGGGTCTGGAATTCTTCCTCGACTGGGTCAGGGCCTCCTCTGGGTCCCTGGAATGTGATTCCCTCCATCACCGCACAGACCACACCCCAGTTCCAACCCTCTCAGCATACCTAAGCCAGCCCCTGAAGGGCAGGATGGGGCCTGACTCGCTTCTGTAGCTGGATTAGTCCCTGACCCGGGGTAGATCAAGACCACAGTGGGCTGCTCACTGCAAGAATCACCAGCTGTTGAGTGGTGGGCAGCACCTGTCTTGAGCCCATGTGCTGACCATTGCCCTCTCTGCCCCTACCCACCCCAGACTGTGGGCTTCAACAAGTCAAGGACTCTGCCCCCAGTGGCCTGGCACCCCAGGTGACACTGAGGAAGCCCCCAGTTGATGCTGGATACTTGGGATAGTGTGAATCCGGCTCCATTTCTCACCAGCTAGCAAAATCCTTCAGAGCTGGCTCCAGACCACCTCTGGAGAGATAAAGCAAAGCTTTCTCAGGCCCCTATGACCACTGCATGGTTTCCTAAAATCCCTGGTGCCACAAGCCAAGTACTGTCATCTGCCTAGCTCCCTGAGCATCTGAGCACACAGCCTGTCTGTGAATGGGGTCATTTCTGAGTTACCTCCAAATGCCCAGCCCAGGCCTGGGGCACAGGCCCAGGGGGGCTTGAAGAACCAACAGGTGTGTTCCCAACAACCCTTGATTCTATGGGCTCCTCTGCTGAAGTAACAACACTGTAAATGCAACATCAAAACTGGATATCACAAGATCATATAGAAGTAACAGTTACATGCAACTGTAAGGTTTATATGTATGTTTGTCATGATAGCTCAGTTGGTAAAGAATCCACCTGCAATGCAGGAAACCCCAGTTCGATTCCTGGGTCCGGAAGATCCCCTGGAGAAGGGAAAGGCTACCCACTCCAGTATTCTGGCCTGGAGAATTCCATGGACTGTATAATCCATGTGGTCACAAAGAGTCGGACACAACTGAGTGACTTTCACAGGTGTCATACCAGCCAGTAAACACATTGCTGAATTCTCCAAGAACAGAAACCCTCTCCGCACACCCTTGGAAGGGCCACGAGGTGGCTGGATTGAGCACACGGCAGCCAGGGCATGTGGTGGCAGGAGGTGCTGGGGACAGGGAGGCCCAGGCTGGGGTTCTCGTGGGCCAGGCTTCCAACCCCCTGCCAACACCTACGACTGGACTGTCCTGCTGTGATGGGCTGAATCGTGTCCACCAAATTCCTGTGTGGTTGTTCTAACCAACCCCCACCACCCCCTACCAGAACCTCAGAATGTGACTGTATTTGAAGACAGTCTTAAAAGAGGTCACCAAGTTAAATGAGGTCATGAGGGCGGGGTCCTGATCCGATACAACTGGTGCCCTTATAAGAAGAGATTAGAACACAGACCCACACAGAGAAGACCATCTGAGGATGCAGGAATAAGACGGCCGTCTATAAGCCAAGGAGAGAGGCCCCAGGAAGAAACCGACTCTGCCCGAACCCTGATCTCAGACTCCCAACCTCCAGGACTATGAGGAAATAAATCTCTGTGGTCGAAGCCTCTGAGTCTGTGGTATTTTATTTACGGAAACCCAGCCACTTCTTCTCCCCAATGCTCAGTCTGCTCACCTGTAAGGTGGGGAGAAGGGGGCTTCCCACGTGGCTCAGCAGTAAAGAACCTGCCTGCCAATTCAGGAGGTGTGGGTTTGATCCCTGAATCAGAAAGATCCCCTGGAGAAGGGAATGGCAACCCACTCCAGTACACTTGCCTGGGAAATCCTGTGGCCAGAGAAGCCTGACAGTCTACAGTCCATGAGTCGCAAAAAATTAGACACGACTTAGCAACTAAAGGACAACAAAGTGGGGAGAGCCTCATCTAACCTCACAGGTCACTGCGAGGGTCAGGAGGCTCTCCACGGTACCTGGTGTGGCCTGCGTACCAGACACATAAGAAACGTCTGCCAACCCCTGAGTAACTACAACATGACAGGCAGTGCCCAGGGCCCTGGATGTGACTCTTATTCATTCCTTAAACAACCCAGAGAGGCAGACACATCAGATGTCCCCATTTAACAGATGGGGAAACTGAGGCATAAGGCAGCTACCCGGCTTGCCCCAAGACCTCAAAGCGGGTTAGGTGGTGGAGGTGCAATGGAGACCTGGTCAAAGGACACTGGTCCCACAGACACAGCTGCTGTTGCTCCTTCCCAGCCAGCTGCTCAGGCCCAGCTGGGCAGCAGATAACCCCGGGGGATCCTGGCAGGCGAATCCTTCCTGGGCTGGGCAGGGTGTGGACAAGCTGCATCGCCAGCAGCTGTGCTGAAAGACTGTGGCTGCACTGCCACTGGAAATCGTGAGAGTCTGGGCACGGGAAGGGGCATACGTGTCCCCAAGCTCTAGAAGCCCAGTCTTCATCGCCCCAGCTCAGGGACTCTGCCTCTATTCTCCACGCAGCCGTCTTGAGCTGGGCTCAGAGCCAAGGACCAAGCCTCAGCCCCCTCCCCACCCGGAAGCTGGACCCTGCTCAGCACTGCAGCTGCTGTCAGAGTCCCAGCTCTCAACCAGACACCTGCAGCTATTCCCGGGGCAGGCCCTCCCCGCCCTCAGGTCTATGGGCAGGGCGGGAGGGGACCTGCGGGGCTGAGGCTACAACCTCCGTGTCCCCAGCCGACAAGGTCCTCAGATGGGTCCCCCAGGAACAAGCCCGAATCCCATCCTCTTTCTCTTCTCACACAAGTGGCGGCTCCTCTCTGGGCTGGCACAGCACCTCCCACCTTGCCTGCTTTTGCCCTCAAACCACCCGGGTCAGAACTACACCAGCATAGAGGCCCATGGCTGTGCAAGGTGGGCTTTCTTTGTTTCCATCACCTGGTATCTTTCAGTTCAGGTCAGTTCAGTCTCTCAGTTGTGTCCGACTCTTTGCGACATCATGGACTGCAGAATGCCAGGCTTCCCTGTCCATCACCAACTCATGTCCATGAGCTTACTCAAACTCATGTCCATCGAGTCGGTGATGCCATCAAACCATCTCATCCTCTGGCATCCCCTTTTCCTCCCGCCTTCAATCTTTCCCAGCATCAGGGTCTTTTTCAATGAGTCAGTTCTGCCCATCAGGTGGCCAAAGTATTGGCGTTTCAGCTTCAGCATCAGTCCTTCCAATGAATAGTCAGGACTGATTTCCTTTAGGATGGACTGGTTGGATCTCCTTGCAGTCCAAGGGACTCTCAAGAGTCTTCTCCAACACCACAGTTCAAAAGCATCAATTCTTCGGGACTCAAGCTTTCTTTATATATCTTTGGTAGTGGTTTAATCGCTAAGTTGTGTCTGACTCTTGCAAACCCATGGACTGTGGTCCTCCAAGCTCTTCTGTTCATGGGATTCTCCAGGCAAGAATACTGGAGTAGATTGCCATGCCGTCCTCCAGGGGATCTTCCCGACCCAGGAATCGAACCTGGGTCTCTTGCACTACAGGCAAATTCTTTACTGACAGCTACCATGAAAGCCCACGATAACCTTAAGTCAGGCGGTCATTATGATACCATATTACAGATGAGAAAATGGAGGTTCAGAGACTTCAGGTCACTTGTCTAAGATTGTGAAATCAGTCAGGAGCCTAGGTGAGGTCTAAAGCCAGGTCTCCAAGATTAGAAAGCCTGGGCTCCTTCCACTGTCACTGGCTTCCCATCATGCCTGCCCTTTGACTGGCACCCAACTGGGTATTGTACTGACTGGCTCCAAAGCTCATACCTGCCTTACCAGAGCAAAGGCTCCCATCACAGAGCCAGGCTCCATACCGAGCCCTTCATGTATCTGTATTTACACCCTTACTCCTGACCGTTGGCCCATCAGGTGGCCTTATTATGATCCCATCCTGCAGGTGAGGGGGGTTATGGTATGGAGAGTGAAGTGACTGGCCTGAGATCAGAGCCAAAGGTGGGGGATGGGACAGGATTTGCACCCACGTGGCCTCTGTACCCATGTTATACCCATTTTATTGAGGGGCAAGTTGAGGCTTGGAGAGTGGAAGTGCCCACTCTCACCCCAGCCCCGGGACACACCCTTGCGGGGCAGTGTGTCCACCAGGAATTCACAGCCCACCCCTCACCTGAGCCGGGAGACCCGCGCCCTTCCCACCTTGCTCTTTTCCTGCTGGAACTCGATCTGAATGCTGGTCAGCTTGGCCCGCAGCTCCTCGTTGGCCATCTGCACCGGGTCCATCTCCATCTCGGGCTTCTCGCCCTTGCTCCGGCCTTTCTTAGACATGCTTCCTCTCAAGTTGAGACGCTGAGATCTTGCGTTCACTCCCGCCAGCCAGCAGGCACCACTCCCAGCTCCGCCGTGCTAACCAGTCTCGCAGGGCTCAGCTCCTCCTCCGTGTAAACCACCATCACTTGGGATCCTGGGAGAAGAAGGAGGCCAGGTCAGCAGAGGCGGTGGGGGTGGGGGTGGGGTAGTGTGCCTCTTGCCTGGGGCACTCTAACAGGAGTGCAGCCAGCATTCACCGAGGCCTCCCTCCCAGAGCTTGCACTGCTAACCCAAGGATGCCCTGCCATTCAAAACTGACCAAGCAAGCACTTCTCCAGCTAGGGCTGCATCAGAATCACCTGGAAGCTTATTATGGTCCTGGGATCACCCCCCAGAAAGCCGATTTGCACGTCTCCCATGCTTCCAGCTGAGGTTCCCTGTGACCACTCCTCACTGAGTAACTCTGCCTGGTCCAGTCCTGGCCTCGTCAAGATGTGACTATGCCACCTAAGTGACTGTAAGCCTTGGTCTGCAAATGTCACTGAGCCTCAGTCACCGGATGCCGGTTCCTAAGGCAGGACCCTAGGGGGGCCCTTGGTATCAAGGCACAGCCCACCTGGTACCACACTGTGCTCCGAGAGCACAAAGCCGGAGCAGGAATAAGGACCACACTCTGAAAACTGGGCTTTCAGACTCCTTTATGGAGTCTAACCTTTATGGTTAGCAGTTCCCTCCACACTCCCAAGACTAGCCCAGCACTAGTTGGCTAGAACAGCCAGCTCTGGGCCCAGCGGCAGTGCCCAAGCCAGCCTGGCAAGACAGTACAGGCTCCCAGCTCCCAGTGCTGTGCCCAGCCAACCCCAGGCTGCTCTGCGCTGTGAGCCTGACTCTGGGCCCTCTGCCCCTCGCTCTGCCTTGTTACTGTTTTCCGTGTGACAAACAGACATTCACTTACTTCCTGTCTATTTCCCCTACACCAGGATATGAGTTTCAAGTAAGCAGGGCCTACATCTGTTTGGTTCTCTCAGTGTTCTCCATGCTTAGTACAGAGCCCAGCATGCAGGAAGCACCCCATCAGCACTTCCTGAGTGAATGAGAGAATGAATGAGTGACCACAGAAGACAGTTACAAGGCACCTATTATGTGCTGAACCCTGTGATGAGAGAAGGGAAGCATATCATCCTTGCAGGAGAGCCATGATAGAGATGAGACAAGTGAGTTGCAGACAAGCTAAGTAAGCTACCTAAGGCCACACAGCTAGTAAGTGGAAAAGAAAGTTTAGTCACTCAGTCGTGTCTGACTCTTTGCAACGCCATGGACTATAGCCTACCAGGCCCCTCTGTCCATGGGATTTTCCAGGCAAGAGTACTGGAGTGGGTTGCCATTTCCTTCTCCAGGGGATCTTCCTGATCCAGGGATCAAACCCGGGTCTCCCACATTGTAGGCAGACGCTTTATTGTCTGAGCCACCAGGGAAGTCTTGGGAGAAAATGGAGAGAGGAAAACAAGAGAGCATTCCAGAGTGGTGGAAGACCAACCTTGGGAGGTCAGGGAGAAGACATGAAATCAGCAAGGAGAACAGTAAATGAGAAGTTTGCAGATTGAAGGAGAAAAATGGAGAACCAGGAAAGCTAAGGGAAGAAAGTGTTTCTAGAAGGAAGGACCCGACAGGGGCAGCTCCTGAGAGGTGAAGAGGAAGACTGGAAAGTGGCCATCGGATTCAGTAACATGGGGTCCGTGGCCTGGGCAGGGGCTGCTTGGTGGGGTGGGAGTTGGGAGGGGGCCAGGGGAAGTGTGGGATGGGGAGTTGTGGGGGGCTCTTGTCAATGCCAGTGGGTCTGGTGGGCTAGGGACGTGCGATGGCCATGAACTCCAGTCCAGCATGACCTGCTAGCCCTGGGGGCCCAGGATGTCCATCCAACTAGGAATCTGGGAAGGCACTAATGGAGACCAGTTCCACTCTCTTGAACAGGAGACAGAGCTGTCTCTCAGCGTGCCATGGAGGTTTATTTGGGGTAATCAACCTCCACCACCCCCCCCACCCCAGATCGATTCCAGAAAGGTACATTCTGTCTTCAGAGAAGGATGAACTCCATTTGCTCCAACTGGACTTATCAGAGCACAAACCATAATTCATTCCTCTCTCCTCTGACCTGCCTGCTCCTGCAACCGCAGCGCTTCTCAGAAATCGGCCTGGGCCTCTGCCGTGTGTCTCCCCTACAGCCCGAGGAGCAGGAAGCATCTTCCAGACCTGGGAAAGGGGAGGTTGCTCCCTCTGTTCCATCCTGTGGCCCCACAACGCCCCTTCTAGGAATGCACTTTAGCTAAGCAGAGATTCAGTCTCTGGACGAACACTCGGATGTTCTTCCTAGCGACGAAACGCTCAGCCACAACAGGCGGGTCAGGTAAATTACATCCAGGCGGTGAGAGCAAACCCCACAGGGAGAAAGGCCAGCATCGTAAAGAGAGGAAAAGGCAGTGTCAAAGGACAAATATGATTTGTGATTGCAGTTTTCTGAACTGTATTTGTTCATCTTTTGCATTTGATCACAACTGTGTGTTGAGCAGCTGCGCGGCGCCAGGCCCTGCGTTGTGGGGACACAGGGGTGAGGAGGAGGTAGGCTCACCTCCCAGGCGTCGGCTGGGACAGCCTAGTGACGATGCGCCAGCAGCTACTTTTTCTCTTTAATACCCTTCCGAGTAGATTGAATTTTCTATTACTGTTTTACAGAAAAAATGATGCCATTTTTCTTAAAGGAAGGTGAAGTGAAGTGAAAGTACCTCAGTTTTCACATCTGTTTAATGGGATCCACAGCACTCACTTCATAGGGACCAGAATTTGAAGTGCTGGCAAGGTGCCTGGCCCAGTGAAGATACTCACTAAACAAAACAAAGCTAAATCTATTAGGAGGAGCAATGCCAGCCTCCAGTTGTCTCCATGAAGGCCAAGGTGATCTGTGCTGAATCTGGGCACTGCTAGAAGCCTTGGTATCAAGGCACAGCCCACCTGGTACCACACTGTCACAGCTTGCCAGTGGCCTGACAAATGGGAAGGCCCCTTTCCTTCCCAGCAGCCCCTCCCATGATCACTGACGATGCTTGGGAAAAAGGAGGTTTCAGATGAGGCTCTGAGCCCAGGGAAGCAAAGCCCATGCCCGAGGCAGCACAGCAGGCTGGACACAGGCAGCCAGACTGGACCACCACTCTGTGAGACCCTGGGACGGCAACCCAGCCATGGACAGCAGTGGGAACGGGAATGGAAACCCAAGAGTATCTGGGGGTCATGAGAACAGTGGCTATTAAGTCTCCGGGGCCAGTCCCAGACACCACCTTTTTATCAGACCCTGGACTGGCTGGACCCAAGGCCCCCTTGGTCAGGCTCTCATGACCCCAAGAGCAGAAGAGCCAAAGGGCAGAGACAGGAGGCCATGCCTGGGGATGACCCAGTTTCTTACCCCAACCATAGCACCCCTTGGAAAAGCACATCATCTCATTAGAAGCTCAGCACACATCCCCCACTTTACAGATGAGAAAACTGAGGCCTCAAAAGGGAAAGTCACAGAGACTCTCCTGCTTAGAAGCCATCTAAGGTTCAGGCCGCCTCTGAAGAGAACCCTGACCCCTGAAGGGGCACAAGCCTTTCAGGGTCTGAGTCACGCCACAGCCCCACCCCACCACCTTTCCCGTAGCCACCTCAAACTCCAGGCCCAATACACTCCCCAGAAGGCCATGGTGATGCAGTTCTCTGACAGAGAAAGCCAATTCTCCACCTCTTTTCACGGCCAGCTCCCATTACGCCTCCTCCAGGAAGCCTCCCGGATGCCCTCCACGTTGGTCAGGTGCCCCCTCTGAGCCCCCCAACTACAGGCTGAGGGCTGTCCTGTGTGTTTGCTCATTTGTCAGCTCCCCCTGACAATCAACCACTCAAGGACAGGACGTGACTTCCAGCTTTGTCTGCTTCACCCTGTGCTCAGCCCAAAGCCTGAGCTCAGTATTTCCAGGACAAATAGACTCCAATAAGCTAAGGCCAAGCCTACTGCTCTTGACAGCCACCTTCAACATCTGCCAGGCCGGAGCCTCAATAAATGTTGAGATGAATGGGACGAAAGAGGGGAAGGTACCCAGGGTTCTGGGCCCAAACTTGGCCTTGTGTCAAGAACACACCCAAGGCCAGTCTGGCCCAAGGCTTAGAGTGCCACACAGTGTCACAATGATCAGCCCACAGCCAATGACTTCTGCAAAGGCCTTGCCCACCCCCCCCCACCTCCAGGAGCAACTCTGGGTCATGCTTCCACCTGAGATGAGCCTGGTGCCCACTCTGTGCCACGGCTTTTCATTTAGAGCTCACTGCGGCCCGAAGAGCCCGGCACAGCCCAGTCCTCACAGAGGAGCCCAAGAGTCTCAGCCAGGAGATGTGATTCCTCGGCACCATGCTGGGAAGGACAGCAGACCTGAGAAGGTACATTCCAGAAATCACGCTAGCCGTGGGGGGCAAAGGAGGACCAGACAGGGTCCCGGCCATCACAGAAGTTTCTAGCCAGGGAGACAACCAGGGAATGAATGCATAAATAACCCTGGATTGTGACTGTGCTAAAATGAAAGAGGAAACAAGGTATTGGAACCTGTAACAAATATCACTCAAGTCATCAGTGGAGGAGACAAGGGGTGCAAATGTGTCAGACCTCCTGGGACCTGCAGATCACAGACCGGGCCAAGACCAGCTTTAGAATGTGCAGCCAAGTGCGAAATGGAAATGCAAGGGTCTGGGTTCAAAAGCTGTTCAGACTTTCATGACCGTGACACAGAGCATTAAACCAAGAGGTGGGCCCCCTGACAGCCTCTATGACCTCGCTGTGCGCCGGTCACCTCGCTGTGCGCTGGCCCTGGAAGGAGTTTAAGCGTGACTCTGAGGGTGCTTGCTTGGGCAGCAGGTCCCAAGCAACGTCAGCTTCTGGCTGATGAGGACTAGAGTGGGCTGAACAGTGGCCCCCAAAAGATATGTTCACATCCTATTCCTGGCAGCCGGGAACACACCCTGGTTTAGACAAAGGGTCTCTGCAGATGTAATCAAGTTGAAGATCCCAAGATGAGAGCATCCAAGATTAGGGTGACCTTGACCTTGGACTTCTGACCTCCCAAATGTGTAAGAAAACAAACTTCTGTTGTTTTAAGCCACTCCATTTGTGGGAATTCTTTCTGGCAGCCACTGGAAAGCAATACATTGGGAAGGAGGGGGAAAAAAGCTCAGGGCACATATTCAGCACTTTGTTTAATGACTTAAGATAACTTAGCTTCTTAGCGCCGAGCCCTGCCACTTTCCCGGCTGCCTTTCACATCAGTCGTAAGCCAGCACACACCACCCCGCAGGCAACTCCCCTGTCCTTCCCTCCCTCATAGCCTACCATCTAATGATTTACACACAAGGCTAGCTGAGGGGTCTGTCCGCCCAGCCCAGAGCGGAAGGGAAACAAATTCGCTTCACTGTGCAGCAGAAACTAATACAACATTGTAAAGCAATCACATTCCAATAAAAAAAAATTAAAGAGCAAGGACATTAGAAGGGCAAAACAACAGCAGAACACACCACACAACTGGCAGATGGTATTCTGCAAGAGGCAAACAGATAGGAAAACGAAAAAAGAGCAAAGGTTTTTCTAGAGAGCAAAGTTTTTCGGCCACACCCTCCCCCCCCTGCAAAAAATAGAGTAAATAATTCCTTTAACACTTAAAAAGCCTTCAAGGTCTAAAATATTAACACTCTGAGGACATCTCGTTCTCCAGTTATAGCAAATTAATAAGGTGCTCATGCGCACTGTCCACACTCTTTTCTTACTCAACATGGGTGTGCAATAGTCGGTGGAAGTTTCAAAAAATTATAGCAAGTTATAAGTAAAGTCAACCGAGTCAGGGCTGTCCTGACACGTTTTCAGGGCTCAGGTGTGAAGGGCTGGAAGGGGCACCTAGAACAAGAAGCAGGGCTCAGTCACTCAGCCCAGCCCTGCCACCAACCTCTGTCATTTCCTAGGACTTTCCAGCCACACAGTGGAGCTGGCCACGCATCCAGTGTGTGCGGACTGGCATCACGGCTCCCTCCAGAGCAGACCGTCTGCAGCCAGGATTCCAGGGCCCCTGCTTCCCGTCACACAAACCAGGACCCTGGAGCTGGCGGGCCTCAGAAGTGATGGCAGAACAGCCACCGGCCCCAGCAATCCGGGAGCGCCTGGCCGCCTGGGCCTGTTCTACACCCTCTGGGTGGCGCTCAGCCTTCACCTTGGCCCCCAGGGCTCCTGACCCTCAAGTGTCCGACCACCAAGCCTTGTTCTCCCCCGTTCTCAGAGGTGTACCCTCCTGCGATGGCTCTGGCCAGCCCTCACCTCTTCCTGCCTGACCGTGGCTTCCCCTGTCTCCTGGCCTGCACGCGGCCCCCCTCACCCAGGGGCAGTGGGGTGACCCTCCCCCGCCACTCCCTGCTGACCACCTGCAGGGGACAGGGCCCACGGGCACAGAGGGCAGCCCTCCACGCAGCCTGAGCCAGCGGAAGCCACCGTGGGCCACGCCTGCCGTCCCCTCCAGTCCTCAGCACACGTCTCCCCCTGCCTGGCAGAGCCACCCCTGGCCACCTCCTAATTGTCCCAGGACTCGGCCTGGGCCAGGCCTCCTCCCTCTTTGGCCCCGCAGGGAAGGTGAGAGTGTCCTTGCAGCCCAAGCCTCATCAGGATGACTCTCAGTCACCACCTGGACTAGGAGGCCAGCGGGGTTGGGGATCACCACAAGAGAACAGACCCATTCTACAGATGAAGAAGCTGAGGCCCAGACAGGTCAGAGTCACTGGGAGTAGGGGCCTGGTGGGGAGAGGAGAACTTATTACTCCTCTGACCCCACCAGGAGGTCAGCAGAGTTTGCCGGGTGCTTCAGAGGCTGTGGAGTGGGTACCACCCACGTGGTCACCATGGGCACACTGAGGTGCCCTCAGCTTCCACAGCCCCCACCGCTGGGGGCACCAGTGCTGTCATTCATCACAGCAGCTGGGCGCCCCACTCCCAGGCTGGCTGACCCTTCACCTAGGACCCCCTCATTCCAGGGGCCACCAGAGCCAAGATTCCACCCCACCAAGACTCTCCCTACACCCAGGGCCACCCACTCCCCCCGAGCTGGGACTCTCGGCCCTTGCTACCAAGTCTCCCAGCTGTGAACCCTCCCACCACGGGGCCTGCATCAGGCTGACCTCCTTTGCTAGTCCAGGTTATACCTTTTGCATCCAAGGAACCTCTGAGGATCCCTCTAGCGACATGCAGGGGTGGATTCTGTTGATGTTCTACATATATCACGCACACACACACACCCAGCTCACAATGCACACATTGTCCTGAAACACACACCCAACACACAAGCCACACATTCATGCAAGGAAACACGCACACTGCATACACACACACATACCACATATATACCACAATGCACACACTGTCCTGAAACACACGTGCAATGTATACGTCACACACGTACACCACAGAGGAGTGAGCACACACACACAAGCTAATGAGTGAATGCTTGTGTGTCTCCAGTGTTCATAGGTCGAAATCCTAATGTCTGATGTGATGGTATATTAGGAAGGGGACCTTTGGGAAATAATTAGGTCAGGAGAGTGGAGCCCTCACAAAGAGGATTAGCATCTTTATGAACAAATAAGGTAAACAAAGCCAAGCCCGTGGGCGGGGAGCCTGAGGCCTGTCATTCCTCTGTAGGAGCCCCCACACATGGCCTTCCAGCTTCTCTCCAAAGTCCTTCCAGGGACAGGAAGGCCCCCATGGGGTCGTCTGCTCCCCAGGACAATCTTACTTTAGAAATCACTTAATTTTTCAAGCTACAAACACACAAACCAAAAGGGCCATCTTCTGCTGTGAGCGCCTCCAGCACCCGCAAGCCACCCCAAAAGAGCCCACTCCCCTGGACACACAGAAGGCTCTTTAGACGCTGAAGATGCCCATCACACATCCCACATCGTCCTGTCCTCCAGGTGATGAGGCATAAGAAGAGCGAGTGCTTACTGATGGGAAAGACAATCCTCAACCCACACCCCTCATCTGGCGCTATGGTCAGCCTTTCACAGGACAAACCCATCGAAGTCTCCCAATGATTATCCTGCAGGTGCTATTATTACCCCATCTTGTGGATCTCTCTTGAGAGGCCCTTGGACTGCAAGGAGATCCAACCAGTCCATCCTAAAGTCAGTCCTGAATGTTCATTGGAAGGACTGATGTTGAAGCTGAAACTCCAATACTTTGGCCACCTGATGCCAAAGAACTGAATCCTTGGAAAAGATTCTGATGTTGGGAAAGATTGAAGGCAGGAGAAGGGAACGACAGAGGGTGAGATGGTTGGATGGTATCACTGACTTGATGAACATGAGTTTGAGCAGGCTCTGGGAGTTGGTGATGGACAGGGAACCCTAGCATGCTGCAGTCCATGGGGTAGCAAAGACTTGGACACGACTGAGTGACTGAACTAAACAGAACTTTGCCCCTCTACCCAGAAAATAATCAAAACAACAACATTAATTATAACAACATCATGTCAACCTGCTGTGGTCCCACTGCCTCAGAGGAAAGTCTGCACATAGTGAGGGATGCCTTGCGAGGTTCCTGCCATCGGGCCCAATAGCTGCGTCTCCTTAGGTCTCCTATGCGTCTGCTTGCCCGGCTGGATTCTCAACTCCTGTGAAACCATCTTATTTGCTTGACTCTCCAGTAGCAAGCAATGTGCCTGCCCAGAGAGGTGTTTGGTGACATCAGGACCCCTTCTGGACGTGTGCTGAACTGTGAAAGCATTACATACGTTCCTTTCACATCCAGCCCAGGCGTGGCTTCACAGGTACAAATTTAAGGCAGGACATACCCTTCAAGGGATGCAGGATTCCTGAGTGCTTGGTAAAAATAATCCCCAACCGTGAAGCCAAGCAGCACTACGTAAGAACTGACTTCTGTGTGGACAGAGATGCGAGTGCCCGGGATAGCGGGTTTGGCTCTCTTGCCAGCTGAATCCACACCCCCCTCCCATACTCAGATATGGTTCCCAGCAAAATCACAAGCTCACAGCATCAAGGACCTTGGTCTTGCCCTTGGGTAACCATGTTGGGTGCTGAGAGTGGCTTGGCAGGTTGAACACATCAGTCCCTCATTTGCTCAGCACAAGCTCTCAGCTTGCCTCCTACATTCAGGCACTGTGCTGGGCATGGGACCATGATACTGAGTATCTGTCCTCCCCTCCCTGCCCTTGGGATGCTGAAGGCCTCTCCAGCCCAAAGCTCCCTCCTGTCAGACCCCCTGACGCCTTCCATATCTCCATATGCAGAATAGGAGGAGACCTGTCCTTTGTACCTTAAAACAGTCGAAAGACGGTTAGAGGGAAACTTGTCCAAGGACCACCACTCTTCAACCCCTAGAAAAATGACAGGAGGTCGGAACGCCCCTCCCTTTTGGTGGCAGCATCACCTGCCACTGTCACTTGTCACTGTCACCCCGGTCACAGAGTCAGCATGATCACCTTAGAAGTCAGGGTCATGGGAATGGTTGCAGCCTTCACAGCAAAGGACACCAGCTTCGACAAGGATAGGAGGGCCTGGGAATCTTCGGAAAGCCTCCGTCATCTGGTTCTAACATGTCCATCTTAATATGTCCCAAAGAAGTAAAGTGCAGCCAAGTTCAGGCAAGTTCAGCCTTTCTGAATTTGGGAGACTCTGGAACAGCAAGGCTCATGCTCAGGGACCCACAGAGGGCACATCTAGACTCGTGGGTGCCACCTCCCAAGTACCAGAGAAACTGAATAGTAAGGTAACACTGCAGTTGTTTGCCCCGTGGCCACTTTGGCAAAGTCTTGCCGAAGGAAAAGTGTGTGTGGCAGGGGGGACCTCCATAGGAGAAAGGAAGGGAGGAAAGATGGAAAATAAAATATGAGGGGGAAAGGGAAGGAAGGAAGGAAGAACACAGAAACAACAGAATCAAACTTCCAGTTTCTGGTCTGGTGTGTAAGAAACTTGGGAGTCATCACTCTCATTCATATAATAAAAATGCTGAACAAATGGAAAATCAGTCACTTTTCTTTTATCCATCAGAGAACTGAGATCATAGGGCAAATGGCTGTCGATAGGTAAACACAAAGAAAAACAACTTACCAAAACTGTAACCCAGGAACAGAGAACTTTGTGGGAACCAGTTCAGATTCCTTTTACCAAATACTTCCTGTCCAGCTTTCAACAACAACAACAAAACGACAAGGCATACTAAAAGGCAAAATAAAAAAATAAATAAATAAACAGTTTGAAAATGAACAGAATGAACATCAGAACCAGACTGATATATGGCAGTGATGTTAGAATTGTCAGACTGAGGCTTTAAAATGATTCTAATCAATATGCTAAAGGCACTAATGGAAAAAATAGACAACATGCAAGACTAGATGGCTAATGTCAGCAGAGATGGAAATTCTAAAGAAGCACGCAAAACCCTGGAGATCAAAAACGCTGTAACAGAGACGAAGAATGCCTGTGATGGGCTCCTCAGAAGACAGGTCATGGCCCAGGAGCCAGTGAGTTTGAAGCTACATCAATACAAACTTCCCAAACTGAATGCAAATTTTTAAAAACACTAAAATAAACAGAATAGAATACCCTATAACTGTGGTATAATTGCAAAAGGTACAGCATATGTATAATGGGGGAAGAGAGAAGAAGGAGCAGAAGAAGTATTTGAAGCAATAATGTCTGAGGATTTCTGAAACTTACTGATTCCAATCACAAATGTGGGAAGTTCAGAGAACACCAAACAGAATAAATGACCCAAAACCTACACCTAGGTATATCATAGTGAAGCTGTAGAAAATCAAAGATAAAGAAAAACCTTGAAAGAATCCAGAGGGAAAAAAGTACATAGCAGAGCAAGGATAAGAACTAAATAAAAAAACTTTAAACAATTTGAGCCTCAGTTATTTC
>NW_011494827.1:2084634-2092984 GCF_000754665.1 Bison bison bison
AAATAAAAAAACTTTATTATAAGGTACTCATACTACACATGAAGCAGTATGGTGCCATTTGAAAGTAGACTTGGGTTGGTTATATATGTGTACTGCAAACTCGAGCGTGACCACTAAAAAATAATTTTTTTTAAAGAGGTACAATTGACATACTAACAAAGGAAAGGGAAAAAAATGGAAACATATACAATGCTCAATTAAAACTGCAGAAAGCAGAGAGAGGAAGACAAAAACAGAAACAAACAGGGACAAAAATAGAGAATAACAAATATGATAGACATTAATCCAACCATATCAATAATCACTCCAAACATCAGCGGTCTAAGGGGCATAACATACAGCAAGGTGACCATGGATAGCATAGTTAATAATATTGCATTGCATACTTTAAAGTTGCTAATAGAATGGATCTTAAAGTTCTCATCACAAAAACAGTAATTTTTGTAAATTTGCCTGGTGACAGATGAAGACTAGATTTACTGTGGTGATCAGTTTACAATATATATAAATACTGTATCATTTGTTGCCCACCTAAAGCTATTATAATGTCACATGCCAATTATACCTCAATAAAAAATAATCAATGGTCTAAGTACATCAATTAAAAGACAGAAACTGTTAGAAGGGCTCAAAATACAAGACCCAACTATGGGCTATCTACAAGGAAACACTGACCTTGTAGGGCTCGCATGCGAAAAGCCAACTTCTACGCATTCATTGTCAACTAAAGGAAATGAAAGCTCAAATTGACACCTAGTGTTAATCTCTCAATGTTGCCACAATCTCCAAGCTACAACCAAAAAGGTACAACTCACCCCTTTTGAATTAAAGATCTTTGTAATGCATTCAATAGGATTAAAATCGTATTATAAAAATGATACTCAAGAAGCACATTATAAAATAACGTGACCCAAAAGAATACCAGCAATCATAATGATGGTCTAAATTAAATCACAAAGACAAAGCCCATGCCAATTAGAATCGTGAAGTTACCTATTTAGGAATCTCAGCGTGTGCTCCTGAATATTTTATGAGAAAATTTAACCCCCAGCATCTCCCATCATAAATGGGATTGTAACCCTGCTCACAGTTTCTTTGTAAGGCTTCAGTTCAGTTCAGTCACTCAGTCATGTCTGACTCTTTGTGACCCCACGGACAGCAGCACACCAGGCTTCCCTGTCCATCACCAACTCCCGGAGCTTGCTCAAACTCATGTCCATTGAGTCGGTGATGCCATGCAACCATCTGTCGTCTTATGTAAGGCTTAGGAAACTCATAAATACAAAGATTTTGTTTCCATATGAAAAAGCTTATTTATGTTTTGAGAGGGAGAGAGGGAGAGCAAGAGAGAGACGGGGCCAATGTTACACCCAACTCCTTAAAAAATGTATTGAAAGTCTACCAACAAATTAATCCTTGTATTTGGTAATCAGATTCCCTTTACCTTCTGAACTCTTGTTCTGTCCATGAATCTCTTTTGCAACCATGATATAAATACTCAATATGGGTGGGGGAGGGGGTTAGTTTTATCAAGTTTCTTGCGGAGCTTAAAGCTCTGGGGCTGGAACCACATTCTCTGAGGCCCCAGCACGTCTGGAAGTGGGATTCCTGCATGCTCAGCAAATCCCCATTCACTTCCCTCCATTTCACAGATTCCCCTGCAACATGTGAGGGTCACGTGACTGCCTAGTCAATGATGTGTGAGCAGCAATGACCTCTCTCCCATCTGTGCAAAGGCACGTAAGAGCCCATGTGTTTCCTCTTCTCTCTCTTCCTGCTGCACAGACCTCACAAGTCAAGTGTAGAGCTTGTGGCCTGAGCAGATGGGGAGGGCTGGATCCCTGAATCACTGTTGGAAGAGAGTTCCAGTGGACCTGCCCCAGCGCACGGGTGACCTAGAACTGACCTTTCAGGGTTCTTTTGTTACTGCAGCACGGCCTCATAAACCTCACTGATACACTCCTCCTGAAATGCCCAACCCCTCCTTCCCACCTGTCCATCTTCAAAATTCAGCGGGGGCATCAACTCCCCCAGGGACCTTCCATGGATGCCACTTCCTACCCGCCCTCCAAAGGGTAGGGGGCTTCCTCTTCACATCCACAGTCCCCTGGGCTTCTCTTCCTCACAGCCCTGACTGCACTGAGTTGGCACCGTCTACGCCATCAGACTAGGCACTCTGTGGCAGCGAGACCTTGGCGTTTGCCTTGGAGCAGCTGGCGAGTGCCTGTGAAAGAGGAGACTGTATGTGCACACAGATGACACTGCAGGGCCCTCCTTCAGTCACACCGCATACGGCCCAGGGATAGAAAGATAAATCTTATCCCCACTCCTACCAGAACTTCTAGTCCAGCAGGGAAGGGGTGATGTGTCCATAAATGATCGCAGCCCCAAACAGAAAATGATAATGAGGGATAACCCTCTGGGGAGACCCAGGGGCAAGAGACGTGGCTTCCAGCTGGGGGCTGGATGATGGAGGCAACGTCTTGAGCTGGCCCTGGTCGGACAGCAGGACCTAGGCAGAGGGAGGTGAAAGATGCAGGTCCACCTGTTTGGAGTCTGGGGGCTCAGGCAGGGTGGCTCAGCCTCCTTGGGAACCACTCCTCCCCATCCCCCAGCTGTGGGAGGTCGCCAGAGCTGACCCACCCCACTTCAGGGATGGGCACTTCCCAGACGCAGCCTGGCCCATCCTTAATAAAAACGCCATCATGAACAAAGCACTATGCAGAGTGAAACACTCTAGTGCCCCTAATATTCACTGCATTAAAACCTTCACAAACCCTCTGGGAAGTCATTTATGGCCCCATTTTACACGGAAAGAGAGATCTGAGACCCATAGCCTGCCTGGATTTAAATCCAAACATTTGACAGCCAAGTTCCTACCCAAAGCACTACCCAGTAGAACTGCTGGCTCCCACAAAAATGCTTACAAATGTTTTCAAATCATCACCTAACACCTTGATAGAGACTGGTGTCTTGAGGATCAAGAAATAATGGGAGGGGGAGAATCGCATAGTGAATGGACCACTCCTTCATCACTTATGGAAGTGTTCTGGCTTCCAGCAGGCACCTGTGAATCCATACTTAAGTCTGTTTACACCCAAATAAACAGAATGGGTGAATTTAACTCAGATGACCATTATATCTACTACGGTGGGCAAGAATCCCTTAGAAGAAATGGAGTAGCCATCATAGTCAACAAAAGAGTTCAAAATGCAGTACTTGGGTGCAGTCTCAAAAACAACAGAATGATCTGTTTGTTTCTAAGGAAAACCATTCAGTATCACAGTAATCCAAGTCTATGCCCCGACCACTAATGCTGAAGAAGCTGAAGTTGAATGGTTCGATGAAGACCTACAAGACCTTCTAGAACCTACAACCAAAAAACACATCCCCTTCATTATAGGGGACTGGAATGCAAAAGTAGGAAGTCAAGAACTACCTGGAGTAACAGGCAAATTTGGCCTTTGAGTACAAAACAAAGCAGGTCTAAGGCTAACAGAGTTTTGCCAAGAGAACGCACTGGTCACAGCAAACACCCCCTTCCAACAACACAAGAGAAGACTCTACACATGGACATCACCAGATTGTCACTAGCAAAATGAGACTGATTATATTCTTTGCACCCAAAGATGGAGAGGTCAGCAAAAACAAGACCAGGAGCTGACTGTGGCTCAGATCATGAACCCCTTATTGCCAAATTCAGACTTAAATTGAAGAAAGTAGGGAAAACCACCAGACCATTCAGGTATGACCTAAGTCAAATCCCTTACAATTATATGTGGAAGTGAGAAATAGATTCAAGGGATTAGATCTGATAGACAAGAATGCCTGAAGAACTATGGATGGAGGTTCGTGACACTGTACATAAGGCAGGGATCAAGACCATCCCCAAGAAAAAGAAATAAAAAAAGGCAAAATGGTTGCCTGAGGAGGCCTTACAAATAGCTGAGAAAAGAAGAGAAGTGAAAGGCAAAGAAGAAAAGGAAAGATATACCCATTTGAATGCTGAGTTCCCAAGAATAGCAATGAGAGATAAAAAAGTATCCTTAGTGATCAGTGCAAAGAAATAAAGGAAAACAATAAAATGGGAAAGACTAGAGATCTCTTCAACAATATTAGAGATACCAAAGGAACATTTCATGCAAAGATGAGCATGATAAAGGACAGAAATGGTATGGACCTAACAGAAGCAGAAGATATTAAGAAGAGGTGGCAAGAATATACAGAAGAACTATACAAAAAAGATCTTTATGACCCAGATAACAATGATGGTGTGATCACTCATCCTGGAATGTGAAGTCAAGCAGGCCTTAGGAAGCATCACTATAAACAAAGCTAGTGGAGGTGATGGAATTCCAGTTGAGCTATTTCAAATCCTAAAAGATGATGCTGTGAAAGTGCTGCATTCAATATGCCAGCAAATCTGGAAAACTCAGCAGTGTTTTAGACATGACACCCAAATAATCATGAGAACATTTAAGCACTTTTGAAATATCCTATTTCAGCACCTCAGTGATCATCTCTCTTCTGGGAATGAGGGAAGCGCCAATTAGGGACCGAGGAGAATGTGCTAAGTGTGGGCACAGAGTCACCTCATCAAGCCTCACGAGCCCGAGAGGGAGGCTCGTGTGGAATACTTTGTACACGAGACAGCTCAGGCCCAGAGGGGCTCAGCCTCTGCTCATGCTCACACAGCCAGAAATGGCCCCTGCCATCACCACTCCACCTTTTACCCCTTTCTTGCTTGTTTTTCTTCCTTTTGATGGTGTTTAAAACTAGTTAATAGCCAAACTAAGGTAAAGAATCTAGATTTCCAAGAAATGACCAGCCCAGGAAAAAAAAACAAACAAATCAGGTCTGCTTCCCCTCCACTGTGGTCATCTGATTGGAGCCCACAGGGCAGCAGGTCCTGATCACACCCAGAAAGCTCCTTCACCTTCCACCATGCCATCAGCGCCCGCTGCCCTGTTCCACACCCCTATTTAGAGCAGCCCGACAGAGTTGCAACTGAACACAGATGGAAATGGGGGTGCCCCAGAAAGCTGAGTTAAAATGAAAGAGGGAGACACAGAGCAGTGTTAAATGACACAGCAGAAATCCAATACTTCGTTCATGCTCCCTACGAATAGACTCTGCCTCACTCTACCTCACCCACACTCCACCAATGCAACATCTCTTTCTAGAACCTCAGGATGGCAGGGGGGTGGAGGGTTCCCAAGCGCTGGCTCTGGCATCAGACTGATCGAGCTATAGTCCTCATTAGCTGTGTGTCTCTGAGCAGGTTACCTGCCCTCTCTGAGCTTCAGTTTCTCCACCCAGGAAAATGAGGAAAGTAATAACACCCACCTCAGGGGGCTGGGTTGTTGTGAGTACGGCATGAGCTGCATTAACTTGTTAATTGAGTCAAAATTTAATTTTTTATTGTGATTAATATTAATGAGTATAAATAGTTAATAAGCATTACATGTTCACTGTGAAAAATGTGAGGACAAAGATAAAATTTAAAATCACTTATTTCCCCACCCCTCTGGGAACAGTGGGGACAATTAATTATTAACTATTAACCGTTTCATCAGTTAATATTAATAATTAATACTCTGACACACACCCGCACATACACACACATGCAGATACACACACACACACACACACACACACACACACATACACACACACTACAGTAGAGGCCAGCCCCACTCACCTCTGGACTCCTCCAAAACCTGGGTACCTCTCTCCCTCCCCAACTTTAACATGAGTTTAAGGGTGTCACAGGGACTTCAACACTTCATTGTTAAAAGGGTTCCACTCTAAGTACAAAAACATTTGAAAACCACAATGTCAGAACATTTCATGATACTGAGAAATGTTCTTGATGTATGTTACAGGTTAAACTCCTCACCCTCCTGTAAAAATCTGGATGTTGAAGTCTTAACCCCCCAGCATCTCAGCATGTGACCTTATTGGGGAAAAAAAGGTCTTTAACAAAGTAATCAGGTTAAAGTGACGTCATCGGGGTGGGCCCTAATCCAATATGACTGGTGCCATACAGAAAAGCAACATTTGCAAAGACAGGCACGCAGGAAGGACCCGTGTGAAGATGAAGGCAGGGATCGGCGGGGTGGAGCTATAAGCCTAGGAACCCCAAGAAGGGCCAGCAAAGCCCCAGGGGCTGGGGAGAGGCCTGCAACAGATCCTCACTCACAGCCTCAGAGGGAGCAGACTGCAGCCTCCAGACCTGGGAGACAGCAAGCTCGTGTCATCTCAGCCGCCCAGGGTGCGGGCCCTCAGCCAGCAGGAAACTAACGCAGACTATTTACCAAGTAATGGCATCTGCACATAACTACTGTCCCGGTGTTTAAGGGAACCACTTTGTACACGCAGGGAGAAAAGACCGGCGTTAGGATAACGGTGAACAATGCTTCTTCAGCTGGACTTTGAGGTTGTCCCCTGCTGTTCCTCTCCTTTCTTTGTGGGGGAGGGGCTTGTTGCGAGACAGACAGCCTTCCACACACGCCTCCCCCACGGAGTGGACGGCTCAGCTGTGGGGGTGCAGCGCCCACCCCGCCCGAAAGGCTGTACCAAGGGCTGTCGCTGGAGCGTGTACCGAGGGCCTGCTGCGTCAGCACGGGGCCTGACAGACATCCAGTCTCCCCGGGTCAATTTAAGGATGTTCCATGGATACAGATTGGCCTTTCTCAGACTCCTCTCCTGGGTCAGAGACGAGCCCTCCTGCTGCAGTAAGAACGGACTTGACAGTCACTTTGTGGGGAAATCAGTGACTTTTAATCTCTTTGTCTATCTCCTCCAAATTTTCCACATGAACATGCAATGCTTAATATATAAAAAGGGGGTTAAAAATATGTATACCTATGGCTGATTCATGTTGAGGTCTGACAGAAAACAACAAAATTCTGTAAAGCAGTTATCCTTCAATAAAACAATTCTTCAAAAGAAAAAAAAAAAATGCTCAGACGTGTACTTCCCTGGTAGTCCAGGGGTTGGAAATCTGCTTGCCAACGTAGGGGACGTGGGTTCGACCCCTGGTCTGGTAAGATCCCACTTGCGGCAGGGGAAGTAAGCCTCTGTGCCACAACTACTGAAGCCCTTGCACCTAGAGCCCCGGCTCTGCAATGAGAAGCCCGTGCACCGCAACTAGAGAAAGCCCACGTACAGCAAGGAAGACCCAGTGCAGCCAAAAATAAAATTAAGTAGTTAACTTAAAAGAAGTTTACAATGACCAGCCATACCTCCTCCTTTAAAAAAAAAAAAATGCTCAGACAACTTGATAGAATGGCATTTCTCAGATCTGATGGAAGGTATCCTTTGGGCACCGAGAAAGACGTAATTAAATAAGAGCTGCAATCAAGATAATTAATGTCAACTGAAAACACTTTAGGAGGGGCACCAGTGAGAAGCACTTCAGCGCCTGTGCTGTAGCAGACACTCCAAAACAGTGTCCTTCTTCCTCACCCTTCACAGAATCAGAAACTGAGGGTTCGAAAGGGTGAAGTGCTTTCCCAAGAGCCCAGAGCTGAGCCATGATGGAGCCGGAGGTGTGGAGCCATAATCTCAGCACAGCGTGTGCACGGAGCCCAGGACTCACAGCAAGGTAAACGTTCGTGAATGGAGGGTGCCTCTCCGCCTCGAAAGGTTGATGTTGAACAACGAAAGATGCTGGGATTCTTGGCCTCCGGAGGAGAAGAATTCAATCCAGGGCCAGAGACAAGGCTTGATTGCTCAGAGCTTTTGTGTAGTACAGTTTTATTAAAGTATAAAAGAGAGAAAGCTTCTGACATAGACATCAGAAGGGGCTAGGAAGAGTGCCCTGCCTGCCTCACTAGTGTTAGCAAGGGAGTTATATACTTTTTAATTAGTTATTACAATGAATCAAAAGAATGTCTGGAGGTTGTAAAGATCTTACTAGACCCACTCCCATAATCTACATTTTAAGATAACAGGATTCAGTTCAGTTCAGTTCAGTTGCTCAGTCGTGTCCGGCTCTTAGTGACCCCATGAATTGCAGAACGCCTGGCCTCCCTGTACATCACCAACTCCCAGAGTCCACCCAAACCCATGTCCATTGAGTCAGTGATGCCATCCAGCCATCTCATCCTCTGTCGTCCCCTTCTCCTCCTGCCCCCAATCCCTCCCAGCATCAGAGTCTTTTCCAATGAGTCAACTCTTCGCATGAGGTGGCCAAAGTATTGGAGTTTCAGCTTCAGCATCAGTCCTTCCAAAGAATATTCAGGGCTGATCTCCTTCAGAATGGACTGGTTGGATCTCCTTGCAGTCCAAGGGACTCTCAAGAATCTTCTCCAACACCACAGTTCAAAAGCATCAATTCTTCGGT
>NW_011494827.1:2093363-2094096 GCF_000754665.1 Bison bison bison
ATTCTGCATATAAGTTACATAAGCAGGGTGACAATATACAGCCTTGACGTACTCCTTTTCCTATTTGGAACCAGTCTGTTGTTCCATGTCCAGTTCTAAGTGTTGCTTCCTGACCTGCATATAGGTTTCTCAAGAGGCAGGTCAGGTGGTCTTGTATTCCCATCTCTTTCAGAATTTTCCACAGTTTATTGTGATCAACACAGTCAAAGGCTTTGGCATAGTCAATAAAGCAGAAATAGATGTTTTTCTGGAACTCTCTTGCTTTTTCGATGATCCAGCGGATGCTGGCAATTTAACTACTATAATATAATTTCATATATTATAAGGATTACTAATATAATCCTTAGTAGATTTTAAACTGAGTTGTTTGTTGTGTAATCATCAGTTCCAGGCTTAAAGATAAAAACAGTTTTATGTGACTGAGACTAAGGAATGTAGAGGGGAAAAAAAAGGTTTTCCTTTCCTCCTCCTTGAGAATTCCAGACCCCTATCTCCTCCTCGAGAACGCCAGACCCCTTTCTCCTTGGGGACCCCTGGACTTCTTATCAACCTGCGAAGGAATCGACTCTCTCAGCCTCAGTCTCGACCATCCTAATCACAGCACTTAGAATGAGAAACGGCTCCCAGGTCAAACGTGGTATATACACTAAATCCTTCCCAACTGTACATAGACTGGTCGTTCCTCACGACCCCTCCACAAGGTCAGAGCCTGGCCTGCAAGTCCCGTCCCACC
>NW_011494827.1:2094219-2113286 GCF_000754665.1 Bison bison bison
CCCGCTGTTCAGGCATCTCCTTCCTCTTAACTTGCTGGGAGCTATTTGTGCGCTGAATGGAAAGTCCCCCAGGACATGGATGCTGAGGACTGCTATTGACCATCAGAGCTCTAGGTGACCTTGGCAACCACTGAGAGGCCTGCCTGATCGGAAACCGCTCCAGGCTCTGAGAGGGAACACCCACCCCTCGAGGTGTCTAGAGTAGTTTAGGCTTTGAAAAGGTGCTGGTCACCTTTTCCCTTCACTTTAAAAGTCCGTCTACTCCACTTAAAAAAGCATGCCCAGGTGGTGCAGTGGTAAAGAATTCACCTGCTAATGCAGGAGACACAGGAGACATGGGTTTGATCCCTGGGTTGGGAAGATTCCCTAGAGGAGGAAAGGGCAACCCACTCCAGTATTCTTGCCTTGAAAATCCCATGGACAGAGGAGCTTGGCAGGCTATGGTCCACGGGGCCGCAAAGAGTCAGACACGACTGAGTGACTGAGCACACTACTCCACTTAAGGGATGTGGGAAAACACAGAGAAAGAAGCAAAGAAATTTCTCTTTATCCCCAAAATCCACCCTGAGCACCGGTAGCATTTTGATTTCTTCCTGCCAGTCTGTCTTGTTTTTCTAGATGTAGAGTTCACTATTCACTTATTTTTCAAACTTGTGTCCTCTGATCATTTTCTATCTTGTTTTCACCACTTTACATCATAAAATAAGCATTTGTGTGAGAGTCTGAAAAGTGGCAACACCATAGAGTGTATCCATTCTGATTTTTGGACACCGAGTTATTGTTGATGCTTCTTTGTTGAGAGGAGCTGCACTGAACCTCCCTTTGCAGGCACTTCGTGAATATTTAGAATTATTCCCATCCCAGGAGTGGGTTCTGTAGCCAAATCTTGCAAACTTTCCAGGGGGCTTGAACCCATTTAGACCTGCACAAGCAACGTTAGCCAGCCCAACATGGGAGTCCTATGTTTTCATAATGGTTCAGTTTAATTGCTCAGTCGTGTCTGACTCTTTGCAACCCCATGGACTGCAGCACACCAGCTTTCCCTGTCCATCACCAACTCCTAGAGTTTGCTCAAACTCATGTCCACTGAACAGGTGATGCCATCCAACCACCTCATCCTCTGCTGTCCCCTTCTCCTCCTGCCTTCAATTATTCCCAGAATCAGGGTCTTTTCCAAGGAGTCAGTTCTTCACATCATGTGGCCAAAGTATTGGAGTTTCAGCTTCAGCATCAGTCCTTCCGATGAATATTCAGGACTGATTTCCTTTAGGATGGACTGGTTGGATCTCCTTGTCATCCAAGGGACTCTCAAGAGTCTTCTTCAACACCACAGTTCAAAAGCATCAATTCTTCAGCGCTCAGCTTTCTTTATAGTCCAACTCTCACATCCATACATGACTACTGGAAAAATCATAGCTTTGATTAGATAGACCTTTGTTGGCAAAGTAAAGTCTCTACTTTTTAATATACTGTCTAGGTTGGTCATAGCTTTTCTTCCAAGAAAAGTGAAGTCACAAAGTCATGTCCGACTCTTTGCGACCCCATGGACTGTAGTCCACCAGGCTCCTCTGTCCATGGGATTCTCCAGGCAAGAAAACTGGAGTGGGTTGCCATTTCCTTCTCCAGGGGATCTTCCCAACCCAGGGACTGAACCCGGGTCTCCCGCATTGCAAGTAGACGCTTTAACCTCTGAGCCGAAGCAAGTGTCTTTTAATTTCCTGGCTGCAGTCACCATCTGCAGTGATTTTGGAGCCTCCCAAAATAAAAGCTCTCACTGTTTCCATTGTTTCCCCATCTACTTGCCATGAAGTGATGGGACTGGATGCCATGATCTTACTTTTCTGAATACTGAGTTTTAAGCCAACTTTTTCACTATCCTCTTTCACTTTCATCAAGAAGCTCTTTAGATTTTCTTCCCTTTCTGCCATAAGAGTGACGTCATTTGCGTATCTGAAGTTATTGATATTTCTCCCGGCAATCTTGATTCCAGCTTGTGCTTCACCCAGCCCGGCATGCCATATGATATACTCTGCATATAAGCTAAATAAGCAGGGTGACAATATACAGCCTTGATGTACTCCTTTCCCGATTTGGAACCAGTATGTTGTTCCATGTCCAGTTCTAACTGTTGCTTTTTGACCTGCCTACAGATTTCTCAGGAGGTTTCTCAGATTCTGCTTTTTCTGAGTCTAGAGCTTTCGGCGTGACATTTTTTTTGCAAATTCAGACAGAGCACTGCACTGATCTGTCACACAGTAAAAGTTCCAGGTAGACTTGGTTATACTAAAAAGTTGTATACTTTGATTTTATTTCATATTATTGGTATTTCTTAAACTAACATAGCAAAATGTTGCTATCTGCATTCCAATCTTAAATTCTTAAAATATATCCAGAGTCATTGCCCTCAGACTTAGAAGGCAGCTGGAGTACAGGTCAAGTTCACGGCTTCTGGACTCTGACGCGAGGGTTCCAGGAGATGACAATGGAAAGCTCCTAGCACAGGGCATGGGCCACAATCAGCATTCAATCTACAGGGGCTGAGATTAACCTATGACTAAACCACCAAGAGACACATTTTTCTAAATACTCCCAGTGCAAAGTTTCTATGAAGTGACAAATGATACCGTGGGAGTGACCCTGGAGATAACAACTCAACCTCGCTGTCCACTGAGGACACTGAGGATGGAGAAGTTAAACGACACAGTGGGAAGTGACAGAGGTCAACCTGGGATCCTGGTTCCCTCGGTCCAGCACTGCATGTGTGTGTGTGTGTGTGCACACACACACGTACACGTGTGGCCTCCTGTCTGAGACCACACTATCAAAATGAAGAGAAAAACTACCCTGATGACTTCTAGGGGCTCGGGGAGACTCAGGTTCAGCACACACTCTGGCCGTGTCTGGCTGGGTGACTGTGGGCAAGTTATTTAACCTCTCTGAGCCTTAGTGGCCCACTTGTACAGATGGTGACAGCTCTCACCTGAAAGGATTAGATGAATCAACACATGTAAGGCACTTTGTACCGCACCCTGACACCTGGTGGAGTTTGCAGACAATGTTAAGTCTTTATTATTCTGTTTCTATTTGCCTTTGGATATGTTCTGAAAGCTTTCTGAACAGACTTAGGGGCTTTGTGGCCTCCCATCTGAATTTGGATCTGGAAGCGGGAGACCTCCTTTTGCCATCACCAAGGCTCGAGGCTCAACTGCCACAGACTCCTTCTGGGGCCCTCTATGAACTCAGGCTGATCAGAGTGAACAGAGCCCCTCAGGGGCCAGCCCCCTCACTCTAAAACAAAGACAAGAGGCAGGCCTGCTGTATCCACCCCAGGTCCCACTTAGCCTCTTACAGTTTCACCTATGGCTGAAGGATATTTTTTTTTTTAATATTAACTTAGGATGCCTCCCCTAGAAAAGTAGTTCTCAAAGCATGGTCCTTGGACCAGTAGCAGCATCAACTGCAAACTTGTTAGGAATAAAAAGCCTTCGACCCCAACTCAGACCTACTGAATCAGAAAGTGGGGGTGGACCCAGCAATGTGAGTTTTAACATGCCCTCCAGAATATTCTAACGCTTGCTGCTCTGGAACAGCAAGCATTGTTTATTATTTTTTATTAAAATGGAAAAGAAAAAGAATACTCTCACAGTGACTCTTTACAGTCATAAGAGGACAACAGAAAGCCTGCGGATGTGGGGCCAGGCTAGCCTGCTCCCTGGCTACTTACTGACTCATGGACCTGGGCCAGTACCTTCCCTTCCATGCAGTCTCCTCATCTGGAATACGGGACCACAGCATCACTTCACACACCCATTAGATTACAGGCGAGATGCTGACCCAGGCTCAGAGGCTGGCGTGGGTAGACAGGCTCGAGAGGAAGGAGCTTTATCATGATGCCAGCAAAGGTCTGATTGGGGCAAAAAATCCACCATTTCTGCCTATGCATTTTTATAAAGCATGCATGCATGCTCAGTCCACTCAGCTGCGTCCAACTCTTTGTGACCCCATGGACTGTAGCCTGCCATGAGATTCTCCAGGCAAGAATACTGCAGTGGATTGCCATTCCCTTCTCCAGGCGATCTTTCCGACCCAGAAATCAAACACAGGTCTCTTGCATTACAGGCAGATTCTTTATCATCTGAGCTATCAGGAAAGTGCTAAAGGGTCAAAGTCTGATGTAAACGTATCCTTTAAAGCTCTGGACAGAGAAGTCTGGCAGGCTACAGTCCACGGGGTCGCAAAGAGGCCAATGCGACTGAGCGACTAAAAACAACAACAAAGACGCCCTAGCCATGTTAGCCATTCCTTCCCAATTCAGGGAAAACCGTAATGCCATGATAAAGATGAAAACTATTATATATTAAACATACTTTACACCTAGATACAAAGCAAGCCCAGGCCTAGATGGCTTCATGGGTGAATTCTACCCAACACTAAAGAAGAATCAATACTTTGCGTGCATGCTCAGTCATGCACGACTCTTTGTGATCTGATGGACTGTAGCCGCCTGCCTCCTCTGTCCATGGGAGTTTCCAGGCAAGAACAGTGGAGTAGGTTGCCATTTCCGGCTCCAATACTAAACTCTTCCAAAAAGTAGAAGCGGAATGAACAGTTCCCAATTCATTATATGAGGACAGCATTACCCTGATACCAAAACCAGGCAAAAACATTACAAGAAAACAAGCCATTCCCTTCTCCAGGGGATCTTCCTGACCCAGGGATCAGACGTCGGTCTCCTACATTGTGAGCAAATTACCGTCTGAGCCACCAGGGAAGCCCCACAAGAAAACATTACAACAAACTAATATCCCCTATAAATATAGATGCAAAATTTTTCAACAAAATATTAGAAAAATAAACCCAGCAACATATAAGAACCATATACCATGACTAAGTGAGATTAATCCTAAGAAAGCAAAGTTGGTGTAACATCCAAATGAATCCATTTAATAACTATATTAATAGAATAAAGGACAAAATCCTCATGACCATCTCAATGCATAAAAGGCATGTGGCACAATCTATCACCCTGTCATGATTAAAACACTCAACAAGCCGGGAACAGAAGGGAACTTCCTCAACCAAATAAAAAGCATCCACCATACCCCAAACCCACAGTCTAAATTACACTCAATAGTGAAAGACTAAAAGCTTTGCCTCTAAGTTCAAGGACAAGTCAAGGATGTCTATTCTCATCTCTTCTATTTAACACTGCACTAGAGATTTATCCAGGGCAATAAGGCCAGAAGAAAGAAATAAAAGGCATCCATATTGGAAAAGAAAAAATAAAACTACCCCTACTTGCAAATAACATGAACTTCTGTACAGAAAGTCCTAAGGAATCTACAAAAACCTCCCCACAAAACTCTTAGAACTAACACACAAGCTCAGCAAGGTGGAAGGATACAGGATTAGTATCCAACAATTAATTGCATTTCTACACATTAGCCATGAACCATGAGAAAACACAATTAAGAAAACAGTTACTGTCCAGAAGACACAGGTGTATCTGTGCATCCCACTGGACTGGCACGATTGTTAACAATTAATCGTAAAAGCAGCCACGATAGCACGAGTGCCTGCTCCATCCCAGGCACTAAGCCAAGCTCTTCCCATGCAGAATCTCCTTCCACTCTCACACCCCTGCAAATGGTGTTTTCCTCATTTGACTGATGAGGAACTTGAGGGTCAGAGAGGTGAAGGGACCTGCCCAAAGTCACACAGCTGGGGAGAGGAGGCACCAGGCAGTTTGACTCTGAAGCTCATGTCTTGTCCCTGTGCTGGACCCCCACAGCCCTCATGCCCCAGTGTTTCCCACACAGAGCCCCTGGCACATCAGAATCTCCCAGGACTCAAAAATACCCATCCCTGGGCCCCACCGGAAAGAATCTGATTGAACTGATCTTGGAAAAGACCTTGATGCTGGGAAAGACTGAAGGCAGGAGGAGAAGGGGACATCAGAGGATGAGATGGTTGGATGGCATCACTGACGCAATGGACATGAGTTTGAACAAGCTCGGGGAGTTGGTGATGGACAGGGAAGCCTGGCGTGCTGCAGTCCATGGGGTCGCAAAGAGCTGGACAAAACTGAGCGACTGAACTGACTGACTGACTGAATGGGTAGGGCACAGACATGGGCATTTTTCTAAGCTTTAAGGAGATTCCAACATGCAGCTTGGGTGCCAGGGTTGAGGCTCTGCTCTGGACATCCACAGAAGTGGAGGCTTCTTCAGGGTCTTCTCGAACTTGAAAGTGAAAAAGTGAAAGTGAAAGTCACTCATTCATGTCCAACTCTTTGCGACCCCATGGACTATACAGTCCACGCAATTCTCCAGTCCAGGATACTGGAGTGGGTAGCCTTTCCCTTCTCCAGGGGATCTTCCCAACCCAGGGATCAAACCCAGGTCTCCTACATTGCAGGTGGATTCTTTACCAGCTGAGCCACAAAGGAAGCCCCACTTGACCCCACCTGAAAGACACAGGCTGCCCTGGGGCAGCAAGTATGCTTCCTCCCAGATGCAACACCTAGAATTCATGTAGGGAGGGAGGTTGGACAAGCTCAACTTAGGCACACATTTGGCACCTTGTAACCTGTAAAAACTTAACTAACAAATCTGTGCACTGACTGTTATAAGCAGTCATTCTTGGCTTTTAAGCATTAGTGTAAATGGAGCATCTAAAAGACACACACAGAGAAGGCAATGGCACCCCACTCCAGTCCTCTTGCCTGGAAAACCCCATGGACGGAGGAGCCTGGTAGGCTGCAGTCCATGGGGTCGCTAAGAGTCGGACACGACTGAGCGACTTCACTTTCACTTTTCACTTTCATGCACTGGAGAAGGAAATGGCAACCCACTCCAGTGTTCTTGCCTGGAGAATCCCAGGGATGGGGGTGCCTGGTGGGCTGCCGTCTTTGGGGTCGCACAGAGTCGGACACGACTGAAGCGACTTAGCAGCAGTAGCAGCAGCAAAAGACACACAACGGTAATCTCAAAAACCCAGTCCAGGTAAAGAAGGTGGAGGCTGCAAGACCTGGAATCAGAAGACTTCCATCCGGTTCTCAGCTTTGGACTTCTCATCTCTGCCCTGACACTCATGTAATGGAAATTATCAGTATGCCCAGTTCCTAGGCTAAGAAACTAGAAACTCAGGCCCAGAGACATCACACAGCTCATACGTGGCAGCACAGGGATTCAAACATGGGACTGACTCATGCCAAAGCCTGGCCCTGCCCACTAGACCCCGTTGCCCTCTGTGCACATGGCCGTCCAGTACATGTGAAGGAAATGACCTTCAATTACTGGGTAACCTCTTCCCTGAAGCCAACCTTAATTAGAAAAGTCTGATCAATACAGACAACACTGGCTCCATCGGATCAGATGTATCATCTCTGATGAGCGGGGCTTATGGTGGACATGCTCCACGCATTATCTCACAGCTCAGGACACTGAACCGCAGAAAGGTCAGCAATGCCCCCACCCCCCAACCCAGGTCACACAGCCAGCACATCACAGGAGCAGGATTTGAACCCTGGTCTGAGATCTTCCCAACATAAGCTAGAAGTGATGTGAGAAAATGACAACTTTACTTAAATAATGGTGTAGGGGTTCTGCAAGGATCAACTCTTAAAACTCATTCACTGAAGGGGCCTAATTTAGAGTTAAAGTACACATCAGTAAGTCACAAAGAAACACGGACTGGCTGTCCACAGAGAACATATTCGAGCCAGTCACAGAAACGTGAAAGGATGTTTGGGCAACGCCATGGTGAACTGACAGCTGTGGAATGAGGTCTCTGGATGAGGGTCCAGTCTGTTCCCCAGGCTCCGGGGGCCCCAACTGTCCTCCAGGTTCCCATCACGTCATCCCTCTGCCTAGATGGCTTCACAGGGTCCTCCACGTTTGGGGTTCAGCCTAACCCCAACGGTCAAGACTCTACCCCCTGCTCCACTTCCTCTGATGCCACATGGTCAGCTCTCCAAATGCCCACCTTTCCATGCAGTTCACTCCATAGCTCCTAGGTCCCATCAGGCGGGGCTTCTGCCTCCGTGCCTCCCTCTGACCAGGGGTCCTGTCTCAGTCTGGACACTATCTTCTCCTGAACTCACAAGTCTCCTCCCCTAGAAGCTTCTATAATCTGCTTCAGGGCACCCACAGGTCCTGTGCTTCCTTCTGACAGGGCCACTATGGCCATGCTGGGCTAGCATCATCTACTGCTTGTTCCCACGTAATTATTCATCTGGTCAACAAAGGATTATTGAGTCTCTACTCTGAAGGACGAGGTTCTCAGCACTGAGACCATGAAACAGACAGAAATCCCTGCCCTCGCAGAGCTGACCTCCTCTGAACGTCCACTCCTTAGGTGCTAGGGCCTGGTCAGGTCAGCTCTGTGCTCCAGGACTGACCACAGTCCATGTGGGCAGAGGAGGAGCTCAGAGAACAGTGAGTGACAGCAAGACAGGTCAGGCAGGGTTTCCATTGCAGAACAGCTTTCTGGAACTGCTGTAGGTTGGGTAACACGTACATGCTAACTGAACTCTATGGCATATTCCAAGCTGAATGCAGGCTGGAGTGGAGTGCGATGATGTGATGGCCATGGTGTGGCCGGTGTGTTTCCTGATGAGATACTCCATGCAGCCGACTGACTTACTGTCCCCAGCGCTGGCTCACGCCCAGCAGATGTTTCTGGAGCAGAAGACTGGTGCCCCTTTGCATTTGTTTCTTCCTAAGTAAATGAGGGTTTTCAAGCTTCAGCTCCTGGACTGCAGGAAAGGCATGTGAACACATGGTTCTGCAAAGATACCTGCATGATCATTCACTCAGTCGTGCCCAACTCTTTGCAACCCCATGGACTGCAGCCCCCAAGCTCCTCCATCCGCGGGATTTTCCAGGCAAGAATACTGGAATGGATTGCCATTTCCTCCTCAGGGTTTGAAACCCAGTCTCCTGCACTGCAGGCAAATTCTTTACCAGTGAGCCACTAGGGAAGGTTTGCAAAGGTATGTGGGTCCAACCAAGTGTCTTCCTTTCTCTGGCTGCCTGGGAAATTTCAAAGCTTTGGAGCGGCACCATGGGCACGGGGCCTCCTGAGTCCCACACCTGCCACCACTGGGCACAGGGCCAGTCTGCAGAGGCAAATACCCAACTGAGCAGATTGCTTGTTGGGGCTTTTCTTTGTAAGTCATATTCTTAATTATAAAAGCAAAATCATGCTAATTGAAGAAAAAAAATTGAAGGGTTCAGAAAAGAAAACAAAATTAATTTATAATCCCATCCTCTCCACAACACATGGTGTATTTGCAGCTTTTCTTCCCAGAAGGGAGGGACCAGCAGTGAACGGGCACGTCCAGGCCTGGCTCTGTGCGGCCATCCCACTTGACCCTCAAGTCTTCTGTTCACAGAATGACTCTCACACTTTACAGACGGGAGAAGAGTGTTCCTGTGAAATTGTGACATGGCCCAAGGCCACCCAGGTAAGAAATGCTGAGTCCAGGATCTGAAACCAGAATTGACTGCGAAGCACTGTTTGTGCTCAGGATGGAAGGAAAGTTCATTTCATCTCTCCTCCAAATTAAAACAATATGGTAAAAAAAAAAAAAAATCACCTAACTTAAAATTCAATATTTATGTATCTGCTCACAAAGTCCAAATGATATCAAGTTCTCGTTCTACCTGTGGGGTCTTTTTCTCCTGACCAGACTGTAAACTCGGGGAACGGGCGGGGCTGTGCCTCTCAGCTCCCAACCAGCACAGAGCAGGCCTCCATTTGCCACCAGGCCTGGAGAAGATGACGATACACATCTCTTGTTGCTGTTCAGTCACTAAATCATGTCTGACCCCATGGACTGCTGCCCGCCAGGCTCCTCTATCCATGGGATTTCCTAGGCAAGAATACTGGAGTGGGTTGCCATTTCCTCCTCCAGGGGATCTTCCCAGCCAGGGATAGAACCTGGGACTCCAGTGTCTTCCACATTGACAGGTGGATTCTTTACCGCTGAGCCACCTGGGGAGTCCAAACATCTCTTGTCTGCGTGTGTGTTAGTCGCTCAGTCGTGTCCTACTCTTTGTGACCCAATGGACTGTAGCCCACCAGGCTCATCTGTTCATGGAATTCTCCAGGCCAAGAATACTGGAGTGGGCTATCATTCCCTTCTCCGGGGGATCTTCCCAACCCAGGGATCGAACTTGCATCTCTTAAGTCTCCTGCACTGGCAGGCATATTCTTTACCGCTGAGCCACCTGGGGAGTCCAAACATCTCTTGTCTGCGTGTGTGTTAGTCGCTCAGTCGTGTCCGACTCTTTGTGACCCCATGAGCTGTAACCTGCCAGGCTTCTCTGTCCATGGAATTCTCTAGGCAAGAATACTGGAGTGGGAAGCCTGTCTCTTCCCCAGGAGATCTTCCAGGCCCGAGACTCTGACCTGCATCTCCTACATTGACAGGTGGATTCTTTACCACTGAGTCAGCTGGGAAGCCCAAACATCTCTTCCTCAGGCTCAAAAGACCAACTCAGAACCTCAGAGAGTATCCAGCTGGTGGTCAAGAGCTGCAGTGCAGTCCAGCTGATCTCTCCCACTCCACTCCCAGCTCTCCCTACAGAAGCCTGTTCTCCAGCCAGGCCACTCTCCTTACCCCCTGCCCAGGCCTCGGGTCTCCCAACCCCTGCACCTCTGCCCCCTCCATTCAGAACCCTGCTTGTCCCGAACACACCCCGTCTTCCCAGGTCTCCACTCGCCTAAATGCCAAACTCTCCAAGGCCATAATCACATTCATTCTTTCAATAAACACACCACAAAGTTTGCTGTAAGCCAAGCTCTGGAGGTTAAAAGGTGAGTGAGATGGCGAGGGTCCCCCACCCTGCTTCTACAGTGCAGAACATTCTGGAGAGAGAGAGAGAGGAGCAGCTCCCAAGAGCAGGCTCCTGCTACGTGCTCAGTGATCACCATAATTCTTTGAAAGAGATGCTCTCATTCTCCCCACCCCACCCCCCATTTCAGAGAAGGGGAAACTGTGACCCAGAGAAATGAAGCAACCCGCCCAAGATCACGGGCTGGGAAGCCGCATCCACCCATCAGGGTTCTGTCCACCTAAACCTTGACTGTCACGCCCTGAACCTCAAGGGCAGCGTGTGCGCTCACCCACCTCTGCGTCTCTAGGGCCCTGCCCAGCACCTGATGCAGCAGGGACATGGCCCCGCTTGCTGAATTGAGTGGTTTCCGCGTCCAGGAATAGACACATGCTTCTACTCCTGGCTTCTGAGCAGCATTCCCCGAAACGGCCTCTCTCTGGTGATGAATAACCCAGGGAGCCGGCAGCGCCTGGATCAGCGTCTGCCTGGCTTCCTCCCTGAAACCCGACAGGCTCCATCTGGGCCCCAGAAAATGGCCCTGATGCTGCTGATAAGAAGCAAATCGTTGCAAAGCACCTTTGAAAATGCCGGTCTCTAAAACCAGCTCCCTAGACTGCAACGGTTAGGGAACAGTGACAGGTTCCTGTTTGTCTACACCCCAGTCTCGTGTTCCTCTGTTTCAGCGGGGCAGTCGTGTCTCCAGACAGAAGACACACATAGCCACCTCAAGCAGGTGGTCCTTCGGCAAGCTCAAGGGGACGCACACCTGGAAGATGGGGTCTTAAATAACCATACCCAGCTCTCACTGTTGTTGTGAGAAGTAAATGGAATAATATAAGTAAAAGTTTCACACGGCGCTGGGCGCCTGACACACCCTCACAAACATGAGCTGACATGACTGTGATGACATTATAGTCCTCACCACTCTGGCTGATAGACCGTGAACCACTTTAGAGAGGAAGGGAGGGAAGGAGGAAGGAAGAACGAGACCAATCATTCTACCTGGAATAGAACCACATAACCAACAGACAGTGCCCTAAAGGGCAGCAAAAAAAAGCCAAATTTCTTCGAATTCTGGCCATGACACCCCACAGCTGCTCTGATGAACTATCCCAAGCCTGATGGCTGAGGGTAAAGAATCTGCTTGCAATGCAAGAGACACGAGAGCCGTGGGTTCGATCCCTAGGTCAGGAAGATCTCCTAGAGGAAGAAATGGCAACCCACTCCAGTATTCTTGCCTGGAGAATCCCAGGGACAGAGGAGCCTGGCGGGTTACAGTCCATGGGGTCACACAGAGTCGGACACAACTGAGTGACTAAGCACACACACACAACTTATCCGAGCCTGACTTTCATCCTCCTTGGTGAAAGCTGCATTACCTGAGCCTGGAGCTTCTGTTCTCAGTGCCCTCCCTCCCCCGGACCCACCCTCCCTCTAACCTGCTGAGGAATCTCACAGCTGCTCTGTGTGCCATGAATGAAAAGATAAGACCAGGCCCCAGAGGAGCTGGGTCAGACCTCAAAACGCAGGAGGTCAACAAGAGAGTCATAACATCTGAGACCTGACAGTGTTTACGTGACGTTTTAACTCCCAAGTTAACCTAAACTCTGGTTCTTTGACCTTCACTCTTGCCATGGGGATGTCTTCAGAATCTTCTTCAAGAAGTGGTTATTCCTAAGCAACTCTAATAACCCACGCCACCGACCTGCTCATCTGAGGACCATCTGTTTTGCTGTAACCAGCCACACCCAGGCACATCCACCACTCCCGCCCTCCTTGACAAATAAGCAGGCAAATGCAGCCACCAGGTCTCAAACACGAGCCCCACCCAGAAAGTTGTGCACCTGGCCCAGACACCTGCTCCACGTCCCCAGCACTGAGGTTCCCCCACCAGGGCAGCCTCCACTCCGGACCTTGCTGCACTCCAGCTTCCTGTTACACAGGCCTTGGAGGCAGGGTGGATCTGGGGTGAGAAAGGGCGCCTCTGAGCTGACCACCATCAGCCCTGGGTTTTGATAACCATTCTTCCCTCATAGGCCTCTGGTGGCTCAGACAGTAAAGAATCTGCCTGCAATGCAGGGAGACCTGGGTTCAGTCCCTAGATTGGGAAGATCCCCTGGAGAAGGGCATGGCAACCCAGTCTGGTATTCTTGCCTGGAGAATTCCACAGACAGAGGAGCCTGGTGAGCTACAGTCCATGCGGCCACAAAGAGTCAGACACAACTGAGCAACTTACACTTCCTTCAAAGTGCTGTGTGACCTTGGGCCATGAATCGCCTCTCTCTGGGCCTCAATTTCATCCTTTGAAAAATGTACATTTGGGCTGGACATTGTTTCAAGTCGTCCAGTTGCAACTGCTGTAATTTTTGCATAAAACACATACAACATGTACTACTTTTTAAAACTCAGCTTTAAGTGGATAACTCAGAGGGCATTTGCAATTGAGATACAGAATATTTGGAGGAACCTCTGCCAAAATTCCCTCATGCCCCTTTGCAACTTCCCTTTAACTGCTTAATATTTTTCTTTAAAATGACTGACGTTTTAAAAACATAACACTGTTTCAGCTTGATTCTAAGCAATAATATCCACAAAATCACAAGCTTGATGGGCTAGGCATATTTTCTCTTATACACACAAAAATAATTCCTACTAAAATAAAATGCCAGGACTCCCCTGGCAGCCAGGTGGTTAAGACTTCACCTTCCAATACAGGGGCTGCAGGTTCGATCCCTGGTTGGGGAGCTAAGATCCTACCTGTCTCTTGGCCAAAACATACAGCAGAAGCAATACTGTAACAAAGTCAATAAAGACTTTAAAAATGGTCCAGCCAAAAAAAAATCTTAAAAAAAAAAAATAGTGCTACCTAAAATCTTCTCTCATACCTACGGAGCCATGTGTGTCCCACAGAGAAATACTCAATGAGATGACCACTCCCTCCCGAGGCCTCTTTAGCTCTGAAAGTCTGGATTCCATCTCTTGTCATCAAGTCTGGCCTCGTGTCCTGTATACAGAATGCATGCATGCATGCATGCTCAGTTGTTCAGTCATGTTCGACTCTTTGCCACTCCATGGACTGGGGGCCACCAGTCTCCTCTGTCCATGGAATTTCCCAGGCAAAAATAGTCGAGTGGGTTGCCATTTCCTTCTCCGGGGGATCTTTCCAACCCAGGATCAAACCCGAGTCTCTTGCGTCTCCTGCATTGGCAGGTGGATTCTTTACCACTAGCTCCACAGCATGCGTGCATGCATGCTAAGTCACAGCAGGACAGTGGACAGGGACAGTGAAGTCGCTCAGTCGTGTCCAACTCTTTGCAACCCCATGGACTGTAGCCCACCAGGCTCCTCCGTCCATGGGATTCTCCAGGCAAGAGTACTGGAGTGGGTTGCCATTTCCTTCTCCAGGGGATCTTCCCAACCCAGGGATTGAACCCAGGTCTCCTGCATTGCAGGCAGACGCTTTAACCTCTGAGCCACCAGAGAGACAAGTCACAGCAAGAGCTTGCTAAACACTGGCTGCTCAACACGAGGGACGATCCACGGCCTATCTCTTTTCCATCTCTGACCGACGTGACCGACATCCACCACCCCCGGTGGGAGGCAGCAGCTGGCATTCCTCAGAGCTGATAAACGCTGCATTCAGAGAGATGGCCACCCCAGAGGGACAGCGGGGCAGATGCAGAGCCAGGCAGGAAACCAGGTGGGTGAGGAAGAGAAGCAGATCAGTGAAAGCGCCAAGGCTGAGTTCGGGGAAGCTGCTTCTAAGTCTCCACCCTCTGCTTGCATGTTTTTAGCCCACGAAGTTATTTTAATAACTCAGTCGCTTTCACGGCAAAACCTTTTGCTAGAAAAGCCCTCCAAGATGTCGCATCTGCATTCCCAGAAGGGATTTACCACAAAGAGCGCAAAGAGAGACTGGTCGCCTTCCAAAGCCCCAGTTTCGCGACGAGCTAAATAATTGAAGGGAAGCCTTCTGTGTCCTTAGCAACTGAGCAAGGAGTTTGTCAGATGTTTACAGCCCTTTAAATACTAGAAACAGAAGATGAATGGAGAGGTGAATCGCAGCTCAGAAAAAGGCACTAATGAAAAGGTAGGCAGGGAAACAGCATGATTTCAAGAGCCCTGGCATGGCGGGTCCACTGCGTGTAGGAACCATGCCCCAACTCTGCAACCCAGCAACTGGAGCACCTTCCGATCCAGCTCACAGCTGCAACCTTCTCAATATACTGACTACCCAGCCCCATCCCAACACCCCACACCAGGACACAATGATCTACTGACATCACCCCAAACATTCAGCTACACCTTTGCGTGTGCTGGTTCCGCAGTCAGGATAGCCCTTCTTCCTTTCTCCACCTGGAAAACTCCTATTCATTCCTCAAAGGCCCAGGAATAATGGCCAAGTTCAACCATCACCTCCCACAGGAAGTCTCCCCTCAGAGAGTCTCTCCCTCCACAGAACAGCACAGAGTATATGGGACAGGGTAGGGTGGGGGTGCTCTTTGGGGCTGGGGCCAAGTTCTAAAGGGCCTTCCATCCTTGTCCAGTGTGCAAGGAATTTACAGTTCATTCTCACACAGGGTGGGAAGTCAGGGAGGAGCCGTGAGCAGAAAAACACATCCAGACCAAAGTGGTAGGAAATTTCTGGTGACAATGTGGGAGACAGAATGAAGTTGGATCCATGATGACAAAGTGAGTCTCTAGCATCAAATCGTAGCTGCTTGGAGGCTGGTATCCAGAGCTCCCTTTCAGAGTCACTGCTGTGCACAGACAGGGGCAGAGAAAGCAGGACCCCTCCCTCACTCCAACGTGGTACCACCACCACCACCATAGCTCACGTGCACATAACACAGCCTTTCCACTTATCAGCCCTGCTCTAAGCACCTACACTGACTCCTTACAATAGCCCTAAAATGTAGCTACTATTATTGCCCTGTTTTAGGGATGAGAAAATCAGGGGAAGATTCAGGAAGCTGCTCAGAAGTGTCCAGCTAACAAGTGGGACAGGAAGCCAGACAGTCAGGCCAGAGCCAGATATGGTGGCTGGGAGAACTACAGCGGATCCATACCTCACCCTTAGAAAGTCAGCCAAAGTACCCAATGTACCCGAAAGAAACTACGGGGGATTTAGCTGCAAGGACATTCACGGATGTTTTGTTCACCAGAGGAAAACCAAAAACAAAGTATCTGCCAAACATCCAAATATTAGCAAATACCCTGAACTACTGTGGAGCATTTACGCAGTGGGCTGCTATGATGTCCTTAATGTGCTAATAGAGCTGTAAACTCTATTTCTCACATTTCGATTTGAAGTCCTCCTGTTCCTGGATCTCCCAGGGTGCCTCTGAAAATGCAATTCCTGGGTCTCTCCTGGACCTGAGGGCCCCCCGGGTGGCTTAGTGGTAAAGAACCCGCCTGCCAATTCAGGAGACACAAGAGATGTTGAGTTCGATCTCTGGGTCGGGGAAGATCCCCTGGAGAAGGAAATGGCAACCTCCTCCAGCAGATTCTTGCCTGGAAAATCCCCTGGATACAAGAAGCCTGGCAGGCTACAGTCCATGGGGTCACACAGAGCCAGACACAACTGAGTGCACACACACCCTGGACCTCGTGACAGACCATGTCTGGAAGTGGGGCCTGGCAATCAGAATCTTTGTGTGCAGGCTTTTCTGCATGGTAACATTTGAGAACCACTGCTGGAGATGAATATCCACTGCCATGGAAAGGGTCAGCTCCGTGAGCAGTTTTGTTCACCTCAGGGTCTCCGATGGCTAGAACAGTGTCTGGCACACAGCAGATGCTCACGAAATCTTTGGTGACTGAATGAACCCATCAATCAATAAACAATTCTGCCATGAGCTGTTGGCAGATCTAAGTATCTGACCAGTCTGTGTGCCTCAGAGAAGCAGGGCCTGTGCACGTAATTTCACCTTGCTGTACCCAGCACAAAGTCAGCCCTCCGACAGGATCCACAAGCATGTGAACACATGAACACTGCTGTGTGCCTTGCTTCCGAGCTGCATGCTCTCTCACTCTAGACACGGAATGTGTCTTACAACCTAGCCCTGTAGCGGTTTAGCTGGCAGCATTGTTCTTCCCTTTCCTTAGTGGTACAAAAAAAACAATAAAACACCTCTCAACTGGTGTCATCTTAGATTTATTCAAATACAGGAACTGAGTACATCATTCTGATTTCAAAAAAAATTCAAGTCATATGCCAATACAGCTAACAGATTGCTGTGCATTCCCTCTCTTATGATTTGCAAAAATCAACCCAATGCCATCTGTCCTGAGCTTTCAGCTGCAGGAGGCCCCATTAGTCCCGGTCATCCAACCCTTTGCTGCTGAGGTTCCAACCCATGATCTGATGTGAATGACAGGCTCTCACCTGTCTTCACCTGGGAAACTTCTGACAGCATCATTTGGAAGGCTTCTCTACATACCTGGAGGCTGCAGGATGTGCCAGAGGATGGTTCTGGCCCATACTTGTGTTCATCCCAGCCCCACCACTCCCCGGAGATTCATCCTGGCACATGGTCTGGTGCAACAGTTACTGGTCCTCTTGTGACTTCTCAGCACTCGAAAGACTGACGCCCCTTGGCCAATGCTCTACAGCCCTGCACGTGCTGTAACTGGTCCCACGGTTAGAAGAGAGCCAGATGCCATAGGCTGGTGACCCTCATGCGCAAAAAGAGGGATGGGGATGTGAATCTGGCCCATTGCACAGGGTCATTCTGAGAACCAAATGAGGTTCATTTGAAAGTTATCTGGAGAGTAGCAATTTCTATACCAGGTGATTTGTGACACTTAGAAAGATACAAATGTGTAGAACATCTCAAACTTAGAGATGAAACTTTAGCACCTACTTTCCATTGTAACACCTGCCTTCTTTTGACTAAAATCTACCATTATCTAGACCTTTTTAATGAGCCAGTGGCACAAACTGTCAGAGCAGCGAAGGGCCAGGAACTTGAACCAGAATGCCATACTGTCCCCCTGGGCTGCCCTGGACATGTCACTTAAGCTCCCTGAGGCGTCACCTCCTCGTGCATAGACTGGGGCTCACTGTCTGCGTTATCCCTTTCCCTGTGCAGTTAGAGCTGTCTCTCTGGAAAGCACCCGGCATGGAGCCTCCCACAGCGCGTCTGCATGAGGGAATCCACTCCCGGGATGTCCTCACTTAAAGCAACAGCACTAGGTTGGCACAGTTTTTCTTCTATGGAGCATTTTATTCCCCCAAAGAACAAAGCTCAGTCGGTAAAGAATCTGCCTGCAATGCAGGAGACCCAGGTTCGATCCCTGGGTCAGGAAGATCCCCTGGAGAAGGAAATGGCAAACCACTCCAGTATCCTTGCATGGAAAATCCCATGGACAGAGGAGCCTGGTGGGCTGCAGTCCATGGGTTGCAAAGAGTCAAACACAACTGAGCGACAACACTTTCTTTCAACCCAAAGAACAAGAGCTAACTAAGCTTCTACAGCTTCGAAAGTTATTTGGGCCACATTTCCAGGGTTAAGGCAACAGAGAACAGCGCTACGAGGCAGGGCCCCAGTTGGAGGCTGGCTCCACCCCTTTCTCTGTGGGGGACCCTGGCCGGGTTCCTCTGCCCTCACCTCATGGTCTCCAGCCCGCAACCTGGGAAGTGAGGATGATGAGGGTGGAACACCTCCCAGGGATGCTGTCAGGACTGTGGACAGACAAGGGTAGCACAGAGGGAGTGCTCCAGACATCCGGCTTCCCCCAACCTCAAACACGAAGCACTTGAAGGCCAAAAACCTTCCAGCATGGGGACAGCAGTGGAGCGGTGGTGTCTACTTGCCTACCGGCTGCCAGGCAGGAAATGTCACAGGTGCTGCGAGTGAACACAGGTCCACAGAGGCTTTGTGCTGGGTGAAGAAAGCAAGCAGGGGCCATGGCTTCGGAAGGGATGAGAACATTTCAGAGGATTGGAGGTGTAGGGGTGATCACCCCACAGGGTTTTCTGTGCTCCTCCAGATTGGCTCAGTCAGTAAAGAATCTGCCTGCAGTGCAGGAGACCTGGGTTTGATCCCCGGGTCAGGAAGATCCCCTGGAGAAGGGAATGGCAACTCACTTCAGTAATCTTGCCTGGAGCATTTCATGGACAGAGGAGCCTGGAGGGCTATAGTCCATGGGGTTGCAAAGAGTCGGACACGACTGAGGGACTTTCACACACACATCCACAGAGTTGCCATCTTCAGACAG
>NW_011494827.1:2113386-2129391 GCF_000754665.1 Bison bison bison
GGCCCCAGTTGGAGGCTGGCTCCACCCCTTTCTCTGGTGGGGGACCCTGGCCGGGTTCCTCTGCCCTCACCTCATGGTCTCCAGCCCGCAACCTGGGAAGTGAGGATGATGAGGGTGGAACACCTCCCAGGGATGCTGTCAGGACTATGGACAGACAAGGGTAGCACAGAGGGAGTGCTCCAGACATCCGGCTTCCCCCAACCTCAAACACGAAGCACTTGAAGGCCAAAAACCTTCCAGCATGGGGACAGCAGTGGAGCGGTGGTGTCTACCTGCCCACCGGCTGCCAGGCAGGAAATGTCACAGGTGCTGCGAGTGAACACAGGTCCACAGAGGCTTTGTGCTGGGTAAAGAAAGCAAGCAGGGGCCATGGCTTCGGAAGCCCCTGCTTAATTCATGTGGCTAACCCAGTAAGGGTCTGGCGGAAGAGGTGGCAAGTCAGTGTTTGTAAGTTAAATAAAAATTTACTTTTGGAGCCACTGCTGAGATATGATTAGGCAGAGAGAAGGGATGAGAACATTTCAGAGGATTGGAGGTGTAGGGGTGATCACCCCACAGGGTTTTCTGTGCTCCTCCAGATTGGCTCAGTCAGTAAAGAATCTGCCTGCAGTGCAGGAGACCTGGGTTTGATCCCCGGGTCAGGAAGATCCCCTGGAGAAGGGAATGGCAACTCACTTCAGTAATCTTGCCTGGAGCATTTCATGGACAGAGGAGCCTGGAGGGCTATAGTCCATGGGGTCGCAAAGAGTCGGACACGACTGAGGGACTTTCACACACACATCCACAGAGTTGCCATCTTCAGACAGGAAATCTATCTTTTTTGAAGGAAAGGAAAACTGGTTTGAAAACTTCAAGCTGGGTGTCTGTGCCTCTTTCCTGAGGGATACCATGTGGGCTGATCGACAGATCAGTGAGATGGGAGAGAAAGTTCAAAAAACGGATCCCAGGACAGACACAGGAATTTAACCCACATAAATGGGGAGAGAGAGAATAGCTCATGCCCTACCACTGGACTGGGACGGAGGACAAGCTATTTGGGAACAAATAAAACCAGATATCTATCTAGATCCTTAAACAACTTTCATGTGGATTACACACTGAGATAAAAACAAGGCTTCACTAACAGATGAATGGATGAAGAAGATGTGGTATAAACAGATGTATACATATACATACGTGTATATGCACATCCCCATGTATGTATACCACACCGTATACATGTCTATATATGCACAGGCACATATGCACGTACACACAGTGACTACTACTCAGCCATAAAAAAGCATGAAGTGATGTCATTTACAGCAACATGGATGGGCCTAGAGATTATCATACTAAGTGACGTAAGGCGGACAGAGAAAGACAAATATCATATGACATCACTTACATGTGGAATCTAAAAAATTAATACAAATGAACTTATTTACAAAACAGGAACAGACTTACAGACTTAGAAAACAAACTTATGGTTACCAGTGGGGAAAGGTGGAAGGGAGAAGGATAAATTAGGAATTAACAGATATTTACACTACTATGTATAAAATAGATAAACAGCAAGGTCCTATTGTATAGCACAGGAAACTATATTCAGTATCTTATAACAATCTATAATGGAAAAGAATCTGAAAGAATAGATCTGTGTGTGTGTGTGTGTGTGTGTATGAATCACTTTGTTTCACACTGGAAACATTGTAAATCAACTTTTTTTTTTTTTAAAGAAACCACAGAACAAAGAAATCTCCTAAAAACAAGTATTAGAGGAGGCCAACAGTTTAAGCGTCCACAGAGGGCACTAAGGCTAAACTTCTGGTGGGGAAAAGCATCCCAGAGCGAAAACACCAGAGCCCAAGATGGGAAAAAAATTATTGCAACATATTAAAGACCAGGAGTTAATATCCCCTTTAGGTTACGAAGCTTTACAAATCAAATCTGCTTTAAGCGACGTGCCAACAGTGAACTAAGCATAAATAAAGAAGCAGCAATTCTCCAAAAAGAAAAGCACGTGGCCAGTACACAGGCGACAAGATGCTCAGCCTCACTGAAATCCAAAAACGAGACTAGGGATGAGAATTCTCACTTGTCACGCTGGCACAGGTCTGCACTGTTGGCAGGGTCCTGGGACATGGCTATTCCCGCTCACTCCTGGTGGGTACAAATTGGCACAGCTCTTCTAGAGTGCCATTTGGCAACTCCTGTGAAAAATTTTAAATGCGGATTGCTTTCGCTTAGTAGCTTCACTTCTAGAATCTTTCCTAAGGGAACAATCAGACAGGGAGATAATCCATAAAGATGGGAATAAAAAGGCACTCGTTAAATAAAGCCAAGCAGAGGCCATGGCAAGATTTCTGTGTGTGAAAAGCTGGTCACAAATCGAGTGATCCCTTTTCTCAGGGGAAAAGCCCCAAGTCGAGACACTCACTGGCATCACAGCTCTAATGAGCAGGATAAGCCAAGAAAGTATTTCCATTTAGGGGCAGGGGAAGGCGGCTGTGTGAACAAAGAGGATTCTTAGAAAGAAAAGGTGGAAGGCTGCTGTCAACAGTGGGGAGGGAGAGAAGAACCAGGAAATGGAGTGGGGGTAGGTAGGTTTGGGCCAAGAAAAAGAGAGGGAGAAGAAATTAGCCTGCAGAGAAGTGACAATGGCACCAAGAAGATGAAATATACTAAACATCCAATTGGGACTAAATATACTAATGGGACTTTTAGAATCTCCCAGAGTAGATGAATAAGTCTAACTGACAAAAATAATAGCTTTCTTTCCTATATACTAGCAATAACCAATTCGCGGATAAAACTGGAAGATGATTCCGTTTGTAACTGAATCAAAATGAGCTAGGAATGAACAGCACAGACTGTTCAGGAGAGAGGAGAAAATGGTATTTTTCTATAAGGGACAGAGCAAGCTGAACCGAGAAGCAGTTACTCACTCTCAAGCTTGCACTCCCCAAATCAACACCTGCTTCTTCTCTGGCCTTGGACCCCTTCTCATTCCCATCTTCTCTCAAACCTCCCTCCTTTGTCCCAGCTACTGCAGTGTCACCTCCCTCCAGGGCTCCTCACCGTCAACTTTATCTACTCCAGTCAATTCCATTAAAATAAACAGACTTCTCTCTGTCCCCAACACCCCTAACCTCTGCCTCTCCATCTTTGAGGCTGGCATCTAGGCTGCCTCCTCATTTCCTGCGGGCTATGAGCTTCCTGGGGGCAGGGACTGGGTCTAAGTCACCCCAGTCTCTATCCCTCAGCGCAGAGTGCCATGTGGGATACCCTGGTGGTGGGGTTAAAGAGGCGGGAGGGGGAATGGATGGAAGGACAGATGAACACAGAAATAAAGAAAAAAATGACTCCATTCAACTCAGAACTTCAATATAGCCCAAGCAGAGTTTGGTGCCAGGGTCCCTAAGACTCCTTCCAACCTGAGTTTCTAAGACTTTATGGTGCAGTCCCCCTGACGCCTGGGGTCTGGACCTCAATTCGTAGGCTCAGCTTAAAAAGAAAATCTTCAGAAGAAACAGCACTCAAAGGAGGGAAACAATCATTTCTCAAACCGGAGGAGTCTCTTCCAGTGGGGAATTTTGTTTTGGGGACAACCTCTAAAAATAAATAATATTTAAAAGAATAAAATGGATCATATGGCAGTTGTAATCCTAGTTTTTAAAGGAATCTCCATACTGCTCTCCATAGTGGCTGTATCAGTGGGAGGCGGGAGGGAGGTTCAAGAGGGAGGGGACCGTATGTATACCTACGGCTGATTCATGTTGATGTGTGGCAGAAACCAACACAGTATTGTAAAGAAACTATCCTCCAATTAAAAATGTAACTTAAAAAGAATAAAATGGATTTAGTAAAAGACTGAAAAATATAAAATACTGTGGAGAGAAATTAAAGATGACCTTAATAAATGGAGAGGCATCCTATGTTCATGGATCATAAGACTTAATATAGTTAAGACCAGATTTACCTACTGATTCTACACAATTCCTATCAAAATCCCAGCTGACTTCTTCAAGAAGATAGTCCTGAAATTTCAACATGAATAACCTTTAAAACAAACAACAACCAAAGATTGAGGACACAAATTTCCTGATTTCAAAACTCACCACAAAGCCACAGTGATCAAGACAATGTGATGCTTGTATGAGGACAGACACAGAGATAAACAGAACAGAGCTGAAAATTCAAATACACACCTTTACATGTATGGTTATTTCTATTTTTGACAAGAATATCAAGATAAATTGATAGAAATAACAGCCGTTTTAACTAATGGTGCTGGGACAACTAGATATTCACAAGCAAAGGAGTGAAGCTAATACCCACTTCATGTCATATACAAAAGAAAAAAACCCTTAGAAGGAAACACAGGAATAAATCTTCATGACCTTGAACTGGGCAATGAATTCTTAGATAAGATATGCAAAGCACAAATGGAAAAAAAAAAAGATAAACTGAACTTGACCAGAATTTTAAAATTTGAAGGACACTGCAGTGGTTTGAATAGTGTCCTTCAAAAATTCATGTCCACCGGGAACCTCAGAATGTGACCTTATTTGGGAATGGGGTATGTGCAGACATAATAAGTTAAGGATCTTGAGAGGAGATCATTCTGGAACTGGAGTCTATAACAGACAGCAGAAAGGCACACAGGGAAGAAGACCACGTGAAAACAGTGGTGAAGGTTTGGAGTGATGTGGCCACAAGCCGAGGAATGCTTGGGGCCACCAGAAACTTGGAAGAGGCATGAGACTCACAGGGAGTGTGACCCTGCTGACACCCTGATTTCAGACTTCTGGCCTCCAGCACTGGGCAAGGACAGATTTCTGTTGTTTTAGGACCACACCACCCAGTTTGTGGCCATTTGTTATAGCAGCCCCAGGAAACTAACCCAGATGGCACAAAGAAAATGAAAAGAAAATCCACAGGAGAAAATATTTGCAAGTCATATACCCAATAGTGAAGTCGCTCAGTCGTGTCCGACTCTTTGTGACCCCATGGACTGTAGCTTACAAGGCTCCTCTATCCATGGAATTTTCCAGGCAAGAGTACTGGAGTGGGTTACCATTTCCTTCTCCAGGGGATCTTCCCGACCCAGGGATCGAACCTGGGTCTCCCGCATTGCAGACAGACACTTTACCATCTGAGCCACCAGGGAAGCCTCCCATATATCCAATAAGAGGCTGTCAACTACAAATTGGCACTTATCAAGGGCGCTGCCAATGAGTGAACAACAAAGGCATTTGCCATCTGCCTCTAAGAAGATTGAACCCCATGCTGCTGACCTTCAACAACCCCTGAGGGAGTTCAAAGCAGGGTGAGGCACTCTGTGCTCCAGGGAACCTGGTGGACAGGTCTTTAGATATTGGATGTTTTTAGGAACAAATTTCATGATCTCAACCCTTGCATCTCATATCTGGAGAAGCACTATATCCCTTCATGGTGACATCAGATCCTCATGACTAACAAAAAACCTTTTGTAAAGTGAGTGTTTCATGGTACTCCCCCTTCACCCAAACCTTATATATTGACTTTCCCCCACTGCCGCTTTGGAGCAGCCTCTCAGAGCTGTCTGAGATGCTGCCTCCCGGGCTGCAGTCCTCACTTTGCCCCATATAAAACTTAACTCGCAATTCTCAAGTTGTACATCTTTTTTTAGTCGACAGGGCCTATATCCAGAATATAGAAAGAACTCTTACAACTCAACAATCGAGACAAACAACCTCATTTTTAAATAGGCAAAGGATTTAAATAGGTATTTTTCCAAAGAAGATATATACCAACAGCCAATAGACAGATGAAAATGTGCTCAACATCACTAGTCATTAATGAAAATCAAAACCACAATGAGACAGCACTTCACATCCACTAGAGGAAAAAACACCTGTTTTAAGCCTCCCAGCTTGTGGTATTTTGTTATAGCAGCCCTGGGAAACTGTGTGTATGTGTGCACACGCATATACATGATTTTTTCTTTTTTTTATATTGAAGTAAAATTGATTTTCAATATTGTGTTAGTTTCAGGCAAAGTGATTCACATATACATACATATATATATATTTCAGATTCTTATCTTATACAGGTTATTACAACATATTGAATATAGTTCTCTGTGCTATACAGTAAATCCTTGCTGTTTATTTATTTTATATATAGAATATATAGTATGTATCTGTTAATCCCGTACTAATTTATCCCTCCCCCCTTTCCCCTTTAGTAATTGTTTTTTTTTCTATGTCTGTGAGTCTATTTCTGTCTTGTAAATAAATCATTTGTATTGAATATTATTTTTTAGATTCCACATATAAGTGATACCATATAATATCTGCCTTTCCCGTGTGGCTCACCTGGTAAAGAATCCACCTGCAATGCAAGCGACCTGGGTTCGATCCCTGGATTGGGAAGATCCCATGGAGAAGGGAAAGTCTTCCCACTCCAGTATTCTGACCTGGAGAATTCCACGGACTATACAGTCCATGGGGTCGCAAGGAGTCGGACATGACTGAGCAACCTTCACATGACTGAGCAACCGTCACTCACTTCATCTAACTTCACTCAGAATTAACAGTCTTCCATGTTTCTGCAAATGGCAATATTTCATTCTTTTTTATGGCAATATTTCATTCTTTTGGGGGAGTGAGTAGTATTCCATTGTTCATATGGACCACATCTTTATGCATTCAGTGAATGGACATACAGGTTGTCTCCATGTCTTGCCTATTGTAAACAGGGCTGCAAAGAACTTTGGGGTGCATGTATCTTTTTGATTCCGGTTTTCTCCAGATATATACCCAAAGGTGGGATTGATGGATAATATAGTAACTTTATTTTTAGTTTTCTAAGGAACCTCCATACTGTTCTTCATAGTGGCAGCATCAATTTATACTCTCATCAACAGTGTAGGAGGGTTTCTTTTCTCCACACCCTCTCCATAATTTATTTGTAGACATTTTGATAATGGCCATTCTGACCAGTGTGAGATGGGACCTCGTGGTAGTTTTGATCTGCACTTCTCTATTAATTATCAATGTTGAATATATATGATTTATTTTTAAATTGACTTTTAACCATTAGGCAAGGGAACTAAACAAAACCCTCAAGGCTGAGAGGAGCCATGTCCATGCCCACAACCTACCAAGGACAGCTGTAACCAGGCCTGACCCAAGACATTAAACCATTAACTATGGCCTCCAAGAGGCAGCCTGAGAGCAGGTGTCAGGAGGGAAGGGCAGAGAAAGTGAGGCAAGGGGTTGACAACACACAGGGGGAGCAACGGTCAAAGTGTTGCCTGAGGGCCAAAGCAGACCATAAGCAAGACCCAGAGCCAGTTCATGGCACACAGCATCCTTCAGATGCTGCAAATGGATCTCACTCACATGATCAGATGTCAATGTCACAGCACAACACAAGAAGCTCTAAGTGCTGAAGAACCAGAGCCTCTCCTCAGAGATGGTGGCAGTACAGCCCAGGACTGTCTCGTGCTTCGGACGCATGTCTCCAAGTGCCATCCATACCTTCCTGCTAACCCACAGACATCTCATAATACGCAGCCCAGAACTGGGCTCCCCACTTCCCATCCTTACATCTGTGTTTCTCTCAAGTTCCTCACCCCAGGAAATACCCCATCAGCCCCCTAGGCCAGAAATCTGGGTGTCCTTGGGCTTCCCTGGTGGCTCAGATGGTAAAGAATCTGCCTGACATGCAGGAGACCTGGATTTGACCCCTGGGTCAGGAAGATCCCTTGGAGAAGGACATGGCAACCCACTCTAGTATTCTTGCCTGGAAAAATCCCATGCACAGAGGAGACCGGCAGGCTACAGTCCATGGGGTCACAGAGTCCAAGACCACTGAGTGAGTTCTTCTAAGCTACTAGCTAATAACAACCACCAGATTATTCTAACATCAGTGATTTTCAAACTGCTGTGCACCAGAAGCCCTGAAGCCTAATGAATCTCACAGAAGCCTAAAGTTCCCCCATGATTCTCCTGCTCCTCATGTTTCAGAGCTGCTCCATTTGATTTATCAGTAATAAATAAATAATAAATAAATAAAACGCAGCTACTGATCTTGAGGGGCACTCCTGAGTGTCGGGATGCGGTGCAAGCCGTTTATAAACATTATTTCTCAGGCAACTCCTTGGAGCAAATAGTTTATTTCCCTCACTTTATAGATGAAGGCAGAGCTCAGGAAGGTTAACTAAGTTCCAGGAGGTCACACAGCCCAGTGGGGAGCAGCAGAAGCGGAATCTCTTCAGAGTCTCTTTGAGCACAAGGCGCTTCATCTCACCAAGGGCAGGAATTAGAGGCTTGGAGCACGAGGCCGGTCCTCAGGACCTACGGCCAGCAGCACAGGAGCCTCAAGGGGCCAGGCACAAGCTCTCAGTCCAGGGCAACTGTTCCTAGCCCTGCTGACCACTGGAAAAGCCCAGAGAATTGATTGTTCATACCCGTGCCCAGCTCCACCTGGCCACTGAATCAGAACTCTCCAGGGGCCAAGATGGTATCATATTCTCAACTACCTGGGCAACTAGAGTTAAAAAAAAAAACTGGCTCCAGCAGCGGTTCTCAACCTTGGCTGAAAATTCCTGATGCCCAGGCCCTGCTCCGTCTCAGTGACTCAGCATCCTGGAGTGAGGTACAGGTCTCAGTGGTTTTTTAAGGTCCTCAGGTGATTCCAACGTGCAGCCAAAGCTGCAGCCGCTGGTTTCGGGCCTTGCCTGTTCCAGGTGTGGCCTCCAGGTGTGGAGCACTGGCACAGCCAGGGAGCTTGTTAGAAATGCAAGATTTCAGGCCCAACCCAGACCTGCTGAATCGGAAATGTGGGGGTGAGTTCAGCCAGTCCTTCAGGTGCCGCTGATGCAAGTTCAAGGATGAGAATCTCTTGCAACTCAAAAATGGGTCCACAGACCAGTAGCGTCAGCATCCCTGGGATCGCATCAGAGATACAGGGTCTCAGGCCCCATCCCCAGACCCACTGACTCAGAACCTGCATTTTAACTAGATGCCCAGGTGAGTCAAGCACACAGTGAAGAGAGGATCTGCCCTTCTTCCCCTTTCCCTGCTCCCTTCTGCTCTGGATTAGCTCTCATCTCACCAGGAAGGAGGCCACGGTCCTGATGCTCTGGTGCACACAGGCCACTGGAAGGAACAAGGCTAGAGACACGCAAGCCTGGGTTACACGCTGACTGACTCAGCAACTGAGAGCAGGCCCGGGTGACAGCTTAATGTAGTGCTTCTCAAACTTTAATGCGCTTGAGTACGACAAGCTCCTTGAATGCCCCTTAGCTGGCCCATCCCCAGTAATGCTGATCAAATGGGTTGGGCCCATGAGTCAGCATTTCCACAGGTGATGTCATGCCGGAGGTCCCAGGATCACACTTGGCTAACCCTGATTTAGTGTGGATGGAGGAGGCTGGTAGGCTACAGTCCAGGGGGTCACAAAGAGTCAGACACAACTGAGCGACTTCACTTTCTTTCCTTCTTTCTTTTCTGCAGCCAATCTATCAGGGTTCGAATCCAACTTTAGCATGCACTGACTGTGCAGCCCTGTGTCCCACCTGGCAAAGGAGCCTAGCGGTGATTCCAACTTCATAACTTGTTATGAAGAGGCAGTAGACTGAGAACTAAAGTGCTTACGTGAGTACAAGTGGACCCATAGTTTTAAGTTTTACTACACACACAGGGATTCTCTAGTAGCTCAGCTGGTGAAGAATCTGCCTGCAATATGGGAGACCTGGGTTCGATTCCTGGGTCAGGAAGATCCCCTGGAGAAGGAAACAGCTACCCACTTCAATATTCTGGCCAGGAGAATTTCATGGACCATCTAATATAGTCCATGGGTCGCAAAGAGTCGGACACGACTGAGCGACTTTCACTTTCACACTACCACCGAAACCGCAGCCACCACCATCCCTACCATCGGCACCTCCCACCACCAGCCCTACTATATCACCCACACCACCACCATCCTCACAACCATCATCAGTACCATCACCATCACCATTGTCTCCACCACCAACGCAATATTACCATCACCTGCAACACCACTGCCTCTCTCACCACCACCATCACGTGTAAATCCTGTGCTGCTCCAGCCCTGGCCTGGGCTTCTTCCTCACCCCCAAAGACCCCCAGGGGGCCAGCCTGTACTGGGCCTGGGGAAAAAGAGGGGACCCAGCCCCGGCCCCACCCTTGGTCACTCATGACCCATTCCACAAGCCTGTCCCACACAGGGCATTAATGTGAGGACAGCCAGGGTGCATGGGAGCCTCAGGGTGGCCTTGGCCATGTTCTCCAAAGTGACTTTCTGTCCCCGGATGCCCAGGGCCCTGGGACTCTCTTCCTCAGGGCTAGAAGGAATGTGTGAAGGAGGAGGCGTCTCTTCCCTTATCAGTAACCAATACCCATCACCATAACCACCCTCACACCACCACCACCAATACCAGCACCATCACCAATATCATCACCATCACCACTCTCCCCAGTACCCCACCACCCCACCACTCTATCAGCATCATTTCCACCATCACTACCATCACCACCGCCACCAAATTATCATGATCACCAACACCCATCACCAAAACTACCCTCAAACCACCACCAATACCATCACCACCAATACCATCACCACCAATACCATCACCACTGCCAGCACCAAAGTCACTTTCACCGCCACCTCCATCATCAGCATCACCATAATTACCACCAGCTCCATCACCCACACCACCACCACCCTTCTTACCACAACACCATCACCATCACCACCCTCCTCACCACCCTCCCAGCACTACCATCATGACCCCCACCACTGGGTATTCACAATACAGCCCCAGTCATCAAAGACTGTTAGCCTAGGTGGACAGGCAGACAAGAGACTGGGAGAGAGAGAGAATACAGAACCTCCTGTCGTGTAGACCAGCGGCCCCCAACCATTTTGGCACCAGGGAGTGGTTTCATGGAAGACAATTTTCCCATGGACCTGTAGGGGGATGGCCTGGGATGATCCAAGCACACTGCATGTACTGTGCACTCTATCTCTATCATTATTATATCAGCTCCACCTCAGATCATCAGGTGTTAGATCCTAGGGGCGGGGGACCCCTGCTTGGTTAGACCAACTCAGTTCAGCGTTTGTTCAGAGACAAATGCCAAGGAAATGAATGCAAAATAGTGATGGGTGTGGGAAGGTAGAAGAGGGATCTTTACATGTCCTGCATGTTGGTGGTCCAATCTCAGAAACCACCTAGACCAGGTGAGACTAGGGCTGTGCTTCTTTCATCTCCACATGTCAACTCCTGGTACAGGGCCTGGCCATGGAATCAGGAATGAGTCCACAGACTTGACTTTTCAAAGTCACTTTCCTACTCAGTTTATGCTTCCATTAAATAGGGAAAATGTTAATTTCAAAGTTGCTGAAGTATATATTCTTACAGAGCTATGAAGATATCTAATAGTTAAGCATTATTGATATTCATCATTAATAACTGAAACTAACAGAAAAGCTGAACTTCTCACTTCTCCACAGGCTCCTCAATTGACGCTGACCACTCTTCCCAGGACACACACCACACCACTAGAGAATTCTCAGCCCACTCTCTTCCAGTAATGAAAATCCTCTGAATTCTCAGTCCAATGTTCTAATATCTATAGTCCTGCCTTCAGGCGAGCTGCGACCCCCTCAGCCTGAACCGGCAGGCGAGCTCAGGACAGCTGCCCAGAGCAAGTGATGCTCCTGTCTACACTCCCCAGCACACTAGGTGAGATGCCAGCCCCTCAGCTTTACATCCTGCTGATCTTTCAACTTCCTCCAGCTGGCTATGCCCTGGTCCCTTGGCACCAACCGAGCAATCTGCAGACAAGATTAATAAATCCCAGCTGCAGAAAGCAGTGCCTCTAATGAGAACGGAGCCAGGACAGGGCAAGATAACGAGACCCAGGCCAGGCCCACATCTAAATCCTGTGCTTCTCCAGCCTTAGCCTGGGCTTCTTCCTTGCACCCAACACCACCAGCGGGCCAGCCTGTACTGGGCCTAGGAGAAAAGAGAGGACCCAGCCCCGGCCCCACCCTTGGTCATTCATGACCCATCCCACCAGCTTGGCCCACACAGGGCATTATTGTTAGGACAGCCAGCCAGGGCACGGGAGCCTCAGGGTGGCAGTGGCCATGTTCCCCAAACTGACTTTCTGTCCCAGATGCCCAGGGCCTTGGAACTCTCTTCTTCAGGGCTAGAAGGAATGTTTGAAGGAGGAGGCGTCTCTTACCTGCAAGGTTCTGCTCAGGCAGCATCCTTGCCCAGGATGTTGGCCCTGCCCATCTGTTCACTCCACAAACACTGACTGTACATCTCCTGGGCTCCCGGCTTGAGTACAGACGATGAAATGGAAACAGCTGCTGCCCCTGCATTACCCACGATCTGGCAGGGGTGGTGACTTATAATCAGACAACTGCAATGAAATAAGGTCAGTGCTCAGAGCCTGGAGGGCTTCCTGGAGAAGGGAGCCCTTAAGTCATGTCTTCATGGAGAGGTAGGGATCCCAGATTAGCAAAGGATAAAAAAAACAAAGACACCAAGCCCTACTATGTGTGTGTGAATTTCTATATGTTCCCACAAGCACGGGGGAAAGTTCTGGGGTTCCACCTACCGTGGGTTACCCCACATGAGATGGAGAGAATGTATTTTTTTCTTTATTCTCCTCTTTGTTTGAATAGTTACAATAAAAATAGGACTTTAGTAATTTTAGAAGGCAACACAATAAACATGTAAAGCAAAAAGAGAAATGAAAAATTTAAGGAAAGTTGACCCAAAAGGAAAGATTCTGAAAATGAAATGATTTCTCTAAAGAAGGTAGAATGAATTCTGTCAAAAGTCTGTGTCTCTGATTCAAGACTGGTCCCCAGGAGGCTGATCAGAATGGAACTGTGGAGTGAGTAGTTCTCTCCACCTAGAGGTGATGGAGATGCTGAAGAGGCCGGAGACCCAAGGGTGGATGGTGAACAGAGCCGAGCCTCACCAAGCCTCTCCCGCTAGGAGTACAAATTGAAAAGTACAAACTTTTCAATTTGCAAACTTTCAAAACTGCAGAAAAGTCCCAAGAATAGTATAGTGAACTCTCCACATCTTCCTTAGACTCACCAATAGTTCATAGTTCCCCTCTGCTACTTTATCGATGTTTCTATACATAAAAGTCTATTTTTATGAACCACTTGAAAATAAATTGCAGACACCACAACAGCTCACCCTCAGTGCTGTGGCTTTCATCTCTTAACATCAAAGACATGATGAGATCACAACACAATTATCAAAACCAGGAGATTTTACCACTGATACGTTTCCCACTCCAATGTATGTCACCAATTGTTGCAGTGATGTCCTACTTAGCAAAATGATTCTTTTTCTTGACCCAGCACTGTAATTAAAGAGCAGTTGTATGCAGGGTGAGGTCATGTCTCTGTCAGAGGTACTCCAAACCACAAACTTCCCCAAATAATCAAGTGGAAAAGTAAAACATAAAGACAATCAGAATAATATGCCTCATTAGAATAATCTTTGACAAGTAGTAGGACAGGGCAGCTGGAAAGGGTTCTAGGCACCATGATCAAGGATGATGAACCCTCAGGTGATACCAGCCTTGGTCTTCGGCTCTGTGTCTAAGAAAAACACAAACCACATGCCCGCGGGCATGACAGTGGGGTCCTTCTGTCCTTGGGAGCTGGCAGCCTGGGTCAGGTGGGCCACAGCGCATAAGAGCAGGGGATCTGGGCTCCCACCTCGCAACTGCTGAGTCTACCTGGAGAAGTCACATAGACACTGTGGGCCTCGGTTTCCCCCATCTGTAGGGGTGGAGTCTGGCCACTTCCTCACCCTCTGCCCCCTCATTCATGGCCACCCTGAGCCCTGCTGAGTTCTAATCCAGGGTCCCTGATCTGGGTGTCTACCACTACGTTTCTGAGAATCTGAAACAGTAAAATATATTCACAGACTGTCGCTGGTGCCTCACTGCCCTCAGGGTGAAAACCAAACTCCTTGGCTTGGATAAAGCCCTTCCTCATCTGTCCCCTCCTCCTCCTTCCCATGAATCCCCTGAGACTCTCCTCACCAGTATCCCAACCAATGTCAGAAAGCAGCAGCCCTAACCAGCAGTGGTGTTTTCTCCAGAGCATTGATTGCTAAAGCCATGGAGGCCCAGAGAGGTTGAAGAACCAGCCCAAGTCCAGCAGCTCAGGAGTAACAGAACTGAGGCACCAAGAAATACGCTCCAAACCAGAGCCCTTCAGCCCACATGAGAAGCAAAGTGTTTCATTGACACAGGTCTCGACCTGCATGCTGCCTCTGGACAATGCTGGAAAAGATACTACAACAGTGGTTCAGAAGGTGCTGGGAATAAAGATGAAAGCTGGTGGCTTTTTCTTTATGAAATGCTTTCTTACTTCTGTATAGCTTTAAATTTCACAGTGGAACAATAATAGTAACTAAAATTCCACAAGCACTAAGTGATGAAGAGTCCCACAGACATCTCACTATCACTACATCACTGATACACTATGCACAGGAAACAGAACTGGTGGCCTGATTTCAACTGGGAGCTCATCCCAGCATGGCGGGCATCGGCAGGATTTCCCACTCAGCTCTGCCCAGGCAGGTGGATGCTGCCTTAGACCAGGACCCTGCCCACAACTGGAGCATGCCTACCAATCCTGGACTCCCTCTGCACCTGGAAAAGATTTCCGATTTTTTTCCTTCCAATTGAAGTAACAGATGCCTTATGTGTGTGTGTGTGCTCAGTTGCGTCTGACTCCTTGTGACCCCATGAACTCTAGCCCCCCAGGCTCCTGTGTCCATGGAATTTTCCAGGAAAGAATATTTCAGTGGGTTGTCATTTCCTACTCCAGGGGATCTTCCCAACCCAGGAATCAAACCCACATCTCTTGTGTCTCCTGTATTGGCAGGTGGATTCTTTATCACTGTGTCTCCTGGGAAGCCCCAATAGATGACTTATGGCTCCCTTTAAAGAGCTTAAGAGACTAACTCTATATTTATTTAATGATTATTTTTAATTCTGTCAAGACCCATTATCCTCTCTGAACCCCAGGTTCTTCATCTGTATAAGAAATAGGAACACTGGCGTCCAAAGGGCTATAAGTGAAACTCCTAATAGCAGAGGATGTGTTCTGCTCAGTAGATACAGTGACAGACAGCATCATTACCACTTCCTGACAATCTACTCAGTGTCAGATACCAGGTACTAAAGCTACATAGATGAAGAAGGCACAGTGCTACCCTGGAGTGATTAGAGGCCTAATGTTGGGGGGTAGGAGGCGGGGGGAGGACAATAAATTCCTAAAGGGCTAGTACTTGACCCTGAGCACAGCAGGAAGCCACTGGAGAGGTTTATGGCCAGGACAAGGTCAAACACCCATGCATTTCTGACTGCTTGCTCAGGGTCAACACGGAGGGCTGCCTGGAGGGGGCCCCCAGGGGCAGAGACAGCGTCCTGAGGCTGTGTGTCTCTCCCTGATAGGGGATGAAGGAGCCTGAGGTGACATTATGGATGTGAATAGTTCAAGAGGCAAAACCATAGGAGTATAGTCCAAGTGAATGACGACAAAGAATTTCTAAAGCTTGAATTGAGCTGTATTTCACATTTTGAAAAGTGAAAAGAAAAGTGAAAGTTGCTCAGTTGTGTCTAACTCTTTGCAACCAACCAACCCCATGGACTGTAGCCCACCAGGCTCCTCTGTCCATGAGATTCTCTAGGCAAGAACACTGGAGTACGTTGCCATTCCCTTCTCCAGGGTATCTTCCTGACCCAGGAATCAAACCTGGGTCACCAGCACTGCAGGCAGATTCTATACCATCTGAGCCACCAAGGAAGCCCTGTATTTTACATTTTAATCTAATTTTAAATCTCTTCAAACATTTACCAAGCTCCTTATCACTCCTACCCCAGGCTTATCACTCCTACCCCAGGCTACTTTTCTACAGAAATGGGAAGCAGCACAGTTTCAAGAAAA
>NW_011494827.1:2129491-2129654 GCF_000754665.1 Bison bison bison
GGGGGTGGGGAGGTTAGGGGATTAGGTGAGATAACACTTCCCTGTTAAAAAATACGGAAATGGAGGTTCTCTGAGTCAAAGGACTGGCACTGAACATGCAGGAAGACTGGGATCTGAACACAGATCTGTCAGGCCCCAGGGCTTACTCCATAATATCATCCAG
>NW_011494827.1:2129754-2132940 GCF_000754665.1 Bison bison bison
AATATCATCCAGTGGGTGACTCTCCTAGCATCACTGACAGCCTGGGTGGCCAACAAGAGTTAGAGTCTTTCAAAATGGCGGACACTCTTGTTGTCATGAACAGGGACACCTACCTGGACACCCACTGTCATCCAGCAATCAGGAACGGAGTTCAGGAAGGGAGGCTGTGTTGGCAGTCAGACATCAGTCTTCCTCAAGAGAAAAATATTTAGCAAACACTTATGTAGAGAAGGAGTGAGCCCCATACTCGGACGGGATGTTGAGAAAGGCCACCTGGTCCTACTTCCCCATTGTACTGATGGGGCATGGAGCCCAGAGAGGGTGTGTCTAATGCAAACATACACAAGGAGGCGGGATTTGAACCCAATCCTCTGCTCTCCTTACCCTGGCCTCATGCTTAACCAAGTAAAGGTGTATAAGCAACATTACTGCCTGCTTCAGCAAGTCCTCCATGACTGCCAATGCTCCTGCCCCTGAAAACCTGGGCCTCCCTAAAAAACCCTGGACTTCCCTGTCAGACCCCAGGTTGAATCCTGGCTCCATTTCTTACAGCCTGTAGGACCAACATCAAGTCCTGTTACCTGAGCCAGAGAAAATTCTGTCTCCGGAGAATGCTCCATGGATTACGAGAATTTAGGCCACCCCTGTAGGGTCTGCTAAGAAAAGCAGCCCCTTCCATGGATGGACCCAGAGAGCAGTCAAACAATAACGGCTGCCTTTCCCTGAATGTCAATGCGAAGCCCACTGCTCTCCTCCAATGCCACTACCTACATCAGAGCCACCATCTTATTTTCTCATTGGCTTGGGAAGCACTCGGCTCTGTCCTAACTGAGTGACTCGCATGCTGCAGGTCATCCCTCTGTCTAGACTCCTCTGTTCCGCCCCTTTCAAGCCTCCTCAACTCCAAAAGCAAATATGTGCACTAAAGCACTGAAGTTACCCCAAACACCTCAACTCCGACTCACGTCTCCCCAACTTCCAGCCAGTCAGGAATCACTTCCTGCCACTGACTTTTAAAGTTGAGCCTGACTCCTCCCCTTCCGCTTCCATCACCACCCCGCCTCCTTGGCCACGCCCACCACCTGCTTCCTGTCCCTGTTCCAAAGGAACAATATGATGGGGAAATCTTCAGCAGGGATTTCTGCACTTAAAAAGAAGGGCAGGCTACAAAGTTGGTGCAGTATGAACTCCAGTAAAATATAAAGCTAGCACATGTGTTGAGAGGACAAAAATATATATATATATATATATATGTGTGTGTATATATATATATAAATAAAGATTAGAGGTGCTTTTCAAATTCTTTTTCCCCCAGGAAATGAAATCTTGTTGTGCAGTCCACATGAATCTGCTCTTGGAAGGACCCACTCCCAAACCTCAGCCTGTTATAATCCCCTTGCTGAGCCCACCCAGAAAGGTGCAGCATGGGTGGAGAGAAGGCAAAGCTCTCCTGCTTAGGGTCCACCGTTCACTAACTCTGACTGTTAAAGACTTATGTAACCTCCTGCAGCACCTGTTTCTTCCTACCTTCTCTGAATGGTGGTTCAGAGACCCAGAGAGGAGCATAAAGCATCCATCCAGGGGTTACTCAATAAATATCACAGTGAAAAGGCAGACTGGATGGATCGGGACAAGATAGTCCAGACCATGTCCGGGGTGGCTGGCTTGGAGACCTCATCCCATCTACCACCACCTGCCTCCTCCACCTTCCAGAAACCCGCAGGTGCCATCAACAGGACAATGCTGCAAAGCCACAAACCCACAGGAAACCAGGCCTCTTGCCCCACACACAGCTACCTCCTCTGGAAAAGGTGACCCTACCCATCCTGCCAGCCAGAGAACAAGAGGAAAGTGGCTGAGGGTGGCCCAGAGTCAGTCTGCATGGGTCACTTGAGGCCTGACTCCTTTCCCTGAACCCTAAAAGCAGCAGTTAAACCAAGAGCCGCCATATATGAGAGCCTACTCTATGCCAGGCAATGTGTTGGGGATACCCATCTCAATCCATCCTCAAAACCTCCTTGTGAAACAAGTAACAATATTATCCCCATTTGACATATAAGGAAACTGAGGCTCAAAGAGGTGAAGTCGCCTGCCCAAGGTCCACAGCTTGTTTAAGTGGCAAAGCCAGGACTGAACCCAGGTGTATCTGACTCTAAGGCCACTTTTTAGGTGCCTAAAGAATTGTCAGTTTTGTCTTCTTTCCCCAGGACCCAGCACTATGCCAGGCATGTTCTTAGAAGGCATCCAGGAACATTTTTAGGAAGGGAGAGCAAGGCTCCTTCCTGCAAATTGTGCCATCACCTCCAAGAACAAAGAATACTGACAGGATATATCAAACGTCACCAAATTAATAGCAACGCTTATATAAAACAGTACAACTTTTTCAATCATGAAAAACTTTCAATATCATCAGAAAACCACCTACTTCAGTTCCCTACTAAACATAAACACAATTATTGATAAAATTGCTACTCATATTCAGGACCCACGTAACAAAATTCTCATCAACTAGAGGAATGAGAAATAGGAAAAGAAGTTCGTCAAGGCTGTATATTGTCACCCTGTTTATTTAACTTCTATGCAGAGTACATCATGAGCAACGCTGGACTGGAAGAAGCACAAGCTGGAATCAAGATTGCCGAGAGAAATATCAATAACCTCAGATATGCAGATGACACCACCCTTATGGCAGAAAGTGAAGAGGAACTAAAAAGCCTCTTGATGAAAGTGAAAGTGGAGAGTGAAAAAGTTGGCTTAAAGCTCAACATTCAGAAAACAAAGATCATGGCATCTGGTCCCACCACTTCATGGGAAATAGATGGGGAAACAGTGGAAACAGTGTCAGACTTTATTTTTCTGGGCTCCAAAATCACTACAGATGGTGACTGCAGCCATGAAATTAAAAGACGCTTACTCCTTGGAAGGAAAGTTATGACCAACCTAGATAGCATATTCAAAAGCAGAGACATTACTTTGCCAACAAAGGTTTGTCTAGTCAAGCCTATGGTTTTTCCTGTGGTCATGTATGGATGTGAGAGTTGGACTGTGAAGAAGGCTGAGCACCGAAAAATTGATGCTTTTGAACTGTGGTGTTGGAGAAGACTCTTGAGAGTCCCTTGGACTGCAAGGAGATCCAACCAGTCCATTCTGAAGGAGATCAGCCCTGGGATTTCTTTGGAAGGAATG
>NW_011494827.1:2133040-2155042 GCF_000754665.1 Bison bison bison
TTCCTGTGGTCATGTATGGATGTGAGAGTTGGACTGTGAAGAAGGCTGAGCACCGAAAAATTGATGCTTTTGAACTGTGGTGTTGGAGAAGACTCTTGAGAGTCCCTTGGACTGCAAGGAGATCCAACCAGTCCATTCTGAAGGAGATCAGCCCTGGGATTTCTTTGGAAGGAATGATACTGAAGCTGAAACTCCAGTACTTTGGCCACCTGATGCGAAGAGTTGACTCATTGGAAAAGACTCTGATGCTGGGAGGGATTGGGGGCAGGAGGAGAAGGGGACGACAGAGGATGAGATGGCTGGATGGCATCACTGACTCAATGGACGTGAGTCTGAGTGAACTCCGGGAGTTGGTGATGGACAGGGAGGCCTGGCGTGCTGCGATTCATGGGGTCGCAAAGAGTTGGACATGACTGAGTGACTAATCTGATCTGATCTGATGAGAACATGGTGAAACTTCCTTTAGAACATTCTGTGCATGTGAGGTTTTCCTTTTTCTTTAGCTTTTCACTGTAAAATCTTCCCAGATCCTGAATGAGAGAGAAACTTCGAGGTGGGAAAGAGCAATGGGAACCAATAACTGTGCTGCAAGGGAAATAAAGCATCATGGCAGCACCAACGCTCCTCTCCCATCAAATAGAATTTGATACAATTCAACAAATATGCACCCAGTAGTACTAATCGTAACAGTCGCTGATTATGTAACAGTCTATACTAGAAATTCTTCCAAATGCTCCAAATTCTCTATAATTCCACAACCCCATGACATGGGTATTATTAGTGCCCCGATTTAGTGTTCAGGCAGAAAAGACAGAAGTACTTTGACTGGGTGACATAGCTAGCAAGTAGGTGTGGGAGGCTGTGCCCAAGTGGTCTGGTTCCAATGTCCACATTTTTACCGGCTCTGCTATGTAGCTTCCAGGTGTCAGATATTGTGCTAAGTTGTAAAGATAGAGCCACAGGCAAGCCCAGGCACTGCCTCATCCACAAAAAGTCAAAGAAACTATGTTTATAATAAGAAGCCACAGCCATTCTGCATACCTGGGGATAGATGGGTGCCACTCCTTAGGCAGCAAGAAGGCATCAGGTCTTTACATCCATAATCCTGGTTCTCACGAGGTCCTGGAGAAGCACAGGTTGTTTTCCTCATTTAATAGGGACACAATTTCAACTGCATGCAAGTAAAGGACTTGCTCAAATCCTCACCTGAATACAAAGTGTTTGCTCTTTCTGCTGCTATTTCTTGCTGACTCTTCACAAACTCCCTGCACCATTTTGGAATCTCCCCTTTGTTAATGTACAAGGGCCCCTTAACAAGTCCCAGAAAAGGCCCCAGCCATCAGGCCATTTCTCTCTCACCTCTCTTGAAATGAGTCACATAATCACACCGCTGAGAAGAAGCAGGGTGACTGGTGACTTTCAAGCTAAGAACAACTTCTTTTGTGGTTTCCACATCCTTTGTACACCAGCCACTCAATGGGGCTCGATATGCTTAGGGCACTCCTCGCCAGACAACTACAGAGCACCTGCTGTGTGCACAGTTGGAGGAGGGGCACACAGAGCTCATCTACATCCTGGCTTCTCTCAAGAGAATGACTCCAGAGCTGCACAGGGCTGAGCTGAAACAAGCGGGGTGAGACCGGGGGTTTGCTACAGGGCTGGGGTGCCTGGACCAAGAAGAACGTATGGCCAGATTACTCACTGCCAGGTTACTACCATCACAGGGAAGGAAGAGGCTTAAGGATGATGTCATCTGGCGCAGACATTTGCCCAGTCCCTTGAATGTGATGGCTCAGGGCTGTGTGTCCCAGTGGTGACCCTATCCGCATGAGGAGTTCAGCTGAGTCAGGGAGCCAGGCGAGGAAATGAATGTAACAAGCCCAGGTGATAACTGCAGACCTGGGGCTGTGGCTCCCAGGAGAGTGTGAAGAAAGAGACATCTGACATGGACCCTGGCAGGAGTGAAATGCAGACATGCAGACAAGGCAGCAGGGGTCTAAAGAAGGTTGAATGGCATTGAGGCAGGAAGAGCAGGAGCATGCACTCCATTCATTCATTAATCCATTTGTTTATTCACTCATTCACTCAACATTCCAGTGGCTGCCCATTTCCAGGCCCTGTCCTGGGCACAGAAGCCTCAAACACAAATCCCACCCAGGTCCTGGACTCCCACCAGTGTGGAAGAAAAACTATGAAAGACAATAGCCTCACAGTTTGGCCAAGTTTGGGACAGAAAGATATGCAGGGCCTAGGGAGTCAGGAAGTACCCGAGGATATGAGCCTGAGCCACCTTTAGAGGGGGCAGAAAGGGTGTGCTATGGCAAGAAAACAGATGTACAGAGACAGGAGGAACAAGGGCAAACTCAAGGAAGACAGATTGTTACATAAGGCAAGGGGCAGTGTTATGGACTGAATGTTTGTGTCCCCCAGAAATTCATATGTTGAAACCCTAATCCCCAATGTGATGGTATTTGGAGATGAAGCCTTTGGGAAGTGATTAGGCTCACATGACAGGATCAGTGTCCTAATAAGCAGACACACAAGAAAGCTTACTTCCTCTCTCTCTGTCCACTTCACGAATGCACAGTGAGAAGGCGGCCACCTACAAGTCAGAAGAGAACTCTCACCAGAATCAGCCAGCACCTTGATCAGCCCCAGAATTGTGAGAAATAAACTTCTGTTGTTTAAGCTGCCCAGTCAATGGTATTTTTTCTTGTAGTAGCCAGAGCAGATGAAGATAAAGGATGAAAGCAAGAGCATCAAGAGATGAGGCCACAGATGTCTTGACAGGGGGTGTGGGCTTCATCCTAGGACACAGGGAGCCCACTGAACAGAGGGGTGACACAGCCAGGTGTATGGTTTCTGAAAGACATCAGCCTTTCTCGGTATGACTGATCATCCTTCCAAACACTCCCAGTAACCCAGTAACCCAAGGTCCGTTTTGAGGAAGAAGTGAGTGGGCAGCATCCTTAGATTATCCTTGGAGAGCACTGGACACTCAAGGTCTGCTCACAGAGACCTGGGAAGTGAGTGTGGTTCTAATGTGGCTCTTCTTCCAGCCTGGGTCAGCTCCATCAATGACAGTCCTGGAGGTGCTTCCTTCCCAGAACATGGTCCTAGGGATGTGAGGACATTTGGAGGCTAAGACGGAACAAACAACCCAATGTGATATACTGAGGAGCAGATGGCAACACAGAGACACAGGTGTCTGCGAAGAGATGGCGGCCAGTACTGATGCTTTTGAACTGTGGTGCTGAAAAAGACTCTTGAGAGTCCCTTGGACTTCAAGGAGATCCAACCAGCCCATCCTAAAGGAAATCAGTCCTGAATATTCATGGGAAGGACTGATGCTGAGGCTGAAGCTCAATACTTTGGCCATCTGATGTGAAGAGCTGACTCACTAGAAAAGACCCTGATGCTGAGAAAGAATGAGGGCAAGAGGAGAAGGGGGTGACAGAGGATGAGATGGTTGGATGGCATCACCAACTCAATAGACATGAGTTTGAGTAAACTCCAGGACCTGGTGATGGACAGGGAGGCCTGGCGTGCTGCAGTCCACAGGGACAAAGAATTGGACAGGAATGAGTGACTGAACAACAACAACAACAAGCACCTAAGAGAGCAGACCATCAGGACTGAGGGGCACTGGGAGAGGGCGACCAGGCCTGGGTTCCAAACCACATTCCATGGAGCCCTGGTCCTCCCTGAAGGTGCTTAGGGATCTTAAAGATCAGGGTGTTGGAGCAACAATGTTTGATTCTATTTTTCTTTTCTGGTGCAATAATTTTAAACTACAGACAGAGCATGCAAACTCAAATGAGATGCGCACCAAAAGACTCCAGCGCATGGAGCTGGCTACTAGGTGAACGCTCAGCTTTGTTTATTTCTTGGTGTTGAGACTTTCCTATCATGTCCAGGAAAATGGATCCCCAAAAGGCAAGACAAGTTGTTGACAAAAACGCTACCATTTGCAAATGTGGTGGGTAAAAGATTCTCAAACCAGAATAGTTTTACACCCACAATAAAGCCCAAGTAACACTCCAAACTTAATTTTGAAAGTTGTATTCATCAGACCAACCTCACTGTTCTCACGGGCTGACTCATAATTTGAAACGCTGTAAGTTTAAAGTCATAAAATAAATGTGATGGTAAATTAGTTCCTCCCTGTTTTGTATATTGGGGGAGGAGATCAGCTGTTAAAACAATTAAAAAAAAAAAAAACCCGCTTCATTATTACAGATGGAGAAACAGACCCAGACAGAGGGAATGGTATTGTGTCATTCTACTATTATCTTTGATTATCACCCTTGCTCAATGGGCTTCAGGAGAGCAGAAAGCAAGTGTCCAGCACACAGCAGGCACTCCACAAACAACTGTGTAGAGGAAGGACCCCTGCAGAGCATTACAGGCAGGGGGTGGGCAGAACTCAAACCCAAGCCTGTGACTCCTGGCTCAGGGTTGGTTTCACACTCTGCTGCCTTCACTCCTTTCCTAGAAATGATGAAGCAGTCCACGCCCAGCACCCTGAGGGACAGAGTATAGAGTAACAGGGCCAGGCTTCCTTCTGCAGGAAGCCACTGACAGCTGACACACCCTTCACTCTGAGCACCAATTTGAAATGTGTGCTTGCTTAGGTGGTTTGTTATTATTCAGTCGCCAAGTCACCTCTGAACAGACTGCAGCACACCAGGCTTCCCTGTCCTCCACTATCTCTCAGAGTTTTCTCAAACTCTCGTGCACTGAGACTGTGATGCCATCCAACCATCTCATCCTGTCACCCCCTTCTCCTCCTGCCATCAATCTTTCTCAGCATCAGAGTCTTTACCAATGAGTCGGCTCTTCCCATCAGGTAAAGTATTGGAACTTTAGCTTCAGCATCAATCCTTCCAATGAGTATTCAGGGTTGATTTCCTTTAGGATAGCTTCCCTAGTAGCTCAGTTAGTAAAGAATCCGCCTGCAATGCAGGAGACCTCAGTTTGATTCCTGGGTTGGCAAGATTCCCGGAGAAGGGATAAGCTACCCACTCCAGTATTCTTGGGCTTCCCTTGTGGCTAAGCTGGTAAAGAATCCGCCTGCAGTGTGGGAGACCTGGGTGCGATCACTGGGTTGGGAAGATTCCCTGGAGAAGGGAAAGGCTACCCACTCCAGTATTCTGGCCTAGAGAATTCCATGGACTCTATAGTCCATGGGGTCGCAAGAGATGGACACAACTGAGCAACTTTCATTTCATTTCCTTTAGGATTGACTGGCTTGACCTCCTTGCAGTCCAAGGGACTCTCAAGAGTCTTCTCCAGCACCACAGTTCAAAAGCATCAATTCTTCAGCACTCAACCTTCTTTATGGTCCAACTCTCACATCTGTACATGTTTGGGTGGAGAACTACCCTTTACATGCTATGAATTAAGGTCCCCTAGTCTTACCTACTGGAGAAGGCAATGGCACCCCACTCCAGTACTCTTGCCTGGAAAATCCCATGGATGGAGGAGCCTGGTGGGCTGCAGTCCATGGGGTCGCTAAGAGTCAGACACGACTGAGCGACTTCACTTTCACCTTTCACTTTCATGCATTGGAGAAGGAAATGGCAACCCACTCCAGTGTTCTTGCCTGGAGAATCCCAAGGATGGCTGAGCCTGGCGGGCTGCCGTCTATGGGGTCGCACAGAGTCGGACACAACTGAAGCGACTTAGCAGCAGCAGCAGCAGCAGTCTTACCTACAGATCCAGCAAGATGGTAAATGTGATTCATCCTTATTGGAGGGAATCAACCAGTTGCCAGCTATTTTAGAAACAACCCGACTGTGTAACTACAAGAGAAGTGGGGGACCAGTTCTGCCTACTCTGATTCTGAAACTGGAGGGAGGGCAGGTATCAGAACTCCCCAGACAGATTTAGTTAAAACCCAGACTTCTGACTTTTAACCCAGTGTTTCTGATCCAGCAGCTCAGGGTGGGGCCTGAGACAGCGCATTTCTGAAACGTTCCCAAGCAAGGATGCTACTGCTGGTCCAGGACCCTCCTTGAAGAACCACTGCTGTAATCTATTCATTACAAAATCTCCTTAGTGTGACTCATTAAGGCAGGTCATGGAAGCCTGGACAGGTAGGTCCTCCTAAGACAAGGAGGGTGGAGAAGGCAGAGGACTAGGCATTCTAGGAAGTGAGCAGTGTGAGCAAACACGCTGGAAACGGCGGGGAAGGAAGTCAGTAGTTCACTGTGGTCCAAGGGGTAATGAGGAGCAATGGAGGATGAGAAGGGAGAAAAAAGCAGGGGCTGGAGATGACAGCCTGACAAGGGTGAAACTGAGCATCAGCTGTGGACCAGGCCCTGTGTTTGCTGCTATTGATTTCCAATTTCATTGCACTGTGGTCAGGGAACACACTTTGTATTATACCTATCCTTTGAAGTCTATTGAGTTATTTGACAGCAAAGCATATGGTCTATCCTGGAGATTGATCCATGGGCACTTGAGAAGTATATTCTTGGTGAAGAACTGGAGAAAAGGGCAACCGTGTGCACTCTTGGTGGGAATGTAAATTGGTGTAGCCACTATGGACAATAGTATGGAGGCTCCTCAAAAACTTAAAGATAGAACTATCACATGATCTGGCATTTTCTGCTTCTGGGTATTTATCCAGAGAAAATGAAAATACTAACTTGAAAAGATATATGCACCTCTATGTTCACCGAGGCATTATTTATAATGCCCAAGAGACTGAAAAATCCTAAGTACCCACTAGGTTGTCCACTGGCGGCTAGTTCCCTGGTTGTTCCCTGGTGGCTCAGACGGTAAAGAATCTGCCTGCAGTGTGGAAGACCCGGGTTTGACCCCTGGGTCAGGAAGATCCCCTGGAGAAAGGGAAAGGCTACCCCCTCCAGTGTTCTTACCTAGAGAATCTCATGGACAGAGGAGCTTGGCGGGCTACAGTCCATGTGGTTGCAAAGAGTTGGACACGACTGAGCGACTAACACTTTGACTTTCAAGTGTCCATTAGTGGATGAATGGATAAATAAAATGTAAAATAGATAGATATAAAATGGAATATTATTTAGCCACAGAAAAGAATGGAATCTTGCCATTTGTGAGACATGGATGGACCTTGAGGGCATTATGCTAAGTGAAATGAGTTACACAGAGAAAGAAAAATACCACATGAACCTCACTTATATGTGGAATCTTAAAATAACAACAACAAAACCAAACTTACAGACACAGAGAACAGACTGGTGGTTGCCAGAGGCTGGGGGTGGGGGGTGGGTAGGAGAGTGGACAAAATGGGCTAAGGAGGTCAGCAAGCACAAAGTTCCAGTTACAAAATACAAAAGTCATGGGGATGTAACATACAGCATGGTGACTACAGTTAATAATACTGTTTTGTATATCTGAAACTTGCTAACTATAGTTCGTAATACTGTGTTGCATATTGGAAACTTGCTAAGAGAGAATATCTTAAAAGTTCTTGTCACAAGAAAAAAAAATTTAAGTAACTATATATAGTGACAGATGTTCACTAGACATTGCAGTTATCATTCCATAATGTATACAAATATCAAATCATTATGTTATACACCTGAAACTAATGTATTATGCCTCAATTATACCTCAATTAAAAATATGTTATTTACACACACACACACACAGATCTCCCTGGTGGCTCAGATGGTAAAGAATCCGCCTGCAATGTGGGATTGATAAGTTCGATCCCTTGGTTGGGAAGATCCCCTAGAGGGCATGGCAACTCACTCTTGTATTCTTGCTGGGAAAATCCCACAGAGAGGAGCCTGGTGGGCTACAGTCCATAGGGTCGCAAAAAGTTGGACGTGACTGAATGACTGAGCACAACACATATATACACATACGTATTCTGATGTTGTTGGTGGAGTATTCTATTGCTATCTGTTAAGTCCGATTGGTTTATAGTGTAGTTTATAGTGTAGTTCAAGTTTTCTACTTCCTTACTGTCTTCCTTACTAGACAGCTAGTTGTTCTATCCATTACTGAAAGTAGGATATTGAAATATCCAACTATTACTGCTGAATTATCTACTTCTCCGTTCTTTTCAATTAGTGTTTGCTCCATATATTTGGGTGTTGTGCTGTTAGGTGCGTATGTGTTTATAATTGTTATATCTTCTTGTTGAATTTACCCTTTTATCATTCAGTATCAGTATCAGTTCAGTTGCTCAGTCGTGTCCAACTCTTTGTGACCCCATGAACTGCAGCATGCCAGGCCTCCCTGTCTATCACCAACTCCCGGAGTCTACCCAAACCCATGTCCGTCGAGTCGGTGATGCCATCCAACCATCTCATCCTCTGGCATCCCCTTCTCCTCCTGCCTTCAATCTTTCCCAGCATCAGGGTCTTTTCAAATGAGTCAGCTCTTCGCATCAGGTGGCCAAAGTATTAGAGTTTCAGCTTCAACATAAGCCCTTCCAATGAACACCCAGGACCGATCTCCTTTCGGATGGACTGGTTGGATCTCCTTGCAGTCCAAGGGACTCTCAAGAGTCTTCTCCAACACCACAGTTCAAAAGCATCAATTCTTCGGCGCTCAGCTTTTTTTGTAGTCCAACTCTCACATCCATACATGACCACTGGAAAAACCATAGCCTTGACGAGACGGACCTTTGTTGGCAAACTTATGTCTCTGTTTTTTAATATGCTGTCTAGGTTGTGTAATTAAATGTAAGTATAAAATATCCCTCTTTATCTCTGCTTTTTTATTTTAAATCTATCTGGTATGATAGCAGTGAGTAGGGCATGGCAACCTAATCCAGTATTCTTACCTGGAGAATCCCCATGAACAGAGGAGCCTGGTGGGCAACAGTCCCTGGGGTTGCAAAGAGTTGGACATGACTGAGCGACTAAGCCCACACATGGTACCAGTATAGTCACTGTCGCTTTCGTATAGTTGCTCTTCGAATGGTGTATATTTTCCCGTACTTTTATTTCCAATCTATTTGTATATCTGAGTCTAAAGAGGTATACACCTGTAGACACCATAAAGTTAAGTCATTTTAATACAGTCTAACAATCTCTGCCTTTTGATTGGTTTGTTGAATCCATTCACATTTAATGTTATTAATATTACTGATATAGTTGAGTTTACATCCTCCACATTACTTTTTGTTTTCTATATGTCCCATGTCATTTTAGTTCCTCTATTCCTCCTTTACTATGTTATTTTGCATTAGATGAATCAAACCAATGTCACAGCAAGAACTTCAAAGAGCTAACTCTTTTTAATTCAGATACAAAATTACCTCTCCCACAATTTTTAGGTTCTTAAATGGTTCACTTTGTAATCCATCCTGATTTTTTCTCTCTGGTTCCGGTAAACAGAAGCAAATCAATTACTCACCCAGTAGTCATGGAACACCAACTATAATAATGTCCATTACCAGCTTCCTGGGGTGGAGAATTTGAGGCTACAGTTTGACCTTCCCACACAGAGGAGAGATAGAGCCATTCACAACATTTTGAGGATCCTGTTCATGACATGTGATGATGAGAAGTGTTATAACAATTCAGTGCTTCAGACCAAGGTGGAAAAGGATGGTTCCACAGGTATTTTCAAGTGCCATGGCATTGCTTTCACAGACCTAGCACAGATGTTAACAAAGATCTAATGAGCAAGAGACTTTTCTACAGCTGCAACAATGAACAGGTAAGACACCACAAAATGATCAGCGCACATGCCTGCCTGGGAGTGTTAACACCCCTCCCCACCACCTCTTAGTTTACCTACAAAGCTCTCTGCTCCAGAAAGTGAAACTACAATCCAGGAGCTTATGAATTATGAAATCCAAAATTTACAATGTATGTTGTAAACACCTGAGGTTTGGGGCACCCAGAACTCCTCCCCCATCTTCTAGCTGGGGCACTCCCAATTTCTGATATCCTCTCCAGCTACAGGATTATTTATGTATTTTGGTATGAAGTATCTTGCATCCATCTTGCTAGTGGTAAAGAACCCACTTGCCAATGCAGAAAACATAATGAGATGTGGGTGCCATCCCTGGTCAGGAAGACCCCCTTGAGGAGGACACAGCACCCCACTCTAGTATTCTTGCCTGGAGAATCCCATGGACAGCTATAGTCCATAGGGTCACTAAGAGTGGGGAATCAACTGAATGGACTTAGCATGCACGCATGAATGTCTTGCATGCACCTTTAGCCGTGTCTATAGAAAACTCAGGGGATCTGTAATGCCCAAGCCCTCATAAACTGGACTCGTCCTGGGTATCTGGAAAATTTCCAGGGAGAGACAGATCATGCAAGTAAAACACCCATTTGCCCAATAGTTTAAACAGATTAGGCAGAATCCGGGGGGCATCCAGGCCTTTGTTCAAAGTAAGGTGTCTGGTGGGCAAAAGAACCTCTTCTGGCCCTGATTCTGAAAGGCTCCAAGACTTGCCACAGAAACTCAATTGCTGCCAGGCTTAATGAGCTCACTTGCCCAGCTGCCCTGGCACACGAAGCAGCCCTGCCAATTTCCAAAGAGAGATGTGCCTTCCAGAGCATGTTCTGAGGTGCAGCTTTGGAGAAATGGAAAAATCAGACCACTTTAACAAGAAGTATGACCTGTGAACACAAGAACATGGTTTGGATTCTGAAGAACAGCTTTCCAACATTTTTTTTTCTGCCCTAAAGTAAAAGCAGGCTGCACGGTAAGGCAGTGAAACCCCCCTGTGCAGAAGGAAAACTTTATTAAGTTCCATAGAAGCTTCACTCGAGAAGGTAATGGCAACCCACTCCAGTATTCCTGTCTGGGAATTCCCATGGACAGAGGAGCCCGGCAGGCTACAGTCCATGGGGTCACAATGAGTCAGACATAACTTACAGACTAAACAACAACAGAAGATGCCTCACAACTGTCATCTCGGGACTGATGGAACAACCAGGGATGTTTCAGTCGCAAGTACTGAGGCATCCAAGGTTTGGAGAGTTGATGTCACTAGAGGTGGCCACTGCCATGAAGGAGTGGGGCTTATTAAGGGCAGAATGGACTCGATGCAAACAACAGAGAGAAGAACCAACGGCACTCGGTTAAGGTCCCTCCTAACACTGACATTATAGGCAGATGAAACATACTCATTTTTCATTTCCTGGCTCAGACGTGAAGACAAATCAGTCACCATACTATCAACACCAAACACTGAGGCTAAAGGCCAAAAGCTATTGACCATCCACGGTGGCCCGACCCTGTGCCGGGCTGTGGGAGGGCCCCTGTGGACCAGGCAGCATCTCCACTTCCTGGAACCTTCTGTCTAGCAGGAAAGTCTGGCAAATCACTGGCAGCTGGAATACAGAATCCAGGGCAGCAGGAGCCCCAGGGACACATACAACGTGGCCTGCAAATGTGGAAGTACTGTCAAGGAAGGTTTTCTGGAGGAAATAAGGCTGATGATGGACGCTCAGCACATGCAGAGGATGTTCATCAAGTGAATGGGATAGGGAAGACTAATGGGCAGATCTGCCAGAGGGATGGGCATGTGCAAAGGCCGGACCCCCTCAGGAACAGCAGGCAGACAGTATGGCTGGATGCATGCTCTGGTGAAGGCCTGGGAGGACAGACGCAGGGGCAGGCCCTGACACCCTGCGCAGAGCAGGAGGAAGCCTCTTTAGTCTGTTCCTCTGCCTCCAGGCTCTTCCTGTCTTAATCCAGCCCCACTGACTTCATTCACTGTATCTTCACTTGAAGATCAAGCTGATAGGTCCCTCCTGGGGCCCCACCATCCAAGCTGGGCTTTGGAGCCTGCAGGGTTTCACAAGCGGGGGTGGGTGAGGGAGCTGTTGTGGGCAGAGGCAGCTGGCAAGCAAGGGTCTAGGAGAAGGGACAGTGCTTAGGAGAGGGGTACCATTCACTGGGGGAGATACAGGAATTGAGCTGGAAGCAGGCCACGGGGGCCTTGAACACAGGTGAAGGTGGCTGCACTCTTTTCAGAAGAAATCAGCAACTGTCAGAGTAGCCAGAGATCTGACCCCGCCATCCCCACCACTGCGACTTCCACGTGGGCAACCTCAGGTAAGTCACTCGTTCTCCAGCAATAAGTGCGGCCCAATGAGGGCTGGAGAGGAAGACTCACTGTAGCCGGCAATAACCCATTTTCACTTACACGTGTGCAAGGCCCACCCCTAAGCCCCCACCCAGCAGGCGCACAAGGTCAGGCACCTGCTGGCAGGTGTGTGTGTGTGGAAGATGAGAATGCCCCTGACCCGTGAAAAACTGGGACAAAGCCTCCCCGGGCATTTCTCCATGTGAAGCAGACGCACCTGGCCGGGGTCCGGGTGTGACCCTCACCCCTAACGCCAGAGCTCCCAAGGGTGAAGTGATTTGTCCTCCTCGTGGCTTCTGGCAAGATCAAGAGGAGCTCAATACAGCCTCCCTCCCAAATGCAGAAAGCAGAGAAGATGCGGTCTCCAGCAGTGAAGGCGCACAACACCAGAAGACAGGCTTGCCACGACCAGAGCATCAGTGGCCCTCATCCAATCAGCGCTGACCATGGCGCAGCCCCGCCCACGAGATGCTCAGAAGCGAGATCTCCGTATTCCTGGGCGAGTGAAAGTCGCTCAGTCGTGTCGGACTCTTTGCGATCCCATGGACTATACAGTCCATGGAATTCTCCAGGCCAGAATACTGGAGTGGGTAGCCTTTCCCTTCTCCAGGGGATGGTCTCAACCCAGAGATCAAACCCAGGGACCAAACCCAGGTCTCCCGCGCTGCAGGCGGATTCTTTACCAGCAGAGCCACAGGGGAAGCCCACATTCCCCGGGGGGCCTCTGAGAAATGAACCGAAAATTCTTCATAGAACATAAAAATTCTGGTACAGTTATTATATGCAGAGGGATGAAAAACACCAGAACCGCTGAGTGGAGGCGACTCTGAGTAGAGTGGCCCAATGTTTCAGCGCTCTCAGGTCATCCCAAAGCGTTCATCTTGGCTGCCAGTTACAGAGCTTATCACGCCCCAGGCTGTAGGTGGATTCACCCCAGCTCTCCTCACAGTTCAGTTCAGTTCAGCCACTCAGTCGTGTCCGACTCTTTGCGACCCCATGGACTGCAACACCCCAGGCTTCCCTGTCCATCACCAACTCCCAGAATTTACTCAAACTCATGTCCATTGAGTCGGTGATGCCATCCAACCATCTCATCCTCTGTCGTCCCCTTCTCCTCCCGCCTTCAATCTTTCCCAGCATCAGGGTCTTTTCAAATGAGTCAGTTCTTCGAATCAGGTGGCCAAGGTTTTGAAGTTTCAGCCCTGACCTCTCCGAGCTAGAGACCCAGCCCTCTTCACTCTATCATTATTTGTCAGATATCCTTACTTATACCCTTCAGAGAGTAATCACAGTCTTAGTGGCGGGGTTTGTGTTTTATTTGGGTCTCCCCTCTCTCAGACTGAAAGCTGCCATGGGCAGGGACCCAGCCACTCGTGTTCATGGGGCTATGGGTCCTTTCAGGGGCACACAGGAGGCCCTCAAATGTGCAGTGTCATTGTTCGTCATCAGATCGAGCTTCTTGTTTACAGAGGAGGAAACTGAAGCACGGAAGAAATGTGACTCACTTACCCAGGGCCACACACTTCACAAAGGCAAAGCCACCAACCTCTGGAGCAGCACTGTCCCCCCAAATACAATGTGAACCCCAAATACAATTTTAAATTTCTAGTACCCACGTTAAAAAATGTAAACATAAACCAGTGACACTAATTGTAATAATACATTTCACATAGCCAATGTATCCAAAATGGTTCCGTTGTAACAAGTAATCAATGTTCAAGTTACTACTGAGATCTTCCTCATTCTCTTTTTCCCACAAAGTCTTTGAAATTCAGAGTACATTTTCCACTCTCCAGGGCACACGAGCACATGACTTAGGAGACTCATTCACAAGTATTCTGAGCACTACTTTTGGAACCAGCAGCAGCAGCAGTGCTAACTAACATCTACTGTATACTGACAGGCTCTGGGCCATCTACACAGTTATTTCTGACCTCCACACTGACCCCAAAGGCTCGGGACACTGGACTTTCTCCATACTGAACAGAAGAAAAAAGTGAAGCTGGGAAAGATTAAGTAACAGGCTCAAGATCATCAAGCTAGCAAGGTGAAGGTAGGAAATTAACTCACATCTGACTCCAAGCGGTAGCAACACATTTCTTGGGCACCTACTGCATGCCTACGTCCTGTGCTAGGAGACAGAAAATATGACAGATTAGGTTCCTGCCCTCACGGTGCTTTCAGTCTAGCTTATGAGGACCAGGGCCATGATCACAAATGGGGAAACAAACCCACTTCAGATCTTCATGTCAGAAGCAACAAGGGGACAAAGGGGACAGTAACAGTGGAGGGGGCAGGTGGGCATCTCCCAGGGAAGGGCAGGGAAGACCTCTCCAAAGAGGGGAAATTTAAGCTGATATCAAGGGTGAGAAGAAGCCAGTTCTGGAGCGGGCAGGAGATGAAGAGGCCAGGAAGCAAGGGGCAGACCTAACTGCAAAGCATCTGGCACATTCCAGGAACACACAGAAAGGTGGCTGGGCTCCCTGCCTGTGCCAGCTGCCTCTCTGGGCCACTCGGGTGCCCCGTGCCGGCCCTCCTGCCTCTGGGTACTCCCACACTCTGGCTTGGAAAGTGAGAAATCAATAAACCGTTCTCCAGATATCAAGAGCAAGTCAAGGCTGGAGGTCCCCAGCATAGAACTGGGCACGGAGGACACATCCACAGCTATCTGATGAGTGTCTGAACAGATGAATTAGTGAGTACTGGGAAGAGAGAGTGGAAACACCAGAACAGAACCTTGGCAGCTAGGGCCCCAGGAAGAAAGTTTTAACACTTTAAGCCATGCTTCAAACAGTCTGCACAATAGCCAAAAGGTGAAAACCTCCTAAGCGTCCATCCTTGAAATGGAAATAATGAATAGGTCACAAAATGTAGCCCATCCTTACAATGGAACATTACTCAGCCTTAAAAAGGACTGAAGTATGGACGCATGCTATGATCTGGATGAATCTTGAGGGCATTATGCTCAGTGAAAGAAGACACAAAAGGCCACACATTATATATGAGTCCGTGTATATGAAATTCCACAACAGGGGAATCACAAAGACAGAAGGCAGGTGGGTGGCTGCCAAAGGCTGGGGGAGGGGGAAGGGGTTTTCCTTGGGGGTGATGAAACTGTTTTTAAACCCAGAGGTATTGGCTGTACAACATTGTGAATATATTAATACTAAATGCCACTAATTTGTATATTTTAAAATGGCTAATCTTGAATTCCAGCTCAGCTTTAAAAAGTACAGGGGAAAGGAGGAAAAAAAAGAATTGTTTCGACAGAAGAGTCAGGTGGTGATTCTGCTAAATAAAATAAAACCCCATGTCTCAGAAAGCAGGTAGGAGGGATCAGCCTCCAGAAGTACCAGAATAGAAATGGAAAAGAGAGAAGATGGACTTTCCAAAGCTAGAAGAAGTAGAAAGCGACTTTACCAGATCACTCTCACCTCCACCATTTGATGCCGTTCAGTCGCTAAGTTGTGTCCGACTCTTCGCGACCCCATGGACGGCAGCACGCCTCCACTGCAGATGCCTGGAATCCTCAGGGTCTGTCCCACAAGGGCAGCAGGACACTCCTCGGTGGTGTGTCCCACTCCCCCCAGGCCTGGGGAAGGGGCCAGGGGCCAGTCCAGGGCTCCTGTATCAAAATACAGCCGAGATGGAGGCTCGGGGGCCAGCAGGCCGAGCCAGCGCATCCCCTGACCTGGCACACACAAGGGCATTACTGCCACGATGGGCGGCCCTTGGCAGCCCCAGGATGGCCGCAACAGAACCTCCTTTCATTCCCTAGAGTGGCCCTTCAGCCAAGTCTGGGCCGCAGGGGAGAAAGGACGGCAGGAAAGCGGCATCCACACAGCACACGGGTCCCCTGGGGTCTAGCTGGGGCTTTAGGATACACAACGGGGCCTGTGGATGATTCCAGGACCTGGAAAGGATAAAGGGACACACGAGCCACACAGAGAGGACAGACCGACCTCACAGCTGTTTCAGGTGTGGCTGTTCCAGGGACAGCATCACAGATACTACCTAGCGCACGAGGCTGGGCCTTCCCCTCTGTTCTGCATCTCATCCTCGCACCCACGTGGTCTGCAGGGACAGGGCCTGGGGCTATGCCCATTTCACAAATGAAGCCACTGAGCTCCAGAGGGTTCAAAGGGAACAGACCATCATCCACGGTCAGTATGTTGCAGAACCAGCATCCAGTCCCAAGGCTTCCACCAAAGCCTCCTGTGCTAAATTATAATGCTGCTGATGCTTGCTTTTTTCTACAAAACACCCACAAGGCAGGATGGGGTCATGGTTAAGAATGTGACCTGCCAGTTTGGGAAGACGGAAAAGTGCTGAAGATGGATGCTGATGGTGGTTACACAACACCATGAAATACTCAATGCCACTGAACTATATGTATATATTTAAAAGATATTTTAAGAAGTCATCAGGTACCGGGACATTAAGAAACTGTGGGATCGAAATTTTTAACAATAGGTATCATACGGAACCACATTCTCTGAACATGTATAAGATTCAATTAGAAGCTAACAAAAAATATAAATTCTTCCCCTTCTCAAAAAAAAAAAAAAAAAATAACATGGGCTGCCAGTTTTGTGACCCCGGGTAGACTTCAGAGCCTCTATGTGCCCACCAATAAAATGAGAAATGCAAGCATCTTCCTCCGGGGTTGTATCCAAGTGAAAATCACTCAGTCGCGTCTGACTGTGTGGCCCCATGGACTATACAGTCCATGGAATTCTCCAGGCCAGAATACTGGAGTGGGTTGCCTTTCCCTTCTCCGGGGGTTCTTTCCAACCCAGGGATGGAACCCAGGTCTCCCGTATTGCAGGCAGATTCTTTACCAGCTTAGCCACAAGGGAAGCCCAAGAATACTGGAGCAGGTAGCCTATCCCTTCTCCAGGGGATCTTCCCCGACCCAGGAATTGAACCAGGGTCTCCTGCATTGCAGGAAGATTCTTTACCAACTGAGCTATCAGGGAAGCCCCTGGGGTTGTGTTCAGGACTGGGTGAACTCAAACCAGGGAGAAGGCACAGACCAGAGGGCATCAAACTTCTGCAAAGGGCCAGGTAGTAAATGTTTCTGACTTGACAGATGTCTGCGCCAACTGCCCAACTCTGCCAGTACAGGGCAGAAGCAGCCATAGACAGCAGGTACACAAATGGGCATGACTGGGTGCCAATAAAACTTTATTTACAACATCAAGCACCGGGTGGATGAGCCATAGCTTGTAGATAGTCTGGCCTTTGGTATGTACTCAGGCGATGTTTCCATTAAGGAAAACAGCATTTGTCTCAATTCATTTCCATAGATCTCAGTGAGAGGAACAGTATTCCTTGTGGTTCTGAAAATAAATACTATCACCAAAGACAAGAGCAGAGGCCCCCTCCCCACTGGGGAGCTGGCTCCTCCCTCACTCTGAGAACCCCAGTGCCCTCTCTCTGCTGCCCCGTGCAAGCTAAATGGTGTCAGTCGTGTCTGACTCTTTGAAACCCTATGGACCGTAGCCAGTCAGGCTCCTCTGTCCATGCGATCCTCCAGACAAGAATACTGGAGAGGGTTGCCACGCCCTCCTCCAGGGGATCAGGGGATCTTCCCAATTCAGGGATCCAACCCACCTCTATGTCTCCTGCATTGGCAGGCAGGTTCTTTACCACTGGCGCCACCTGGGAAGCCCCACTGCTGGGTACCAGCATGTTAATTACACCCTGGTAATTAAGACCTCCTGGGCCACTCCCTCAAACACTAGTGCCCCTTCCCACTCCCTACAGGTGAGGCTCCTGACCCCTGCCCTTCACACCGTGAGGACCCCAGGACCCCCTTCCTGGCCCTTGCTCCTCACTGCTGACCCACGGTGCCCGGGCTGTCCCTCTGGCTTTGGAAAGGCATAAGCAAAGAAAACATTTTCCGAAGGCATTCAGGGCTAGAGTGACAAGCCAAGGTCCCTCTGGTGGCCAGCCTGCAGGCCTTTTTCTGAGCCTCAGGCTACAGCAACACCAACAGCTACTACTGGCTTTAAGGTAACATGTTTCTATTAAAAGCACTAAGAAGGCTCTTCTGATTGATTTCTCACACCAGTCCTGCAGGAAAGTTGTCTTTCCGTTACAGGAATCGGCGTGCTTCGTGGAGCAACACCTAAGCTCTGGACGGAGACCATCCCCCGCCTCCACCACTGCTTAGTTCTTCCAGCTCCATCTCCAGACACAGCCCCTAACAAGGGGGTTCATGCAATCCTTACCCTGCCTGCTGCTAGGCAGTTTAAATTAAGATAATTCATGGCAAGAGTGGGAGTTTAAGCAACCATAGAGAGCTGTTTTCCTTCAGTGAACATCACGAGAAAGGAACTGGGCACAGAGAGGTTAAGTGACTTGCCCAAGGTCACACAGCCAGTAGGGTCTGAGCTGGTTCCTCGGCACACGTCCTGTAACCCAGCCCTGTTCCTTCACAGCCCACCTCACCTAGCTGGTAGCTTCAGCCTACGATCATTATTTTCATTAAGGGTTTTCCCTAAAACAGGGAACCAACCAACAAGGACTTACTATACAGCACAGAGAACTAGGCTCAATACCTCGTAATAACCTATAATGGAAAAGAATCTGAAATATATATATAACTGAATCATGTTGCTGCACACTTGAAACTAACATAACAATGTAAATCAACTGTATTTCAATAATTTTTTAAAGAGTTTTCCTAAGAAATGGATGGAGATGACTCCAGCAGTGAGCAGGAAAAAGTCCAGACAAAAGAGGCATCAGAAGATCTGCTCTGGGGCCAGTGGACTCTGAGTTCAGGATTCTGGCACCATTCTCAGCACCTTCTCACACAAGTCTGCACAGTTGGAATTAGTCAACATGGCACCCATCTCTTTCATCGTTCATTCTTGCTTATTGAATATTTAGCTTATTGGCCTGATGATGTTAGCTTGGGAAGGACAAAGAAGGTGAGGGCCTCTAACCTGGGCGTTTACTCTGTGACAAAGCTAAAGGGTTTATTTTTCCAAATCACGTATCACACACTCCTTCATCATCCTGTTGTTGCTGTTCAGTCGCTAAGTCGTGTCCAACTCTTTGGGACTGCATGGACTGCAGCATGCCAGGCCTCCCTGTCTCTCACCATCTCCCAGAGTTTGCCCAAGTTCATGTCCATTGAATCATCATCATCACCACTTATTTAAGTGCCTCGGATGCCCAGAGGCCACACTTCTGATCCCCACACCAATTAAGCCAAAGTCGGACCACTGCCCTTATTTGTACAGGAAATAGAGGCTCAGAGAGGTTAATCCTCTTGCCCAAGATCACACAGCTGTCAAGAACAGGACACCAGTGAGCGCAGCTTCAGGAGCCCTGCAGGTTGGTCCAACCACAGAGGGGAAGGAGGCAGAGAGAGAAGAACCAGGATTCACCCCAGCCTCTTGTCTCCTGCATTGGCAAGAGGGTCCCTTAACACTTAGGGAGATAAACAAACCACAGCACACAGGGGCAACTGCTGTTGGTTAATGCCTTCCTCAGAAACTGTTCCTTCTGCCACTCATCTCCCAGCCTCAACGTGCTCTGTGCACTAAGAAATCGGGCTCCGGGGGCCTCCCTGGTGGCTCAGTGGCAAAGAATCCACCTGCCAATGCCAGAGACATGAGTTCGATCCCTGGCCCTGGAAGATTTCACATGCAGCGGAACAGCTAGGCCCGGGCGCTACAGCTATTGAGCCTGTGCTCTTGAGCCCAGGAAGGAACCGCAACTACTGAGCCCTCGTGCTGCAAATACTGAAACCCAAGCACCCTAGAGTCTGTGCTCCACAAATGAAGCCACTACAATGAGAAGCCCATGCACCGCAACTCGAGAGTAGTCCCCACTCTCTTCAACTCGAGAAAAGCCCTCACAGCAATGAAGACCCAGCATGGCCAAAAATAAATTTAAAAAGAAAAAAAAGGGAGGGGGGCTCCATCCTGCCCCCTCCTCGTGAAGCCTTCAAGTTGGAGGAAGGGAGCTGTCATGCTCTCTCCCTCTGCACGTGTCTCTCTTATAGCGCTGACAGTACAGGTGCCTCCCCAGGAAGACAGAGCCCCACCAATCACGTGCTGCCTCTCAGATCTCACTGTGCCTCTCATCTCTGGTGGGCAAGGTCTTCTTAAGGAAAAATGACATAAATATTATACAATGTACGGATATAAGGTTCTGCGAGAGCTAAGTGTGTGTTAGTCGCTCAGTGGTGTCCGGCTCTTTACAACCCCATGGACTGTAGCCAGCCAGGCTTCTCTGTCCATGAAGTTCTCCAGGCAAGATTACTGGAGTGGGTTGCCATTCCCTTCTCCAGGGGATCTTCCCAACCCAGGGATCGAACCCAGGTCTCCTGCACTGCAGGCAGATTCTTTCACCGTCTGAGCCAGCAGAGATGTGAGAGATAAGAGAACCACACAATCTGTTTGAGCAGAATCAAGGAACACCACAAGACTCTCCACCACAGAATCTCCCACCACGAGAGCTGGGATGTCATATGAATAGGAGTTCTCCAGACACACAAAGGAGGGGAAACTTTTGGGGAGGAAACACAGCCTGTGGGGAACCCCTAAATGTGAAGACAATCTGGGGACACAGGGGTGGCGTGTCTGCCTCAGACTTTGTGGCAGGGAGAGGGAGAGGTGGTCCAGGGAAGCCGGGATGGGAAGAACTTGTGAGGAGGTCATGGAGGCAGGGGGAGCTGTAGGTGATTTGTGAAGGAGAAAAAATGGCAATGAATTCATTTGCTGGAACCATATTCTGACCCTTTTGAGGGGCTTCTCGCTAGGACAAGACTCAAGGCAAGAGTGAACACCTCCACCCCAGACTGAACAGGGATGTTTAGCATTACAAACCACAGGCAGGCGTCTCAACAACAAAAGCTTTGCAATCATCCATTAGCCTCCACCGAGTTGTACAAAACAAAGATTGCTCAGAGCAGCGAGTTAACAAATGTCCTGCTGGACAAGCATCCTAGGGGCAGGAAAGAAGGGGGGCTCCTAACCACCCCATCCCATCTCCAAATCTGCCCCTCCTCCTCATCCATTCCGGCTCATGGGAGAGCCACCCACCTGCTCAAGGCCCTGGAAAAGAAGCGGGCCCCTCCTATAGCCTTGGCCCCCACCAGTGGGTCACCCTGAGATGGGAGGCGGTATACCCTTAGACCAGATATTTACTCTGGGTGACTCCCCCTGTGAGGAGCTGAGGCTACCTGCACCCTACTCCAGGACCTCTTAGTCTGATCAGGGAGGCGGAGGCTATTGGATAGGATGGCAGTGTGTCCAGCTCTGTCATACAGGGACACTCAGGTGGGGGGCAGGGGAGGGTGGCCCGCCGTGCTCTCCCTGCCTTCTTCTAGAAGGAGCTATCCAATTGAAGTAGGGATGTTCCAAGAGGGGGAACAGCACAAGCAAAGGCCAAGGACAGTGTGCCTGTGAGTGTGCAAGGAAGGGGTGGGGGTGGTGGAGGAGGACCAGGGTTAGATACAGTATCTCTGGAGCTTACAGAGCTGGGCAGAGGCTGGCGCAGAGCCCAGGCCGCCCCAGACGTCCGGAGAAGGGCAGACCAGAGTGTGTGGGGAGGGATGGTGCTGGTGGTGTGTACGCGGGAGGTGGGGGTGGAGGGTGGGTGGTGGCTGCTTTTAGGTAAAAGGCTCCAGCGTGGGAAGCAGCCTCTATCAGGGATGACAAGACCGGATCCTCAGGAGCCTGAAGCCAGGAGGGTGGAGTGATGGAGCGAAGGGGCCGGGGGGCGAAGGCGCGGGAGGCCCGAGAGGTGGCTGGCCTGAACGCAGGGCATCTGGCAAGGTGCCGGGCCCCGCGGGAACCAATCCCTGTGCGCCATCTCCGGAGGCCGAGTGCGCCCAGGACGCGCCGGCCAGGCAGGAGGGTGGGTACCAGCCTTTCTTCGCGTTTCTCTAGCCTCCTCCCCGGCGCCCACGTGGGCGGAGCAGC
>NW_011494827.1:2155175-2155481 GCF_000754665.1 Bison bison bison
GGACATCCAGGGAACCGGCCGACCACGCCCCCCCATCCCCCGCGCCACTCCCGGGAGGCACCCGGTGGGTCCCCATCCCCCTCCACAGATTGGGGGCGGAATGGGGAGAGGAGTGGAAACGGGGGTGGCGTGAGGAAGAGAGGCGGGGGAAGCGTCTGTAGGGAGGCGACGCAGAGTCCTCCGGACGGGATACGCCGCAGGGGGATTTGGAAGGGAGTGGGGGATGGGAACGGAAGGGTGGGGAACCTCGGAGGTGAGATGAGAAGGTGGCAGCGGTATTAAAGGGGGCGCGAAAGGCTGGAGGAG
>NW_011494827.1:2155581-2159023 GCF_000754665.1 Bison bison bison
CAGGGTCCGCGGGTTCCCTTTGACCAGCGCGCGCCTCCCGCCCCCCCGCGCACCTGTACCCACCTGCTCGGTGCTCAGGCCCGAGCCGGGCAGCAGCAGCAGCAGCAGCAGCGGGCGTAGCGAGTGCAGCCCCGCACCGCATCCTCCGGCCGCCCCCTCCCCGCCCCGAGCTACGCTGCCACCGCCCCCGCCTTAAAAAGGACAAAACGGAACGGAAGAAGGATTCATGCAAAATTAAAAAAAAAAAATCGAAAGAAGCAAATGAGAAAGACGGGCTGATGCGCGCGTGGCTCGGCTGGGCGAGGGGCGACGGTGCAGCGACGCCGGGTGACCGTGCTCCGGGCAGCCGGCCGGCGCGTGCCGCACACTCCCGGCTGCAGCTCGCTCAGCCGCCCGCCGCCCTGCTCGCAGCGCGGCCCCGCCCCTCACCCGGGGCGCCCCTCCGGTTGGCCCGTCCTCCTGCCAGTCAGAGGGTAGGGCCGGACGCTTGCCCCGCCCCAGCCCGGGGACGTTGCCGGGAGCTGTTCTGCCGCCAGGAGGAGAGTTTCCAGGAGGCCTGAGTTTGCGCAGTGGACCCGGCGACTTGTGCCCAGGAGGAGCGGGGGTCCCGCTGCTGAGCTCCTCCAAGCTAGCAGCTCTGCCGCCGGCTTAGTCGAAGCTGCTGTTGCAGGCAGACGGCCCCACCTAGAGCTAAGGGCCCCAGGAAACTTCACCTCCATTTTGGAGGGGGTGTATATCACCTGGAACTGTGGCTGTCCGGGGCCACCCATGGTCTAGAAGACACAACCAGAGATAGCGATCTGAAGGTCAGGGGTTAAAGGAAAATACTGAATGTGTCACAGCCAGCAGGTGGCACAGACCTGGTGACTAGGCAAAAGAGCGTCACCCAACAGTAGTAAAATGGACCACGTGATGTCCACCTGAGGCTTGAAGGAAGGGTAGGATTTAGTTAGGCAAAGATTCATTCATTTGCTTTCATTTTATCTCCTTTCGTTTGATCTCCTTGCAGTCCAAGGGACTCTCAAGGGTCTTTTCCAGTACCAGGATTTGAAAGCGTCAGTTCTTCAGTGCTCAGCCTTCTTTATGGTTCAATTCTCACATAATGTTACATATTTGAGAATCCAAAGTGTAAGATGGGAAGATGGGCAGAAGCCAGCACATGCAGGCTACAAGAAAGAATTTGTTTATCCTGAGACTGTCTCACCAGGTAAGGGGGTCTGTAGGACCCCTGTCAGATTTGTCTAAGTGTATACATCAGGATAAGCTATGTGGAGCCCAAGTAACAAATGAACCCAAATATCACCATCTTGTTTTTTGCTCACATCCTACCTGAACCAGCAGGGCGCTCTGCTGGCTCTAGTTAGTCAGGAGCCCAAGCTGAAACCATGTACGCATAATATTTTTGGCACTTTGAATGAAAGGTGGCAAATTTTACCAGCTTTTAAAGTTTCCACTTGGAAGAGACATATCACTTGGCTTTATGGCTCATTGGCTAAAACAAGTCATCGGCCATGCCTGACCTGAATCAGGGCGGGAAGGGCAGACCTCCCATGTTCCCAGTAGACCTGGAATATCTGTGAACAGATCTAAGACTCTCATTAACAGATACACTGGCTGTCTTTGAATCTCAGACTGAAAAGGCAAGTGGAGATCAAAGAGGTGCGTGCGCATAGCTTCGGTGACAAGGGAAGAGGAGCATCAGAGAGGGTCAGGTAGTTGATTTGGCAGGACTTACTCAATGCTTTGTAGAAGGCAATGGCACCCCACTCCACTACTCTTGCCTGGGAAATCCCATGGACAGAGGAACCTGGTAGGCTGCCATCCATGGGGTCGAGAAGAGTCGGACATGACTGAGCAACTTCACTTTCACTTTTCACTTTCATGAATTGGAGAAGGAAATGGCAACCCACTCCAGTGTTCTTGCTTGGAGAATCCCGGGGATGGGGGAGCCTGGTGGACTGTCGTCTATGGGGTCCTACAGAGTCGGACACGACTAAAGCGATGCAGCAGCAGCAGCAGCAGCAGCAGCACTCAATGCTTGGTCAAGAGGCACCCAGAGAATGGAGGCACTGGGGACAGGCCTTGGTGTTACGAGTTGAATTGAGTTCCAAAAAAACCAAACGTTGAGGTTCTAACTCCCAGTGTCTCAAAATGTGACCTTTTTTGGAAATAAGGTCATACAGATTAATTAGTTAAAATGAGGTTGTACTGGACTTTCCTGGTTGTCCAGTGGTTTGGGAATCCATCTACCAGTTCAGGCTACACGGGTTCAGTCGCCTGATCCAAGAAGATTCCACATGCCAAGGGGCAATTGAGCCCGTGTGCCACAACTGCTGAAGCCTGCACACTCTAGAACCCGTGCTCCACAGCAAGAGAAGCCACTGCAATGAGAAGCCTGTGCATCCGGACCAGGTAAAGAATCTGGCTGCAATGCAGGAGACCCTAGTTCAATTCCTGGGTCAGGAAGATCTGCTGGAGAAGGGATAGGCTACCCACTCCAGTATTCTTGGGCTTCCCTGGTGGCTCAGGTGGTAAAGAATCTGCCTGCAATGCAGGAGACCTGGGTTCGATTCCTGAGTTGGGAAGATCCCCTGGAGAAGGGAATGGCTACCCACTCCAGTATTTTGGCCTGGAGAATTCCATGGTCCTTATAGTCCATGGGGTCGCAAAGAGTCGGACACAACTGAGTGACTTTCACTTTCTTACCTGCTCACTGCAGCTAGAGAAAGCCCGTACACAGCAAAGAAGACCTAGCACAGCCATAAATAAATAAATAATATTTTTTTAATGAGGTTGTATTGAGGTGGGGTGGTCCTTAATCCAATATGACTGGAATCCTTATTAAAAGGAGATTTAGATGCAGCCCTGGGATTTCTTTGGAAGGAATGATGCTAAAGCTGAAACTCCAGTACTTTGGCCACCTCATGCGAAGAGTTGACTCATTGGAAAAGAATCTGATGCTGGGAGGGATTGGGGGCAGGAGGAAAAGGGGACGACAGAGGATGAGATGGCTGGATAGCATCACTGACTCGATGGACGTGACTTTGGGTGAACTCTGGGAGTTGGTGATGGACAGGGAGGCCTGCTGCTGCTGCTGCTGCTAAGTCACTTCAGTTGTGTCCAACTCTGTGCGACCCCATAGACGGCAGCCTACGAGGCTCCCCTGTCCCTGGGATTCTCCAGGCAAGAACACTGGAGTGGGTTGCCATTTCCTTCTCCAGTGCATGAAAGTGAAAAGTGAAAGTGAAGTCACTCAGTCATGTCCGACTCTTCACAACCCCATGGATTGCAGCCCACCAGGCTCCTCTGCCCATGGGATTTTCCAGGCAAGAGTACTGGAGTGGGGTGCCATTGCCTTCTCCAGGGAGGCCTGGCGTGCTGCGATTCATGGGTTCGCAGAGTCGGACACGACTGAGCAACTGAACTGAACTGAACTAGATGC
>NW_011494827.1:2159188-2164140 GCF_000754665.1 Bison bison bison
ACACACACACAGGGAGAACACCATGTGAATGCGAAGGCCAAAAATGGGGTGATGCATCAGTGCCAAGGAATGCCAAAGATTAACAGCAAGCCCCCAGAGCTAGGAAAGATCCCTGGACTAGACCTTTCCCTGGCACCTCCAGAGGGTGCGTAGCCGTGCTGCCACCTTGATCTCAGACTTCTAGCTTCCAGAACTGAAAAACAATCAATTTCTCTTGTTTAAGCCATTGAGTTGGGGTACACTGATACATGTATATTAGTTAGGGGTTATGTTTGACTGTTGGAGAAGGCAATGGAACCCCACTCCAGTACTCTTGCCTGGAAAATCCCATGGACGGAGGAGCCTGATAGGCTGCAGTCCATGGGGTCGCTAAGAGTCAGACACAATTGAGTGACTTCACTTTCACTTTTCACTTTCATGCATTGGAGAAGAAAATGGCAACCCACTCCAGTGTTCTTGCCTGGAGAATCCCAGGGACGGGGGAGCCTGGTGGGCTGCCATCTATGGGGTCGCACAGAGTCGGACACGACTGAAGTGACTTGGCATAAGCAAACTAAGCATTTTTTTCTCATTCAGGAAGAAACCCAAAGGTAAACCTCCCCGATTTTATCCCCTTTCACTCCTTCATCCTCAACACAGACTTTTCTTCCTCAGAGTATCTTCATGGTGGCAAGATGGACACCCTTCCCCTAGGATCCCAACACTACTCCAGTCAAGATGAAAGGGAAGGGCAAAAGGCATACCTCAGCTGAGTTGGCTCCCTTTAACCACTTTCCTGGAAACTCTTCTCAGAGACTTCTATTCTTTTTTCAATTAATTTTTTAATTGAAGTATAATTGCTTTACAATGTTGTATTAGTTTCTGCTGTACAATAAAGTGAGTCAGTTATATGTATGTATATATATATCCCCTCCCTCTTGGACCTCCCTTCCACCCCTCCAATTCCACCCCTCTAGATTATCACAGAGCACCGAGCTGAGCTCCTTGCACTGTATAGTAACTTTCCACCAGCTATCTATTTTACACTTGTGTGTTAGTTGCTCAGTCATGTCCAACTCTCAGCAACCCCATGGACTGTAGCCTGCCAAATCTCCTCTGCCCATGGAATTCTCCAGGAAAGAATACTGGAGTGGGTTGCCATTTCCTTCTCCAGGGAATCTTCCCGACCCAGGGATTGAACCCGGGTATCCTGCATTACAGACAAATGCTTTACCGTCTGAGCTACTGCTGCTGCTGCTGCTGCTGCTAAGTCGCTTCAGTCGTGTCCCACTCTGTGCGACCCCATAGACAGCAGCCCACCAGGCTCCCCCATCCCCAGGATTCTCCAGGCAAGAACACTGGGGTGCGTTGCCATTTCCTTCTCCAATGCATGAAAGTGAAAGTGAAATCGCTGAGTCATGTCTGACTCTTCGAGACCCCATGGACTACAGCCTACCAGGCTCCTCCATCCATGGGATTTTCCAGGCAAGAGTATTGGAGTGGGGCGCCACTGCCTTCTAATGTCAGTGCTACCCCGTCAATTCATCCCCCTCTCTCCTTCCTCACTGTGTCCACAGTCCACTCTCTATGTCTGCATCCCTATTCCTATCCTGCAAACAGGTTCATCGGCACCATTTTTCTGGATTCCAAATATATGCAATAATATATTTGTTTTTCTCTTTCTGACTTGCTTCACTCTATAGGACAGACTCTAGGGTCATCCACATCACTACAGTGCCCCAAATTTCATTCCTTTTTATGGCTGAGTAATGTTCCATTGTTTATATGTACCACCAGGTCAGTATCACATGGCCACCTCTGGCTTCTTGAAAATTATTTTTAAAAATTAAAGAGGGTTCATTGTTGCCTGAAACAAAATCAGGGTTCTGTTGGTAAGGAACTGGGGAGAGGATTTTGAGTGGGCGTGGACCAGGTTTCATAGCACCTGGAGCTTTCACAATTTTGGAGGTTCTCTTTAAGAAAAAGAAATTTTAAAATTATATGACAAAACCAGGTACAAAAGTGAACGTTTGTTTAGAATAATTTAAAAAATCAGAACAAATGTTTAAATGTTTTAAGTTGTCAGCTATCACAAGCAGTATAAAATCCAGGAAATAAGATAATATTTTTTTATAAATTTATTTATTTTTAATTGAGGATAGTTGCTTTACATATCGTGTTGCTCTCTGCCACACATCAACATGAATCAGCCATAGGTATACATATGTTCCCTTTTTCTTGAACCTCCTTCCCATCTTCCACCCCTTCCAAACCCTCTAGGTTGTTACAGAGCCCTGGTTTGAGTTCCCTGAGTCATATAGCAAATTCCCATTAACTGTTTTACATATGTTAGTGTATATGTTTCCATGTTACATTCTCCATATGTCCCACCCTCTCCTTCCTCCCCTCTGTAAGTTATAATAATTTTTAATTAACTAATACTGATCTTTATAATCTTTCTCTACATTTTTTTTTCATCCTTTTGGATTGTGTCTCCATAAGACAATTTTGCAATATTTTTTTCTACAGAGAAAAAAGATAATTCAGAGTACTCCTCTGATGATGGATTTTTTTTTTTAAGTGTTAATTAGGAAATTTTCTTTTGGCTTCATAATTCATCACTAGTAGTCATGGACATTTTTAGGATTGTTGTCAAATTTGGGACAACCTTTATCATTCTTTCATAAGTGAACACTAGGATTTGGAAGAATTGCTTCTTCTCTTTTTTTCAGTTTCTCCTTGCGATTTTATTAATTTGGGGGATAAAAGGCAGTTGTCCAAATTCAAATAAATCTTCCAGAAATTGTATAAATCTTCCAGAAGATGACTCTGCCAGTTCTTCCAAAACCTCAGTGCCCCTCACAGGCACACGGGGAAGCGTATAAAACTGCAGATGCCCAGTTCCTGTGCTCCACTCTGAAGTGGGGCCTCGGAATAGCAGGGCCCAGGAATCGGAATTTTATTAAGTGCCTCTGGTGATTCCAGTGTCTGCTGAAGCCTGAGAGGCCCTGGATCAGGTGATTCCAAAGTTGTCTTGTGACTCAAGTTCTGCAAATCCAGGTCACCCCACGGGAAGGACTCCCTTTTAAACTTCATTCCTCCTTTACCCATATTCTCAGGCAAGGTGCCCCTGGGTTGGCACAGCGTAGGGGAGGTCACACTTGGCAGTCATCAGAGTCGCTCAGGGAGCAAGAACTCAACCTACACAGATCAGCTAAGGATATAAACATTGCCCACGAAACACATGTCAAGTCATCCTCCAGTCAACTTCCCTTCAGCTACATCCCCAAAATGCCTTCAGCCACCCCAGCACTTCCCAATAGGAGAAGTATGATGATGCGAAATTGGTGGGAAAGGGGGGGGAGCTGCGGGCTGAACTGGTCTCCCCGCAGATTCGAACGTTGTAGTCCTAGCCCCCAGCACCTCAGACTCTGACTATATTTAAAGATAAGGTCTTTAATGAGCTAATTAAGGTAAATGAGGTCTTTAGGGTGGCTCCTAATCTGTATGACTGGTGTCCTTATAAGAAGAGGAGATTAGAGACACAGACACGCACAACAGGAAGGCCACATGAGGACACAGGGAGAAGATGGCCATGTGCAAACCAAGGGGAGAGGCCTCGGAAGGGACCAACCCTGCGGACACCTTGACCTTGGACTTGTAACCTCCAGAATTGTGAGAAAATGTTTCTGTGCTGTCCGGTCTATGGTACCTTGTTATGGCAGCCCTACAGTGGTCTTGACCAATTGCAGCTAAAATATCTCACTTTTGCAAAATTTCTAAGACTGTGTGACCGCCTGAACCCATAGCTCAGGCCCCTCAGAGCTTGGAGGCACCTGCAACTTCACCATCCTCAGCTTTGCAGTACATCCACGCCCCTCTGCCACCCTGTGCTCACTCCACATCCTCAGGACAAGCCGATGAGGCAGGTATGGTCACTTCCTTCTCACTAGTGCCGAGGGACCCCGGGACATAGCAAGCAGCCACGGCGGGGGCCAGGAACCCATCCTCTCCTCCAAAAAGCGGCCTCCCTGGCACATGGGCTTGTGGTGTGCGACCCAGGCCAGGATGTCACGGGGGTGTAGGTCTCAGCTCAGCATCATGAGGACATCATGCCTATGATGGCCATGAACTTCGGAGAGTGTTGGAGAGGGGATTCTGCCAGGGCGAACTTGAAGCTCTTGCTTATCTCTGCAGGAGCCAGGCTGCCTGCCCTGGATCCTGCCTCTGCCCCTTCCTAGCTGATGACCTTAAGCAAGCCATTGCCCTTTGACTTTCCTTGGTTTCCCCATCTGTAAAGTGGAGCTTATAATGGTAATAACCTCCTAGCTTTGAGTGGAGATTAAATCAGTTCAGTTCAGTTCAGTTCACTTGCTCAGTCATGTCCAACTCCTTGTGACCCCATGAATCGCAGCACGCCAGGCCTCCCTGTCCATCACCATCTCGTGGAGTTCACTCAAACTCACATCCATCGAGTCAGTGATGCCATCCAGCCATCTCATCCTCTGTCGTCCCCTTCTCCTCCTGCCCCTAATCCCTCCCAGCATCAGAGTCTTTTCCAATGAGTCAACTCTTCGCATGAGGTGGCCAAAGTACTGGAGTTTCAGCTTTAGCATCAAAGAATACCTTCCTTCCAAAGAACACCCAGGGCTGATCTCCTTTAGAATGGACTGGCTGGATCTCCTTGCAGCCCAAGGGACTCTCAAGAGTCTTTTCCAACACCACAGTTTAAAAGCATCAATTCTTCAGCGCTCAGCTTTCTTCACAGTCCAACTCTCACGTCCATACATGACCACAGGAAAAACCATAGCCTTGAGTAGACGGACCTTTGTTGGTAAAGTAATGTCTCTGCTTTTGAATATGCTATCTAGGTTGGTCATAACTTTTCTTCCAAGGAGTAAGCGTCTTTTAATTTCACGGCTGCAGTCACCATCTGTAGTGATTTTGGAGCCCCAAAAAATAAGTCTGACACT
>NW_011494827.1:2164312-2181851 GCF_000754665.1 Bison bison bison
TTATCGTGATCCACACAGTCAAAGGCTTTGGCATAGTCAATAAAGCAGAAATAGATGTTTTTCTGGAACTCTCTTGCTTTTTCCATGATCCAGCAGATGTTGGCAATTTGATCTCTGGTTCTTCTGCCTTTTCTGAAACCAGCTTGAACATCTGGAAGTTCATGGTTCACGTATATAAATCTCTGTTGGTTTCCTAGGGCTGCCATAAAGTCGGGGGGGGGGGTTGCTTAAAACTGTAGAATTGCCACAAACTGGGAGGCTTAAAACAACAGAAATGTATATCATTTCTGTTGTTTTAAGCCTCCCAGTTTATGGTAATTGATTATGGCAGCCCTAGGAAACCAATAGATGTGTAGATGTAGTGGGTAGGGGGAATGGGATGAATCACGAGGTTGGGATTGACATATATATACTACCATACATAAAACAAATAACTAGTGGGGACCTGCTAAATAGCACAGGGGGCTCGGCTCAGTGCTCTGTGATGATCTAAAGGTCATCAGGAGTGGGATGGGGTGGGAGAGAGGGAGGAGATATGTGTATACATAGAGTTGAGTCATTTCGTCATTGTACAACAGAAACTAGCAGCATCCCAAAGTAACTATACCTCAATAAAAAAACAAGTACAAAACAACAGAAATGGGGGCTTCCCAAGTGCCACTAGTGGTAAAGAACCCGCTTGCCAATGCAGGAGATATAAGTGATGCGATTTCGATCCCTGGGTCAGAAAGATCCCCTGGAGGAGGGCACGACAACCCACTTCAGTATTCTTGCCTGGAGAATCCCATGGACAGAGGAGTCTGGTGGGCTACAGTCCACAGGGTTACAGAAGACCCCGGTTTGATTCAAGGGTCAGAAAGATCTGCTGGAGAAGGGATAGGTTACCCACTCCAGTATTCTTGGGCTTCCCTGATGACTCAGCTGATAAAGAATCCTCCTGCAATGTGGAAAACCTGCGTTTGATCCCTGGGTTGGGAAGATCTCCTGGAGAAAAGAACAGCTACCCACTCCAGTATTCTGGCCTGGAGAATTCCATGCTCTGTATAGTCCATGGGGTCACAAAGAGTCAGACACGAGTGAGTAAACTTCACTTCCATCCCTGCAGGGCAGGTGCTGTGATTCCCATATTCTAGATGAGACAATGGAGACTCAGAGAGGCCAAGTCACTCTAACAAAAAGGATCTGGAAACTACAGCCAGGTCTCTGCAATCCCAAGGTCATGCTCTCCATCAATTCATTTTAAAATCCAAAGGATGGTGATGAGAACTATGCTGAGTGAAAGCAGCTGTATGATTCCATATATATAATTGTATCAAAATAACAAAATTCTAGAAATAGAGAACTGGTTAGTGGTTGCCAGGAGTTGGGGAAGTGGCTGTGACTATAAAGGTTTAGCAATAGGGATCTTTGTCTTGAACTGCTCTGTATCTTGACCGTGGTAGCCGCACATGGAGCTGCATACATAAAATTACATAGAACTAAACATACATACATGAGTTCATATAAACCCAGGGAAATCTGAATAAGGTGCATGGTTGGTACCAAGATTAATTGTGATACTGTGTTATATGTTGGCGCGATATTACCATGGGGGAAACTAAATGAAAAGTACAGTGAGTTGCTCTGTATTTTTTCTTACAACTGCATGTGAATCTACAATTGTCTCAAAATTAAAAGTTTGCAAAAAAGGACAATGGTGACCATTAAAGTAGCTGATCAAGGCTCTTGCATTGGACAGGGCTCTTCCCTTTGGCAGGCATATGGCGCGGGGTGGGGGGATTCTCCTCCAGAAACAGGGTGGAGCAGCCTTGAGGGAGGCAAGGCAGGAAAGCACCCTAGTTCTCTACCACCGTCAGTGTGGGGGCTCCAGCCTTCTCAGCCACAAGGTCCCTGGGCCAGAACAGGCTTCCTTTATCTCTTTTCCCCTTTCAATGAAAACAGCTTTCTGTGGACTATTTCTGGTTCTATGAATAATACATGCTTATGTAAAAAGTTCAAACAGTACAGGCAGATATAAAGAGGAAAACAAAGTTCACCTTGAATCTCAATGCACAGGGTTACCCTCATGGGCCCCCGGGTGACTGGTCTTCATGCAGCTCCTCCAGTGCAGATACATGTGACTAATTTACATGAACGGACTACTTTTATGCAGCATATTTTATTATGGAGGCTTGTAATTATATGCTATATACCTGCAGATGTACACACAAGCACACACACACGCAGGGATTTGGGGAGTCATTGAACCCATCGTAATTACATTTGTCTGCTTCTAACTTGTCATGCTCATCAACACCTGGTGAAAATCCCTGCCAGCATCCAGAGGGAACGAGACTCACCCTTTTGAAAGGTTGAAAGGATGGCTCCCATGATTGCGGCGTCCTTTTGTCCTCGCCAGCTGAGAACTGTGGACAATAAACACCCTTGCATGTGCGTCCTCACATAGCTTTCTACAGATGGATTCCCAGGCACGGAATTGCTGGTTTGAGGTTTAAACTTTTAGTAGACGTTGAGAGGTCACCTTACCAAGATTCTGTGACACCTTACCCTTCTATGTCAAAGTATTTATTTCCCATCATCAACCAATGCTGATGCTACAGCATACTATAATTGTTGCCATTATGATGAGTGTAAAGTGATATGTCTTTCTTATTTTAGTTTTCATTTCTCTGACTATTGGGAAATTTGGCAGAATTTGAATATATACATAACTTAGGATTTGCTCTGTTGTGAATTGTCTGTTCAACTCTTTTTAGTTGGGGCTTTTTTCTTTCTTTTTTTTTTTTTGAGGGGGGGCGCTTTTTTCTTTTTTCAGTTTTTAACATGACATCTTTGCCTGTCATGACTATTCAGGCACTTTTTCCAAATCCAGTCTTCATTGCTGGATGAACTGTGAATTTTCCTCCACCTGTGGCATCTTTGTCACATAATAACAAACTTTTATATAATCAAGTATATAAATGTTTCTCACTTTATATTTCTTATTAAATATAGTTTCTGAGTTTTATTCATGGTAAGAAAGTCTCCAAGATTTCTAGACTGTACATGCAGCCTCTTAGATTTTCCTGCAAGAAAAAAATTGGTTTCATTAACAGTTATTAGGTAGTGTTTACTCCCAGTATAGCAAATTGAAAAGCGGCTTGACTGGCAAATGTGACCCTATAAAATACTAAAATAGAAGTTTTATATTATTACAAAAATATTTTCAATCTGAAATATTGCAAGAATGCCAAATAATATATATAAGGTATGTATTCTCCAAAGCTCAATAGAAAATTTCAGGAAAAGTCAGTTGCATTATATACCGCCTTAGAAAGAAAGATTTCTTGAAAGAAAGATTGAGAAGAAAAATGAGGAAAGAAAGAAAAGGGGAAAAGGTACACACAAAATGCGTGATGATATATGTATATGCATGTATAAAAGAATATATATGCATATAAAAGGAGAAGGAGGCAGCAGAGGATAAGATGGTTAGATAGCATCACCTACTCAATGGACATGAATTTGTGTAAACTCTGGGAGGTAGTGGAGGACAGAGGAGCCTGGTGTCCATGGGATCCCAAAGAGTCAGACACAACTTAGCGAGTGAACAACAACATATATATATACATATATATATGTATATATATTTGGAGAATAGATACCTTATATATATTATTTGGCATTCTTGCAATATTTCAGATTGAAAATATTTTTGTAATAATATAAAACTTCTATTTTAGTATTTTATAGGGTCACATTTGCCAGTCAAGCCACTTTTCAATTTGCTATACTGGGAGTAAACACTACCTAATAACTGTTAATGAAACCAATTTTTTTCTTGCAGGAAAATCTAAGAGGCTGCATGTACAGTCTAGAAGTCTTGGAGACTTTCTTATCATATATGTATCATATATATACATACGTGTGTGTGTATATATATATACATACACACACACGCAATGTAATATTACTTAGTCATAAAGAAGAACAAATTTTGCCATTTGCAGCAACATGCATGGAATTAGAGGGTACTATGCTAGGTGAAATAAGTCAGGCAGAGAAAGACAAATACCATATAATTTCACTTATATGTGGAATCTAAAAAATAAACTAGTGAAAATAACAAAAAAGAAGCAGACTCAGATCTAGAGAACAAACTTGTGGCTACTGGTGGGGACTGCAATATAGGGGTAAGAGTGAGAGATACTAACTTTTGGGTGTAAGACAGGCTGCAGGGATGTATTGAATAACACAGGCAATAGAGCCAATATTTTGTAACAACTGTAAGTGATGTGCAACCTTTAAAAATTATATTGAATTTTTTTATTTAAAAGAAAACTTGCGATTAAAAAAAAAGCAGTGAAATTATACTACACGTAAGCAGTATAGCCCCACAAGGACTTGAGAGAGCTTCAGGTGATTGTAGTCTTTCAAACAGTAAGAAATTTTGATTACCCCTTCTGGGAATAAAAGATGAACAGAAGATTCAATCCACAACTATTAAGCAGAAACTGGTGTGATCATAGGATTCATTACTCTAAGATTTTACTACAGTCAAGGAATAAAAATATTAAAAAATAATTGTCATTTTACCCACCATTCAACTTAAGAAATAGAATGTTACCATATCACATAAGCCCTTACACAGTTGGTAACCATTCTTTTATATCAGTATATATATTAATATAGTGTTTCCCAGGTAGCTATAGTGCTAAAGAACCCACCTCCCAGTGATGGGAGACATAAGAGACTCGGGTTTGATCCCTGGGTCAGGAAGATCCCATGGAGGAGGGCATGGCAACCCACTGCAGCATTCTTGCCTGGAGGATCTCATGGACAGAGGAGCCTGGTGGGCTACAGTCCATAGGGTTGCAAAGAGTCGACCTAAGTTGTGCTGAAACAACTTAGCACACATTTATTAATATATATTCTACAAAGTTTTACTTTTTACAGGACACTGAGGTTTTAAAATTCATCCATTTTGACACATGTGAATGAACTGTAAATAGAGAGTCTGGTGATTTTTTTTTCCTATTTAAACAGTACAGCAATGGACACAAGGATTCATATCTCCTGAGGCACAAAGATAGATTTCTAGAGCAGGGTTTCTCAACAGCAGAACTATTGCCATTTGGGGTAGGATAATCTTTGGGAGGAGTTGTCCCTGGCCTCTAACCACTAAATGCCAGCAGCATCCTCCCACCTACCTGTGACAACCAAAAATGCCTCCAGATGGTGACAAATGTCCCCCTAGACAGCAAAGTCACCCCAGGTTGAGAAGCGCTATTACAGAGTATGTACCATAGGAATGGAATTGCTAGATCATGGCCATGAACATCTTCAACTTTACAAGATAACCACCAAATAGTTTTCCTAAATGTTCATGCCAATTAATTTTCCAACCAACCTTCTCCAAAAAATCCAGTTCCTCCTCATCTTTGCCAGCACATACTCCTGGCTAAATGTTAGGTTGTTGCTGATCTGGTGAGAGTACAGTGGTGTCTCAGAGCCATTTAATTGTGAATTTCTCTGACAGCAACTCTTGCTGTGTTTCTGGCTACGCATACTTTGTCTCAGTGAACGTGCCTTTCCATGTATCCTGCCTATTGTTCTACGAGGTAGTCTTTTTCATATTATTTCAAGGATTATTTATTCTTTCTATATACTAATGTCTTGTTGAGCATATGTTTTACATATATCTTCTGTCAGTTATGAGTTTGTCATTTCATATTAATATACTTTACTTGGGGTGAATAAAAACATTACTTTTAATACAGTCCATTTTTCAATCTTTTCATTTATGATTTGTGCTTTTTGCATTTTAAGAAGTTCTTCCATATCTTGAAGCACTAAAAATATTCTCCCATATTCCCTTCTAAATGTTTTAAAGTTTTACTTTGTCGTTTTAAGAATTAATGCCCTTGGAATTGGGTTTTGTGTGCACTGTGAGCTAGAGATCCTATTTCAATTTCTTCCCTGATAGGAATAGCCAGTTGTCACATCATCACTTATTTAAAACTCCATCCTTCCTCACAGTGAACTGCAGTGCAACCTGTGATACATATCAAATTTCCATGTATTCATGGTCTGCTCTTTTTATCCCATTTGTCTACCTCTGTGTCAATATCACACTGTCATAATTACTTTAACATTATAGTAAGTATTAATATCTGTCAAAGTTTATCCCGCCTCATTTGAACATCTTTTAAAGGAGCATTTGAGCTATTTTTAGCCCTTTGCACTTCCATATACATCTTGGAATTAGCTTGGCAAATTTTGCAAAGATCCTTATTTGGATTTTGATCAGAACTGCTTGAAACCACACAATTTGGAGAGCTGCGACACTATATCAAGTCCTTATATTGATAAATACCTCTATTTACTTGGGTCTTCCTAAAAATCTTTCTGTATGAAATTATAATTTTCCACGTTAAAGTCTTACATATCTGTCAGTAAATGTATTTCTCATTTTGTTTTGCTACTGTAAATGGTATTTTTCTTAAAATGAAAAATGTTCTTTATATGATAAGTTTATGTGTTCATTAAATAAAGCTGATTATAAATGTGCTGTTCAGATCTTATTTTTTTACCTGCTCTTTTTTCCTCTTTGGCTTACAAATTATCAAGAGGTACATTGACAATTCACACTCATTTTGGATAGCTACTATCAAGAAAGCCCAGAAAACAACAGGTGTTGAGAGGATGTAGAGAAACTGGAATTCTTATGCACTGTTGCTGCGAATGTAAAAATGGCACAGCCACATGGGAAATGGTGATTCCTCAAAATGTTAAATACGGAATTACCACGATGGTGGTTTAGTCACTAAGTCATGTCGGACCCTTGCAACCCCACGTACTGGAGCCTGCCAGGCTCCTCTGTCCATGGAATTTCTTCAGGCAAGAATACTGGAATCGGTTGCCATTTCCTTCTCCAGTGGACATTTGGACCCAGGGACTGAATCTGCGTCTCCTGCATTGTAGGCTGATTCTTTACTGCTGAGCCACAGAATTACCACAAGAACCAGAAACTTCACATTTATACACAAAAGAAGTGAAAGTAGGGCCTTGAACAGATATCGGTACACTCATATTCACACCAGCATTAATTACAATAGCCAAAAGGGGGTTGTTGTTCAGTCACTCAGTTGTGTCTGACTCTTTGCAACCCCATGGACTACAGCATGCCAGGCTTCCTGTTCATCACCATCTCCTGGAACTTACTCACACTCATGTCGATCGAGTTGGTGATGCCATCCAACCATCCCATCCTCTGTTGTCCCCTTCTCCTCCTGCCCTCAATCTTTCTCAGCATCAGGGTCTTTTCCAATGAGTCGGCTCTTTGCATCCGGTGGTCAAAGTATTGGAGCTTCAGCTTCACCATCAGTCCTTCCAATGAATATTCAGGATTGATTTCCTTTAGGATTAACTGGTTGGATCTCCTTGCAGTCCAAGCTACTCTCAAGAGTCTTCTCCAAAACCACAGTTCAAAAGCATCAATTCTTTGGCACTCAGCTTTCTTTATGGTCCAACTCTCACATCCATACATGACTACTGGAAAAACCATAGCTTTGATAGATGGAACCTTTGTTGGCAAAGTAATGTCTCTGCTTTTCAATATGCTGTCTAGGTTGGTCATAGCTTTTCTTCCAAGGAGCAAGTGTCTTTTAATTTCATGGCTTCATTCACCATCTGCAGTGATTTTGGAGCCCCCTCAAAATAAAGTTTGTCACTGTTCTCATTCTTTCCCCATATATTTGCCATGAAGTAATGGGACCAGATGCCATAACCTTATTTTTTGAATGTTGAGTTTAAGCCAGTTTTTTTCACTCTCCTCTTTCACTTTCATCAAGAGGCTCCTCAGTTCCTCTTCAATTTCTGCCATGAGGGTGGTGTCATCTGCATATCTGATATTTCTCCTGGCAATCTTGATTCCAGCTTGTGCTTCTTCCAGCCCAGCGTTTCTCATGATGTACTCTGAATAGAAGTTAAATAAGCAGAGTGACAATATACAGCCTTTTCATGCTCCTTTCCCAATTTTGAACCAGTCAGTCATTCCATGTTTGGTTCTAACTGTTGCTTCTTGACCAGCATACAGGTTTTTCAGGAGGTGGTAAGGCGGTCTGGTATTCCCATCTCAATTTTCCACAGTTTGTAATGAGCCACTCAGTCAAAGGCTTTAGCCTAGTCAATTAAGCAGAAGTAGATGTTTTTCTGGCATTCTCTTGCTTTTTCTATAACCCAGTGGATGTTGGCAATTTGATCTCTGGTTCCTCTGCCTTTTCTAAATCCAGCTTGAACATCTGGAAGTTCATAGTTCATGTACTGTTGAAGCCTAGCTTGGAGAATTTTGAGCATTACTTTGCTACTGTGTGAAATGAGTTCAACTGTGTGGTAGTCTGAACATTCTTTGTCATTGCCCTTCTTTGGGATTGGGATGAAAATGAATCTTTTCCAGTCCTGTGGCCACTGCTGAGTTTTTCAAATTTGCTGGCATATTGAGTGCAGCACTTTCACAGCATCATCTTTTAGAATTTGAAATAGTTCAGCTGAAATTCCATCACCTCCACTAGCTTTGTTCGTAGTGATGCTTCCTAAGGCCCACGTGACTTGCACTCCAGGATGTCTGGCTCTAGGTGAGTGATCACACCATTGTGGTTATCTGGGACATTAAGATCTTTTTTGTACAGTTCTTCTGTGTATTCTTGCCCCCTCTTATTAATATCTTCTGCTTCTGTTAGGTCCATACCATTTCTGTCCTTTATTGTGCCCATCTTTGCATGAACTGTTCCCTTGGAATCTCTAATTTTCTTGAAGAGATCTCTAGTCTTTCCCATTCTATTGTTTTCCTCTATTTCTTTGCATTGTTCACGTAGGAAAGCTTTCTTATCTCTCCTTGCTATTCTTTGGAACTCTGCATTCAGATAGATGTATCTTTCCTTTTCTCCTTTGCCTTTCACTTCTTTCCTTTTCTCAGTTATTTGTAAGGCCTCCTCAGAAAACAATTTTGCCTTTTTGCATTTCATTTTCTTGAGGATGGTTTTGATTGTCACCTCCTGTACAATGTTATGAACCTCCATCCATAGTTCTTCCAGCACTCTGTCAGATCTAATCCCTTGAATCTATTTGTCACTTCCACGGCATAATCATAAGGGATTTGACTTAGGTTATAGCTGAATAGCCTAGTGGTGGTAGCAACCACGTGTTGAGGTCACACCTGAATGGGCAAGTGGTGGCAGCAACCCAAGTATCCATCCACGGACAAATGGATAAATCATATGTGATTGATACACATAGACACACATACCAGGATATTATTCACTCTTAAAAAGGAGGAAAATTTGACACATGACAACATGGATGACATTATGCTCAATGAGATAAGACAATCATGAAAGGAAGAATACTGTGTGATTACATTTATATGTGGTCCCTACAGTAGACTCATTGGAAAAGACGGCTGGGAAAGATTGAAGGAGGCGACAGAGGATGTGTTGGTTGGGTGGCATTACCAATTCAATGAACATGAGTTTGAGCAAACGTCAGGAGATAGTGAGGGACAGGGAAGCCCAGTGTGCTGCAGTCCATGGGGGTGCAAAGAGTCATACACGACTTAGTGACTGAACAACAACAACAAGAGTAGTCAAATCCATAGACTCAGAAAGTAGAATGGCTTAGGGAGAATGAAAAATGGGAAGCTGTTGTTTAATGGGTATAGAGCTTCAGTTTGGGATGATGGAAAAGTTCTGGACATGGATGGTGATGATGGCTGCACAGTGTCAATGTGAATATTCTCAGTACCACTAAACTGTACTCTTAAAATGGTTCAAGTGGTAAACTTTATATTTCACCACAATAAATAAAATTTTAAAAAGAGGTATGGTGAACTGCCCCACTAAGTGGATTTGCCAATTTCCCCTTTAGTTCTCTCCATCTTTGTTTCATATACCATGCATGTAATTCTAGCTTGTGGCCTCCTGCTGCTAAATTCATTATGTGGTAGTAATCTTCTTTATCCTAATGATTGCTTAATTTAAGGTTTATTTTGTTCAATAGTAAAAGCTACCACAGCTTTCTTTTACTTCATAAATTTTGTTTCATCCTCTGACTTCCAACCTTCCTATGTCCTTCTCACACTTCAGGTGCGGCTTGAATACTTGGGTTTTGAATTTTTACAACAATAACACTTCAGCCTAAGCCAATCAGCTTGTTCACCTAAGCAGATCATAAGTGTAGGTCTCTTTGGAGCTATTTCTACCCATCTGATTTTGTCTTGCTTTTTTCTCCTTCTCCTTTTTCTTCTTTTAGATTACATGAACTTTTTTCTTATTCTATTTTCCTCTCTTTGAAAGGTTTAATTTATTTTCATCTTTTCAGTTATTAACCTGAAAGTTCTACCATATTTATTTTGCAAAGCCTAAATTAATCAAACTCTCAGTTGCCATCTCAAACGACAAGGACTTTAAACTCAATCACTTCCCTTTCAGGTTACATGGTTTTTATCCAGTATTTTAATTATGGCTTCTATTCTTTTAAGCTCAATTAAGTAGCTCACTAATTTTATATACATAATATGTATGATTCAAATTTAAATATTTTGTTTCCCCCTGTTTCCAGTCAATTCCTTAATTTCTTCTTTGACCCACATATCAATTACAAATGTGTTGCTTAATTTCCTAATACTTGGGGGATTTTACATACATCTTCTTGTTATTGAATTCTAATTTAATCCTACCATTGGTGAAGATCATACTCTGTATAGCTTTGCCCCTTTTAAATTTATTGAGATGTATTTTATGGTCTGGCACAGGATCTATCTTGGTGAATTTTCCATTTGTACTTGAAAAGATGCAATAGCTGCTTTCTGTGGGTAGAGAAGTCTGTGAATGTCGATGAGGTCACGTTGGTTGATAAGGCTGTTCAGATCTTGTGAACCTACTGATTTTTGTCAATAACCAAGAGAGTGAGTAGTGTCAAAAAGTCTACAACAATAATTGTGAATGTGTCCATTTCTCCTTTCAGTCCTGTCACGTTCATTCATGTGTTTTGAAGCCTTATTATTACAAATGTATATAACTAAGGCTGTCATGTCTGCTTCACGAACTGATCCTTTTATCATTGTGAAACCTCTCTGGTAACAGTCGTGGCTGTAAAGCCTGTTTTTTTCCTGATATTTGTATAGCATTATGAAATTTCTTATCCTTAATATTGAATGGTCTATTTTTCGAAAGACTTACTTTCAGCCCATCTTTCTTCATATTTAAAGAGGATTTCTTGTAAACAGCATATCATTGGGTCTTCCTGTTTATTCCTCTTCCGTGGAGTGGTAAATCCATCCATTTTTAATGTTATTGTTAATACATGTGGGCTAAAGTCTGCCTTCTTGGTATATGCTTTCTGTTTTTCCCACTTATTTATTCATTTTTCCCCCTTTTACCCTTTTTTAATTTTAAATTAAGTACTTTGAGTATCCCATTTTCTATCCTCTAGTAACTTTTCAGTTATATCTTTATTTCTTTTTACTGGCTGACTTAGGATTCATAATATGCATCTTTTATTTATCACAATCTAGTTCAAATAGCACGTATAACTTCCCATGTAATGTGAACCTTATATTTCAGTCTTCTCCCATCCTTTCCTTTGTGCTAATGTCCATTATTTTACTTCGGTATTTCTTACAAACTGAAAAAAATGAAAGTCACTTAGTTGTGTCTGACTCTTTGTGATCCCATGGACTGTAGCCTGCCAGGCTCCTCCGTCCATGGCATTCTCCAGGCCATAGAGAATAGTGGAGTGGGTAGCTGTTTCCTTCTCCAGGGAATCTTCCCAATCCAGGGATCAAACCCAGGTCTCCCGCATTGCAGGTGTGGTGTAATTATATTTGCTCAAAACTGTCAATTATAATTTTTGTAACAGCTTTATCAAAGGAAAATTAGTAAGGATAAGCTGCACATATATAAAGTGCTGATGAACATTGACACGTGTAGACACCTATGTAGCCATCGCCACAAATCAAGATAATGAACATGTTCATCCTTTGAAGGCTTCCTGGAGCCGTTCTATGAGCCCTCCTTCCTGCCTCTATCCCTTCCCCACACCCACCTCTCATTCCTGGTGTTTTCCTGGTCTTCTTTCACTAGGCAGTTATTCTGAGACCCATCCAGATTGTTGCACCAGTTACTAGTTCACTCCTTGTCTTGCTCAGAAGTATTCTGTTGGATGGATACACCACCATTTGCTTGTTCATTCACATGTTAATATTTGGATTGTTTCCAGTTTTCAGCTGTTACACATAAAGCCGCTGAGAATACTTCTGTGTAAGTTTTTGTGTGAATTATGCCCTCATTTCTTTTGGATATGCATCTAAGAGTGTAAAATCCAGGTCAGGTAACAAATGGGGCTTCCCTGGTGGCTCAGTGGTAAAGAACTCGCCTGCCAAAGCAGGAGACATAGGTTTGATCCTTGGGGTCAGGAAGATCCCCTGGAGAAGGAAATGACAACCCACTCCAGTATTCTTGCCTAGGAAATCCCAAGGGCAGAGGAGCTTGGCCGGCTGTAGTCCACAGGGTCACAAGAGTCAGACATGACTGAGCGGCTGAACAACAACAACAGAAATGAATGTATATTTAACAGTTCTAAGAGCTGACAAACTGTTTTCTAAAGTGGTTGTACCATTTTACATTCCCACCAGCAGTATATGAGAGCTCCAGCCAAAACCTGGCATGGTCTGCCTTTTTAATTTTAGAATTCTCATAAGTGTGTAGTGGTAGGGCATTGTACCTTTAATTTTCATTTTTATTTGCATGATTAATACTGTGACATGATTAATGCTTTTCATGTGCTTACTTGCTGTCTGTATGTCTTCTTATAAAATGTCTGTTCAAATCTTTTGATATTTTAAAATGGGTTTGTTTTGCTGCAAGAGTTGATACACATTTATTTATATAATCATACAGTTTCTCCTAGTATATCATTTATCTTTTCCCTATTTTATCAATGTCATATGCATTTGGTATTGGGCTTCCCTGGTGGCTCAGTGGTAAAGAATCCGCCTGCCAATGCAGAAGACTCAAGATGCCGGTTTGATCCCTGGGTTGGGAAGATCCCTTGGGGTACAAAATGGCAACCAACTCCAGAATTCTTGCCTGAAAGACTCCATGGACAGAGGAGCTTGCTGGACTACAGTCCATGGGGTCTCAAAGAGCCAGACACGACTGAGCACACCACCTCTCATGCATTTGGTGTTGTACCTAAGATCCAGGCCCAAGCCCAAATCACAGCAATTTTCTCTGATGTTTTTTCCTGGAATTTTTATAATGTTTATTTTTACATAAGTCTATGGTCTATTTTGAGGTAATTTGCACATGTGGTTCAAAGTATGGATCACAATTCATTTTTATATAGATATCCAATTGTTCTGGCACCATTTGTTGAAAAACCTGTCTTCTCTACAGAATTTTCTTTGCACCTTTGTCAAAAATCAATTGACCACATAATGTGTGAGTCTATTTCTGGAGTCTATGCTGTTCCATTGACCTATTTGTCTGTCTTTGATGCCAATACCACAGACTTCACACTGAATCTTGAAAATTCAGGTAGTGTAGATCTTCGACCTTTGCTTTCCTTTTGATGTGATATTTTCTCTGACTGCTTTCAAGATTATCTTTTTTTATTAGTGATTTTCAGCAATGTCAGACATGAATTTGTATGTGTGTGGGGTGTGTGTGTGTGTGTGTGTGTGGTGTGCACGCTTCTTGACGTTTGTTGATACTTTTGGATCTTTGTGTTTGTAATTTTCATCAAATTTAAATTTTAAAAATTTCTTATTGTTATTTCTTTACATATTATTTCCTGCTGTACTTCTTCCAATACTCTAATTATATAGCCATTTGATAGCTCACAAGTCACTGAGGCGTTTTGATTTTTTTCAGCTTAGACTTCTACATTCTATCATGTGTGTCCTCAGAACTCCCTCTCCTATTTGTCACTTCCTTGTCACTTTGAGTGGCATTTGGGTAACATCCTGAAATCTGGCCTTCAGTTAACTAATTGTATCAAGCAACCTGCTTGATCCACCAATTGAGGTTTTTATTCTTGTGATTATACTTCTTGTTTCAAGTTGCTTTAGTTGGTTCTTTTTCAAATGTTCCTGACCACTTTGTTTGATGTTTGTTCTTTGAACTCTTTTTATTTTGTTTTTATTTCTTTTAAATTTTTATGTTTATACTTGATTAATTTTAGTCTGTGATTTAATTGTCCACTCTCAGAAATACTTGAGGATCCTAAATTAATGTTAACTGCAGACTCTCTAAGATCATGGCATCTGGTCCCATCACTTCATGGCAAATAGGTGGGGAAACAATGGAAACAGCGAGAGACTTTATTTTCCTCGGTTCCAAAATCACTGCAGATGATGACTGCAGCTATGAAATTAAAAGATGCTTGCTCCTTGGAAGAAAAGCTATGACCAACCTAGAGACCATATTAAAAAGCAGAGACGTTACTTTGCCAACAAAGGTCCATCTAGTCAAAGCTACGGTTTTTCCAGTAGTCATGTACGGATGTGAGAGTTGGACCATAAAGCAAGCTGAGTGCCAAAGAATCGATGCTTTCCAACTGCGGTGTCGGAGAAGACACTTGAGAGCCCTTTGGACTGCAAGGAGATCAAACCAGTCAATCCTAAAGGAAATCAGTCCTGAATATTCATTGGAAGGACCAATGGTGAAGCTGAAGCTCCACTACTTTGGCCACCTGATGAGAACTGACTCATTGGGAAAGACCCTGCTGCTGGGAAAGATTGAAGGCAGGAGGAGAAGAGGATAACAGAGAACAAGATGGTTGGATGGCATCAGTGACTCAGTGGACATGAATTTGAGCAAGCTCTGGGAGACTGATAGATAGGGAAGCCTGGCATGCAGCAATCCATGGGGTCGCAAAGAGACAGACATGACTGAGCTGAACTGAACTGCAGACTCTCACTTATACTGCATTATTTTTTTGTGTCTGGTAATTTTTATTATGAGCTCATATATGGTATATGGTGAAGGGCCCGGACTGGAGATGCCTTTTCTCCAGAAAGCATTTGTATCTGCTTATTTTGTGCTCCAGGGGGTGATGTGTGCTGTGCTAAGTCACTCAGTGGTGTCCGACTCTGCGACCCCACGGACTGTAGCCTTCCAGGCTCATCTGTCCATGGGGTTCTCCAAGCAAGAATACTGGAGTAGGTTGCCATGCCCTCCTTCAGGGGTCATCCCCACCCAGGGATCAAACCTGCATGTCTTACATCTCTTGCATTGTCAGGCGAGTTCTTACCACTAGTGCCACCAAGGGGCAATACTAACTCACAAGTATTTTAATTTAGTTTGATGGGTGTTTACCTTGAGGGCAGGGCTAGTTTGAAACTCAGACACACATGGGAGCTGTCCTCCAGCTTCAAATATCAGGAGAGACTATCATTTGTATCATTTGTGGTTTTTCCTCGCAGACGCAGCAGATATGAGCAGATTTTTTTCATTGGTCCACCGTACCAGCATGAGTCCCTAAAACTTGAAGTTCATGTTGTAGGTGGTTGGACCCAGTGGAGCTCAGACGTCTGTGTTAATAACCACTCTATCCTGGGCTGATTATTCTTTTTTTGTGTAGGAGATGTGGTTCTTGGGTATTTCTCTGTGGGTTCAGCAGAGCCTTTTGTTATAAATAATCCTCCATCTCAGTACTTTCATCTGGGAGGGTGTTCCAGTTGAGCTGTCTAGCTGAGCATGCTATTGGGATCCTAATGTCTTGTATTATTTTTATTGTTCACTTTATTAATTTAGGTCTATAATCCATCTCAGAGAAGGCAATGGCACCCCACTCCAGTACTCTTGCCTGGAAAATCCCAGGGACGGCGGAGCCTGGTGGGCTGCCGTCTATGGGGTCGCACAGAGTCAGACACGACTGAAGCGACTTAGCAGCAGCAGCAGCAGCATAATCCATCTAGAATTTACTTTTGTATTTGAAATTAGATTGAAGTCCATCCTTTTTTCTTCTCAGATAGCTAGCCAATTAATAGTATTGATTAATAATTGTATTTTTCTGAATTAATTATGTTTGTCATAAATTAACCTAACATGTATTCTGGGATTTCATTTTGGTTCTGTCTTCTGTTCCACTCACATATTTAACCATTCCTTTATCAACACTTTACTGATTAGATTCCAGAAGCTTTATGTAGTCTAATGTATGAAAATATAAATCTCATTTGAATGTTCTTCTGTTTCATAGTTTTCTTAGCTAATCGCAAGGATTTAAGAGAATATTCTTAACTCAGTTTTGCAAAGAGGGGAATCTCATCCTGCATTTACTGCATTTAATTAGATTGAATTGAGAAGATGCATGGGGAGGTGGAAGGACCATCACTTGGGGAAGCCACGTTCCCTGTCCAGGACTAAGCTTCTTCCACTGGTGAAAGAAGGACTGGCACTCTAGATTCCTGGACTCCTTTCCTGCTCTGGAGTCCCAGCCCAGGTTGACTCAGCCCTGGGGCTTCCCTGTGGACATGGACAACACCAGCTAAGAGTAGCTATTTATGTCATTAGCTAGGAAATATACACCAGACTTAGTACTCAGCGAGTCTATATACTCCTCACAGCATCTCATTTAATCCTCAAACATCCCTGTGATGCTATTGATACTATCTTTATTCTCCATAGGAAGAAACTGAGGAACAGAGAGCTTTAGTGGCTTATTTGTTGAAGCCACTGGTTGATTAAAAATAAAAATAAGGGAATGGAGTGGGGAGCTGTGCAGAGTATGAAAAGACCAAATTATGTTTTTACACAGTTATTGCTCATTACCCTTGATACATGCAGAGGAAGGACCTCAGAAACAACTAACACATTCAGTGAGTGCCTCTGATGTACTTTAGGAATATTAACTCATTGATCCCTACAACCATCCTATATAATGGGCACTATTTATTATCCCCATGTCTCAGATGAAGAGAATGAGGCCCAGAGAGGTGAAGTAACCAGCCCAAGATCACCCAGCCAGAGGTAGGCTGGTGGACACACATCCTCCGACTCCAGGGATCGTGCATTCATATAGGCAACCTCAAAATTACACACAGAGAGTGTGTTGAACTCATGACTGCCTTTAGGTCACCTGCCACAAGCTGGATGGAGACATATGAATGTGGAAGTGTTGCCACTGAAGGGGTGGAGCAGCTCGTGGCCATCTCTAAATGTTTAGAATTATCTGTGAAAATGTATTTTGATTTTTTTTTTTTAACGTAAAGGAGGCACTCCAGTGGATTAACAGGTTGTTGGCTTTGAGGGGCAGGATTCAGGGAGAGGGGGCTGGCTGCTTTGAGTTTTCTAATTACGCCACAGTGCTAATACAGTATGTATTCCTGTGTGACTTGAAAATACTCAGAGACGTATAAATAGGGGCACTTATGTAACTGAGGGGGCGGGTGGAGGGACCCGCAGCAACCAAGGTGGGGGTTCGGTAGCGGGGTGGGGCTGCCCACTTCTCCGCCCCGCCCACTCCCCGCCCCTTCCACTCTGGCCCCGCCCAGTCC
>NW_011494827.1:2182632-2208122 GCF_000754665.1 Bison bison bison
GCCCCGGGGCCGGTCCGGCGCTGGCTGCGCCCGCCGGTGCTGATGGAGGGGTGACCCCTGCTCCGGTGACAGCCTGAGATCCCGGGCCCCTGCGCTGGGGCCGGACGCGCGCGCACGTCAGCCGGCGACTCTGCTCATAAGAGCTGTTGCGTTGTGCGGCGTTCGGGCAGCTCTCGGCTCAGCGAATCTGTTCTCACCTGTCCCGCGTAAAGACCTGGCGACCTGGGGGCGGGGACTGTGCTCCACAGTGAAAAATAGAGGACATTCGGTGACTCGAACGCGGCCCCGCGGGTCCTTACGTAACCAGGATTCGAGCCCAGGTGGTGGGTGTCAAAGCTTTGGCGTCTACAGCGCAAATGTTGACACTGATGCTGGAAAGATCCAGGTCTCAGTCCAGAACCTTCCTTTATGCAGAAAAAGCCCTTTCCTGACCTTCATGATAAGCCCTATGATTTTGCTCCTGGCTAATGTGTTTCTGTCACCTGCGGGCAGGTGGCATTTGAACTTAAAGTTGAACTTGCAGACTGGATTATCATGTTCCAATAAGGACTTTGAGGAGGCTTAGGCTACCAGCAGTTCTTAACGATAGCCTGCTTCCTGGGTGCCAGGCACTATAATAGCCAGTGCCTTTTAGTAGCCCAGTCCTGCAACTGAGAAAACTTGAGGAACAAGAGACCATGTGGTTAATAGGTGGCTGAGCTGAGTCTGGGATCAAAAGTTCTAGCTGAGGTATAGGTGTGACCACTGTACTGTCCAGCCAGTGAGGAGGCCAAGGCCCCAGGACAAGCACCACTTGTCTCTGGATTGGAGATCTTGAGCAGGTCACAGACCATTCTAGAGCCTCAGTATTAGGCAAAGCAATCACCATTGCAACCCCTTTGCCCATTAGGAGCTGGGACTTAATATGGACCTAGAGCTCCCTGAAGTCTGCATTGTCAGCCACTGCTGTTTCTGCAGCTGCTGCCTGTGGCCTGGCAACCCAAGGTTGGGGGCGGGGGGGGTCCTATCTGCCCTGCCCTGCTCTGGGCACTTGGGAGAGTCACTGACCTGAACTTCTTTCCCTACCTGTGGGTGTTGCCATGGCAACTAGAGTCATGCTGAAGATTAAATAGGATAACATGAACAAAGGGTCTGATTATCACCCATTTTTATCACCACCTTTTGGAGTCAGTTATATCATTTGGATAGGTGTGAGACTAGTTGAGACATTAGGGCCCAGCTTCCTGGAGCTTTGAATACCAGGCTAAGGGGTCTGGACTTCATGCCAAAGTCAGGGGGAGCCATAAAGAGATGTGAGCAGAGAGGGAGGTGGTGGGATTCTCACCTGTGGGTCCAACGGCAGGGATCCTCGAGAGGAAGTTGAGTCCTTCACTGCTGATGGGTGTAAAATGGATCCAGCCCTGTGGAGGGGTATGTGACATCCAGAGTCTATCTGAATTAGAAACACATATGCCCTTTGACCCAGCAACCCAGTTTTCTAGAGAGCCCACTGCATGCATGAAATGCTATGTGTGCAAGGCCAGGAGGAACATGCATTTCTTACTGGGTCTGCTAACTGCTCTAAGACCCCTCCTCACAGCAGAATTCCAGGCCCCCTTCACCAGAAAATGCAGCAGCTCTAAATGGGCTGGTGCGGAAAGTACTCAAAGACATAGTCAACAAAAGAAGTAAAGTTCAGTGTGCCCTCTCGCCATTATGCAGGGTACAGAAGTGTTTGTAAATGCACAGACTAACTCTGGAAGGGCCCATGAAGAGCCCCCTAATGTGGCCTCCAGGGAGGGGACTGGGCGCTGAAGGACCGGGTGCTGAAGGACCAGGGAGGGGTGCTGTCTGCCTTTTACCATAACCCATGGGAGTGCCCCCCTAGTTCTGAGTCATACCCACAAGTTATGATTCAAAACAAAAATACCATTAAAAAAACAAAAATAGTCCTAGTGATGGATTGCAAGACTGGATCAGGCTTGGCCATGTGGATACAAGCCAAGGAAAGTTCCAGAATGCTGGGTTTTGTCATCACTCTTGGCTGTATTTCCCCTTCCCAGGAAGCTGAGAGGGAAGTCAGTGGATACCTTCTTGTCTTTCCTCAACCCCAGACAAGTCAGCATCCAGAACTGTCTGGCAGGATCTGTTTCCTGCATTGTGGTTGTTAAGTAATACTTACCAGGACAGAGGATGAGATGGTTGGATGGCATCACCGAATCAGTGGACATGAGTTTGAGTAAACTCCAAGAGTTGGTGATAGATAGGAAGGCCTGGCATGCTGCAGTCCATTGGGTCGCAAAGAGTCAGACACAACTGAGCGACTGAACTGAACTGAACTGAACCAGGATACCACTTCAGAATGGTAACTTGAAAGTTGTTACCTTCCCCTCCCCATGAGGAAGCACATGGGGTGCAGGTTGAAGGCAGAGGACAGACCTCGGACTGGTAGCCAGGAGGCTTGGGTTCAGTCACACCTGCCTTTCCCACCTGTGTGATTCTAGGCATCTTTCTGGAATCAATCTGCTTCCAGGTACTTCATCTACAGTCACAGCGATAGTTAAGTGTGTGTGGGGGGAGGGGGGATTGTGCATACATCTAACAGATTTGAGCTATTTGTTGTTCAGTTGTTCAGTCTTGTCTGACTCTTTGCGATCCCATGGACTGCAGCACACCAGGCTTCCCTCTCCTTCACCATCTCCCGGAGCTTGCTCAAACTCATGTTCATTGAGTCGGTGATGCCATCCAACCATCTCGTCCTCTGGCGTCCCCTTCTCCTCCTGCCTTCAATCTCTCCCAGCATCAGGGTCTTTTCTAGTGAGTCGGCTCTTCTCATCAGGTGGCCAAAATATTGGAGTTGCAGCCTCAGATCTGAGCTATCAAGTGTCCCATTCCCACCTCCCTCCCATCTGTAAAATGGGATCATAATTACCATTCTGCCTCATTCACAGGAGGTCAGGAGTTTATTTGACTGCAGACAATATCCTCAACATTCTCAGAGGATAGATTTCTGTAAATGCACCAATTTAAAATGTCAGGAAAATAAGTGACATTACTGAGAGCCTACCAAGGACCATGTGGTGCTCTGAGGACTCTGTGTGTTTGGGTTTAACCCCCTACCCTCACAATGTAAACTCCAGGGGGACTGTTTGTCAGTTCTACATGGTTGTCTGCCACACCCAGCATGCACTTGGCATCCTGTAAGTACCTGTGGTGTGAATAGACCTTTCAACAACTCTTGTCAAGTTGGTCTGAAGTTTGCCCTGACTTTGTGAAGAGGAACCCATGGTTCCACAGGGGATTGTGTTGCTGATGGTGTGAAGCTAACTCAAGGGACTTGGGGGCTGAGCCAAGAGAAATGACCGTCAACTCAGGTTGTAGGCATTTGCCATGGATGGAGGAGCCTGGTAGGCTGCAGTCCATGGGGTCGCTAAGAGTCGGATACGACTGAGCGACTTCACTTTCACTTTTCACTTTCATGCATTGGAGGAGGAAATGGCAACCCACTCCAGTGTTCTTGCCTGGAGAATCCCAGGGACGGGGCAGCCTGGTGGGCTGCAGTCTATGGGGTCCCACAGAGTCGGACACGACTGAAGCGACTTAGCAGCAGCAGCAGCAGCAGTGGGCATTTCAAACACAAATGTTCACATCACAGAGTCCCTGTGCTGGACAGACTCTAGGCGGGATGGTGATTTCAGTATCTCAGACCTTATGTGGCTGTTTTTTGCTGTTTTAATGCCCACAGAATTCCTTTTCCCACCTCCAAATGGGACGGGCAGCCTACTACCCGGGAGCTCTGTGATCCAGACCTACTGCCGGGACCTGGCATCTCTGCCCACGCAGCACATTAGGCTGACTGACCCGGGGGACCCAAAGGAGCAGGACTTAGAGGAACCAAAGGCAAGTGCGGTCCAGGCCAGGCTTGGAGGGCCTCCCATGCTGCAATGTCATGGTGTCATAACACGAGTGATAACACCTGCATCTTAAACATGTTCTGTGCTCCAGGTTCTGGGCTGGCACTCCTGGGCATTATTTTTTCAAACCTTCATGACACTGTGAAGCACAGAGAAGTCAAGGAACTTGCTCAAGGTCACACAATAATTGGCAGAGCAGGATTTGATCTTAAAGAGTTTGGCTCCTGAGCCTGACTACTCCAGGAAACTTGGGGTTTGGGTGAAAGTTCTGGGGTGAGGTGAGCAGTTCTTAGCTGGGGGATGACCTAGTCCATTTTCTGTGCGGGAAAGGGAGTTGGTGAGGGCTGGCATGGAGGGCACCGTGGTAGTTGAGTGGTGGCTAAGTGGGAAGAAGGTGGTCTTGGAAGGCAGACAGATGGGTATTGGAAGTGCGGCTCTGCCATCTTCTAGCTGTGACACTTTGCACAAGGTGTGTTAATCTTCAAGACTCAGTTACTTCTTGGTGAAACAGGGATAACATTATTTGTGTGTACTCTCAGTCATGTCTGACTCTTTGCAACCCATGGACTGTAACCTGCCCCTCTGTCCATGGGATTCTCCAGGCAAGAACACAGGAGTGGGTTGCCATGCCCTCTTCCAAGGGATCTTCTTGATCCAGGGATTGAACCCATATCTCCTGCATTGCAGGTGGATTCTTTACCCCTGAGCCACTGGGAAAGCCTTATAACATTATCTACTGAGAGGGTAACAGGCAGGAAGGCCAGGGGTCTCCAAATAGAGGAAATAGCCTGCAAGTGTCAGACATTTTTATCTCTCTTAAGTGGCAGGAGGAAACAAACTAGCAATATTTTTTCCTTCTCTATACAAATTTAAAGGGAGGTTTCTCTTAAAATATTGTGTTGCCATAATGACACCGGCTTCGCCTGAAGTTAGCTATTCTCGAGTCTAGAGATAACCAATGCCTTTTTCTTATGGAAATGTTTGTCTTAAGCTATGCTAATGTACTATGCCTTTACCCCAAACTCTGTCTCCAAGTCGGTTCTGCCTCTTGGCCCAGAACCTACTTGACAAACCAGGATGGATATTGTTCCCCTAATCTATGTAAATGAAACTATTTGTATGGTGGTCTGCCCTTCTTCAAGATTCAAGTTAATCATTTTATGGCCCAGGATAAACCATTTGGTGCCAAGATTATCCCAAAATGCATCTTATGGGTGAGGGGCCTGGTGCCATTCTGAATTTTAAGACACTCCTTTCTTTCATTAACAGACTGCTAGTGACTATATAACATCCAGCTAAAGACTAGCAGAGGGGTACTCTTTCTGCCCCCTTCTGATGCCTATGTCAGAAGCTTTCTCTATCTCCTTTATACTTTAATAAAACTTTATTACACAAAAGCTCTGAGCGATCAAGCCTCATCTCTGGCTCCGGATTGAATTCTTCTCCTCCGGGGGCCAAGAATCCTGGTGTATTCGCGTGATTCAACAACAACCTTTCACTACTTTAAAGGAATTTCTCAAGACTAAACAAGTATTGCATACTGAAAGGTCTGGTCCATAATAGGTGCACAAAAAAACTTTTTTTCTTTTTACTTTATTATTGTGAAAGTACAGCAAGACATAACCAGGTCTGCTGAGAAATACCAAAAAGAAGCAGTACTCTGCACCAGTTGGGATTAGGCTCAGCTTCACATAACTAAAAACTCCCCAGATAATAGTAATTTGGGCTTTCCAGGTAGCTCAGTAGTAAAGAATCCGCCTGCCAGTTCAGGAGATACAAAAGACATGGGTCCGATCTCTGGGTCAGGAAGATCCCCTGGAGAAGTAAATGGCAGCCCCACTCCAGTACTCTTGCCTGGAAAATTCCGTGAACAGAAGAGTCTGTTGGGCTACAGTCCATGGGATTGCAGAGGTGGACATGACTGAGTGACTGAGCACACACACACACACACACACACACAAGCACACTGATACCACAGTCAGAAGAGACCCAGACCCAGAGCCACCTCACTGCTCCACCATCCTTAGCATAATGCTTCACCGTCCTTATCGTGATGCCTTATGATCCATGGTGGCTGCTTGAGCACTAGCCCTCATGTCTGCATTCCAGCCAGCAGGCAGGAGGAAGAGGTTAAAAAAAAAATAGGTTCCTTCCTTGAATGATATGTTTCAGAAGTTCCATACTATACTTCAGTTTACTTTGAATGGACAGAACTTAGTCACATGGCTGCCAGTTGCATGGGAGGCTTTATTCCAGGTGGTCTTGCCCAGCTGAAAATCAAATTTCAATTCCTAACGGAGGAGGCCAGAATAGATACTAGGAAGATGACTGGCAGTGTCTGTCATGCCCCCAGAGAAATGTGCAATGAGCTTAACTCAGGACCTTTTCATCTCTTAGAGACAAGGCTTAATCCCAAATCATGGCATTGATTTGGGAAAGTACTTTCCTTTGCAGAGATCTTCCCTAATGACCTTCTCAACAAGCCAGTTCCACTTACCAGGTGGAAGGGGACTCAGAAAGGACTAATGACTTTCCTGAGGTAAGAGATGCAGAAGGTGGTAGAGCAGATTTAGAACGCAAGAGGGCTGACTGTAATAACAATAACAGCTACCCTAACAGCTGGGTGCCTGACCCCATGCATTTAATCTTTGAAGATACTGGGGTAGGAGCTGGTATCTCCACTGCACAGAGGAAGATACTGGTGCACAGAGAGGTTAGGTAATGTGCTCAAGATTTCAGGGCCAGCACACGGAGTCACTGGGACTTGAATCTGGACAGTCTTACTCCTGAATTCATGCTTTCACCACTACCCTCCACTGTGCTTAGAATCATTACCTCTCTGGTTTTAGTCTGCAAACCTGGTTAAAACTGAGATAAGAAACTAGGCAACAGGATGCTGTAATGTCTAATAACCCTCCTTTTAGAAAAACAGAGAAGTATTGGGTTGGCCAAAATGTTTACTTGGGTTTTTCCATAAGAACATAAAAAAAACAAAAACAAAACAAAAAAACCAAATGAATCTTTTGGTCAGCTCAATATTTCTTTTGCAGTGTGTGTATTTCAGAAACAAATGAACTAGAATTTTGTTTTAAGCTAGGACCATAATATCTAAAGGTGGGAAGCCAGCCTTTGACAGTGTCTAAACGTGTGATGCAGATAACATCTTGCAATAAACATCTTCAGTATTCAGGTGGGGGTGGGGGATGGTGCATGCCCCTCAACAAAGCTCTGCCCACATGAAAATCACCAGGACTTTTCTGGGCGAGTTGTAAAACCACTGGAGCCAAGATCCTTTTCCTAACTGTGATTATAATCATCAATCGAGCTTTGGTCTGGTTCCCAAATGGTTGATATGATTGTTACATACAGGAAAATGTTCTTCTCCTTGAGACCTGCTCGATTGCCTTGTAGAATCCTGTTCATTGATATGTTCTGGAGTTTTTTCTCCCTTATCGATAAAAAGAACACATGCACTGAACGCTGCTGTATGCCGAGACGTCCTGGCCCTTTACAAACGTCAGCTCACCTACTGCAGTGCTACCTCTTGTTGTGTCTGTTAGGAGCTGCAGAGGTACAGGGGGCTCAGGTTCATGGTGCGTCCGATCCAGGGACTCAGCCCATACCTGTCACTCAAGCCCCCACACTGTACCTTCTGCTACACCCTGCTGACTCCCAGTGGACATTTTCTTTGTAAAAGAAAATTTGGTGTATAAAACCAAATATCAAAAATTCCCTGTCTGTTGCAATCTGAACATGAAAGGTCCGTGCTGGTCAAGAATCCTATTGAGATGGATTTTATTTCCCCCTTGAATTTTGCCCATCCATTGATCTTCTGCGCGCCTGCTGATTGCACTTTTTTGAAATGTCTTTCCTTGCTCAGCCATGTTCTACTTCTGCTTTTCCTTTTAAACTAACGTACTCAAGTGTGTGGGAAATATTCTCCATGTAGTAACACCCAGTGCTAATTAATGATCAGCTCACTGTGGACGTGGCTCTATTTAGGGCAGAGTCAATTTGGTTTAAATCCTGTGTGAGAAATTCAGCGAGAACAAAAAAGCTTCAGAGAAAAACATCCCCGCAGCCTTTCCAAGTGTCTTTGTCTCTGTAACTATGGTTTCTGGACAAACGCAGAAAACGCTCAGGAAGGATTTTCTTTGGATAAAGAAGCTGAAACAAAGGGCCAGGGATGGCAGTAAAATGATAAGCACTTTTATTTTGATTTCTGATTTATAAAACTAGAATATAGAGAAATAACAATAAATATATGAAAGTGTTTCCTCCAGTTAAAAACAAGCAACTTTCCCTGTGTGCTTCAGCAGAGGAGCTGAACAGGCAGACGGGAGGAGGCCGCTGTGATGCAGGGTGCAGGTGACCTGGTCTACCTCCATGTGACTCCAGGCAGCTGTGGGGGTCTCCCTCAGAAGGCACAGCTCTAACAGAAGCCACGATGTGCTCTGACTCTCAGCCTGGCCATTCGGTGGCCAAGTCACGTCATCTATCTGAGTGTCTTGCTGTGTTGTGGGGTGATTAAAAGAGTTCCTTTGAGCAGGGAATGTGAGACTCAAATTCAGGAACATGTGTGTTGGAAAGTTCTTGGTGAACCGGACTGTAGCGATGGTTTCAGCTTTTATTACCAGAAATCAGAGCTGACCACAGGACCCAGGAGCTCTCCAGGGTCCTGAAAGGCTTGTCATTCCCTTTCTGACTCCGGGAATCAATCACATAGGAGTGAGAAAGAAAGAGAGTTGTTTACTGTGCACCTGCTGCATGCCTGGTGCCTTGCTAGATGCTCTGCAGAAGTCTCTCTCTAACACGTGTGGTTACTAGCCTGGCTTTTTGCCTCTGCATGGCCTGAGCTCTATGTTCTTGTTCCTTAAGTCCCCAGTGCCAGGCGCTGCCCTGACCGCCTCTGTCCTGAGGCCCTCAGCACATGTGGCCTGGCTGTGATGGTATCAGATCCTCTCCCAGCCAGCCTGCTGGGCTGCTGACCAGCTGTGTATCTCCTGGCCTTGGGAAAGCTGAAATGGGCATGTCTTGGAGGGAGTTTTGAAAACTGGAAAACTGGAAAGCTGAAACAGAGGTTTTTAGGCCACATTTGGATTATTTGCCACCATTTTTGGCACCTGTGTGTGTTTGGTTTAGGAAAAATATGAAACTGAGCCCTGAATGCAAGGGTGTCCAGGCTATCATTTTGTAACCCTTAGTCCCTGAAATAAGTTGTTGCCATTATTTATATGCCCCAGACCTCCTCCATTAGACTGAGCCACTTGAGGGCCAAGCCTGCATCTTATTCAGCCCTCTAGGCTCTGAGCATGGCCCAGGATCCCAGTGGCAGCAAGGGTGCAGGCACCATTGATGAACCAAGACACACACTCAACAGAAGAGAGAGCTGCAGCTTGGGTCTCCTTCCTGAGAACTGGCTGCCATAGGAGGGGGTCTGCATGTGGCCATGGCAGCCTGCATTTAGAGAGAACCTACTGCTTGCCTGGCTCTGTTGTAAGAACCACATGATTGTTTCCACATTTAATCATCATTACAACCCACAAGGTTCAGGCTATTATGATTCCCATTTTACAAGTGGGGAAACAGAGGCACAGGGATGTTACTAATTTGCCTGTGGTCACATGACACAAGTGGAGCTGAGATGGGAACCTAGGCTGAGCTAGTCAAGCTCAGAGGTTAATGCCCTGCCTCCAGGACCAAGGCCTGGCCCCATCCCCACCCCCTCACCTTGAACCTAGTCACCCAAATCTCATGTTGCTTTCTTGTTTGTGCCCAATCATATGACCATATGCTTCCTGGTGATTGGGCTTCCCTCGTGGCTCAGATGGTAAAGAATCTGCCTGCAATGTGGGAGACCTGGATTCGATCCCTGGGTTGGAAAGATCCCCCGAAAGAGGGCATGGCAACCCACTCCAGTATTCTTGCCTGGAGAATCCCCATGGGCACAGGAGCCTGGTGGGTCTATGGGGTCGCAAGGAGTTGGGCACGACTGAGTGACTAAGCACATACAGTCATAACACGATGGGAGGGAACATCCCTGGCTCTCGCACCTGCTGGGGACACCCAGGCAATAATTGCATTCCTCCAAGCCTTGGTTCCCTCATCTTCAGGACACGACCATCTCTACTCTGCAGAGCTGCCAGGACGTCAGAGGTCACGTGAGTAGAGTGTGGCGAGGACTCTTTAGTGTGTTGCCTATTATGGACTGTGACTCAAATATGGTCAATCATTGTTGACAATCCTGAGGTCTTCCTGTGTATTACTCTTTCAGAAAAGGAAAGGAGGCTGGCCTAAAGGCAAGAAAAGGAAACCCCCGAAGGATCTTGCTGTTCCCCGTGCTCCTACGACAGGGTAAGATGTACTATGTGCTGAGCCTGGATGGCCTCTGTCCCATCTCAGCCTTTATCTGTTCTTCAGGACCCTTGATTGTTACGGAGTCTCACACCACAGGGAGTGAGAGAGGGTTGTTTAGTTCTTTAAGCTGGAATAAGTTTGTGATACTCAAAGGAGAGCTGGGCTTGAGTCACAGACAGGAAAGTGGGTGGCCGTGGGGCCAGTGTGTCTGGTTTCCCTTCCAGGCTTGTGATACCTGGGGCTCCATGGCCTTGGATGATCTAGTGAACCTTCATCAAGGCTCAAAATGCAACCCCCGAGGGCCCTGAGACCTGTGCCTCATCCCCTGGCATCTTGGGCTGCAGAAAAGAGGCCCCAGGCCAGTCACTTCCCGCTGCTCTGAGGGTCACCTGATTCTTCTGGAAGCTTGAGTGTTTTTCTCTTTATCCTCAAGGTTCACATGTTTCGAAGGGTGAAGGTCTTTTCTCAGTTTTCCCATAACTCCAGTGCACATGGCCTTTGGTCCAAAGACTGGTTTGTCTCACTCCAACACCTGCAGACTTTCTCCCTGTGCCTTGACACAGATCCCTCATCAGGAGGGTGGGAGGGCTTGTACCTGGAGCATTTGAGCCATAGAACCACCCCATGAACAGGTATATTATGTCCATAACACAGAGGGGGAAACTGAGGCTCAAGTAGGCTTGAGCAAGTTGCCCACCCAGTCTTCATGCCCCTCCTGTGGGAGGGGGCGAAATTCCTCTTAAGTCTTCCATCAGTCTCTGGATAAGCCAGCCATTCATGTATTTCACCACCTTCAAATAGCCCCCATTTCACCAGTTTGATTGAAAAATACGGGCAAACTCTTGACTGTTGGTTTTCATGAAACCCTGAAAGCGGGAGTGGCTGCGGCAGGCCTCCCCTCCAGCAGCAGCTCAGCACTGTTGTGTGTATTCCATTCCCGGCGCAGTTACACGATATTCCTGAACGAACAGAGGAGCCAGCTGAGGGCCCAGCACCCCAGTCTGCCTTTCCCGGAAATCACGAAGATGCTGGCTGCTCAGTGGGCTCACTTGCCACAAGAGAAAAAGCAAGTAAGTCTTCTTCTGCGAGGAGTGAACAGAGAACGGGGTCTGGCTGTCTGCAGCCTTGATTAGGGGCTGCTCCCCCCAGGCCATCTTTTCATACTGGAGCGAGAGGGAATGTTCCACAAGACAGGCACGAGGTGCCTCCCACCTCACCCCTTAAAAGCAATTACTGGTCTCTGCGGCTTTGGCATCCACTATCTCCCAAACTGTCAGGCAGAATGCTGAATCTGTGAAAAATGGCAAAATTGTCCAATAAGTTTAGGAAATCCTGGAGCAGACCAAGGGAAATAGATTTTTTTCCTTCTGCGGGGCTTTTTTTGGAGCCTTTTGCTATAATTTGATTCACTTAAAATAGTTCAGATGAAGCCCATGCTCTCCTGGAATGAGGTGTGAAGGGCGAGATGGAGCACAGCACTCTAGGGCACGAGAATCTCTGCCACCTCTCGTGAAAGGCTTCTCAGAGTAATCCACCATGGAACCCCTTATGCACAGAGCTCCTGTTAACCTCCTGTGGAAGTATGTTCTGGGGTCACAGAAGAAGCAGCCCTAAGTTAGAGGACAGTCATGCTTTTATCACGGCATTTATGTCCAATGTCAACTTCTGCCACCTCGTCCCCCACTACTTTCCAGCCTGATCAAGCCATGCCTGCTGTGGCGTCACCTCCTACAAGAAGCCCTCCCAAACTCCTTCTGAGTATGTCTGACCTCAAAGCCCCCATACTCTTCCCAGAAAAGCCTACTGCCTCCAAAGTGTCATTTCTTTGGGTCAAATGCAAAAACTCTGAGATGAGCTTCTTTAACCCCTGCACTTCCAACTTTTTTTTGCCATAGAAAACCTTTGGTTCAAATGAACTATCACAGAGAAATCCTAATTTGAGAGCATGGTGTCAATTAATAGAGTCCCTCCCTTTGCTACTCAGATCTGCGACCACTCAGGAAGTAGATCCAGTAGCCAGTCAAGTGGACAAACCCTGGTCATCACAGTCAGGGCAGGCCCCTGACTCTGGCCAAGAGCAGCTTGGGACCCTTGCTGTCTGTCTCCATCAGGTCTCAGGGGAGGAAACAGGAGGGGCCTCACGGAGCATGTCTGGTTCTGGCTCCCAATTTACCCTCGATAAGCCCCTCCTCCCACATGGAGGGGAGGGTGATCCTGGAGAGGCCAGCAGGATTAAGCTCCCCCCTTACAGAAGGAAACATCAGGAGTGGGGAAGAAATGTTCCCACCACACACCCTTGCTAACGTGTAAAAGAGATCAAAGCAAAATTACGGTGACTAAGTTGGGTGAAGATGGTTAGGGTTAGTCCCCACCTGTCACAGTAGCTTAGGCTGCCAACATTCCAGTCTGAGCAGCTGAGACAAAAATGACAATTGTCTTTGGAATAAGCATGGTGATTACAAAGCACAGGACAGCTCTTATGAGTCAGGGAGAGGCAGAACCTCTGATCCAAGATTTTAGGGAGTCTCTGAGCTACTTTCACGATTTCAGAAATCCTTCCCTCTCTCCCTGCCCCAGCTGCTGTGTCTGGAGCGCCTCCAAGTCGTAGTTTCAAAAGCCCTGCTACAGCATTGTCAGCTGTCTCCTTGGTAGAGTCAAGTCCCTGCAGGAATGGGACAGAGGCCATGCACCACGTGCCTGGTGGAAAGAGGCTCCAGAAGCCCAGGGAAAGAGGCCACGCTCAGCTCTATACTTTGTTAGGACCAGTTCAACACGTGCATGCTAAGTCGCTTCAGTCATGCCCAGCTCTTTGCGACCCTATGGACCATAGCCTCCCAGGCTCTTCTGTGCATGGGGTTCCCCAGACAAGAATATTGCCATGCCCTCCCCGAAGGGATCTTCCCGACCCAGGGATTGAACCCACATCTCTTACATCTCCTGCACTGGCAGGTGGGTTCTTTACCACTAGTGCCACCTGGGAAGCCCCCAGTTCAACACATCAGTGCTTTGAAAGTTTTTTGCTTAACATGATAATTTATTTCAAATTACCAGGTGCATAAAATAGTCACTGTGAATAATAACTACTTGACAAGCATTCTTAGAGCGAATTTTGGCTACACACACACACACACACACACACCAGACCCTGGGTTACACCAGTTGGTGCCAGCCTCTGTGACTGAAGGTGAGTCCAAGTCCCTGCTTTCAAGGAGTTCATAGTGTAGGGGGTCGGGACCCCCAAAGTGGACACATACAATCCAGTATGAGGAGTGCCTGGGACAGAGGTTTCTACCAGGTCCAGGGGGTGGTATCCAGGAGGCATCTAATCCAATGTGGGGGTGCCCGAGCCAACCTGGGGGCATCAGAGAAATTCTCCAGGAGGTGAATGTTCTATGATAGATCTTGAAGGATAAGTAAGATTTGGCCAGGGGAGGGAAGCTGAGACAAGTGTTCCAAATGGAGGGAAAACAATAGCAGATGAGGTAGCCTGGGGCTGGATCTGATTCATCTCTTTATCACCTGTTCTGCATCCAGCACCCTGCACAAAGTTAAGCGCTGATGTCTTAAGCACTGCCATAATTGAATAGAAGTGTAAGGTCCCAGAGTTGGGGTGGGGGCACTGATAGCGCTACCATCCTCTGCAGTCATCAGACCACACCTGGCAGTTGTGGTGAAAGCCAGAGGGAGGCAGGTTCTAGTTGATTGGAAGGAAGACCTTTCCTATGGTCTGCATCATTTGAACAATGAGTGAACTTGCTGTTAGGTAGTGAGGTTTCCATCCCTGTAGGTATGTAAGTAGAAGATGAGCAATAGCTTCTTGGTAGCATCCTAGAGAGACAGAGGCAAGTTAGACAAGGGGACCCCACCAGCCCCCTCCAGATGAGGGGAGTCTCACAGGATCTCTGTGCTCCTTCTTCCAGAGGTACGTTTGTGAGGCGGATGAAGACAAGCAGCGCTACATCCGCGAGCTGCAGGCCTACCAGAACTCTGAGGCTTACCGAGCCTTCCTGCGGAGGCGGGCAGCGCTCAAGGTGCAGGCGCGGTGCGGTGAGTGAGCCTGGCCGGGGTGGACTGCAGCTGCTGTCTTCCAGGCTTGGGGCTATGTGATGCTCTACAGCAGATGGAGGATTTGGAGAGCTCTCTTTTAGTCCTAGCCTCTATCAATATTCACATCTTTATGTATTTGGGGTATTAACCCCTTGTGAGATGTACGGTTTGCAGGTGTCTTCTCCCATTTCGTAGGCTGCCTTTTCATTGTAGTCTGCAGCGCAGAAGCTTTTTAGTTTGATATAGTCCTACTTGTTTATTTTTTGGTTTTGTCACTGAGCTTTTGGTGTGCTATCCAAAACACCACTGCCAAGACTGGTGTCTGGGAGCTTTTTCCTGATGTTTTCTGCTAGGAGTGTTTTTCAGCTTCAGTCTTTAATCCATTTCAAGTTCATTTTTGTGTGTGGTGTAAGATGTGTCCAATTTCATTCTTTTGCATGTGGTTATCCAGTTTTCCCAACATCATTTATTGAAGAGACTGTCCTTTCCCCATTGTGTATTGGATTTGCTGAGAGTAGATCGTAAGTACCCACTCAGGAGACACACGTTTGACCCCTGGATCAGGAAGATCCCCTGGAGGAGGAAATGGCAACCCACTCCAGTATTCTTGCCTGGAGAATTCCATGGACAGAGGAGCCTGGTGGGCTACAGTCCATGGGGTCACAAAAGAGACTTGACTTAGTGATTAAACAAGATCACAAGTGCTCTCACCACAGATACAGAAAAGAAGACTATGTGAAATGAAGGATGTGTTAATTAACTTGATTGTGGTAAGGTATACTATACCCAGTCATCTGCTTTGAACACTTTAAGTATACACATTTTTTAATTTGTCAATTATACCTGAGCAAAACTGGAGGAGGGGAAGGAGCCACGCCCCTACACAAAGCAGCTGGCGTAATCCCTTTGTGGCTCTTTTTTTTGGGGTTGAGACACCTTGTACCTGATTACAGAGGAGGCACCCCCTCCCTCCCCCTCCTGGGGAATGTCAGAGTGGTGCTGGGCCACCGATTCCATTTTAATCCTTAGAAGGAGAAAAGGAACTGGCAGTTATGGAACTCAGTTATGCAAAGTGCCCTGGATCACCCCGAAGCCTTTTAAAATGCAGGTTCTGACCCAGCAGGTCTGGGGTCTGCATTTCCAACACACCCCTGATTCAGTCCATGCTGCTGGTGTAGGGACTCCGCCTTGCCCAGCCTGAGTCATGCCTGATGTGCCAGGAAGTTAAGACACGAAACATCCCTAAACCAGTGCACACAAGAAGGGCAACAATGGCGGATAAAGACCTCAAGTCGCCCCTACCCGCCTTGCTGAAGTGTGTCCCATGCGCCCTCTAGAGGCTCCTGATGGGACTGCACCCTGTTGACGGCGGGCTTCTGCTCAGCGAGCGCCAGCTCCACCCCACCCCTGCACTACTGGCTTTCCCCTCTCCCTTGACCCACTTCCCCTCTCCTCTACCAGCATTTCCTGGAATCACTGTGCAAAAAAAAAAAAAAAAAAATGCTTGCAACAAAATCCTTGTGGTGTGCCTCTGGGGGCTGCAGGCTTAAGGCAGAGACAGGAACTCCACCCTACTTGTGGCATGTTCCCCACCAAGGGGCACATGACCTAGAACAGCACTGGGCATTCTCACCAGGGCTCATCACTGTCCATCCTAAGGGTTCTTCCTGCATTCCCCATGCTGGGGCTGACCAGCATCCCAACAGAGCCCGTCAGTTCTCCACTTTGGTGCTTCTCTTTCCCACCTGAGCCTGGCAGAGAACCGTCTCCATAGTGGTCAGGAAAACTGTCTCCATAGTGATCAGGTGTCGGCTCAGTGGGCCAAATGCCTGGGGTCAAATCCTGGCTCTGTCACCTTGCACAAATCATTAAAACATTCAGGGCCTCAGTTTCCTCATATGGAAAGTGGGGCTTTAATAGGACCTCCCTGCATTGGGTCGGACACGACTGAAGCGACTTAGCAGCAGCAGCAGCATTGGGTCTGGTGCTGATCGAGCAAGTTAAACCATAGGAGCTTGGAACTCAGTGCCTGGCATATAGTGAGTTCAGCAAATATTCATACTTTGTACCCTTAGTTCTGGGGCACGAGCTCCTCACCGTAGCTTCATCCAGATCAGGGATCTGTAAACTTCGTAAAGGACTAGATAGTAAATGCTTTACTCTTTATGGGTACCGTGGTCTCTGTTGCAACCACTGAACTCTATGGTTGTAGCAGGAAAGCAACTATAGACAATATGTTAACAAATGGGTGAGACTGTGTGCCAATAAAACTTTATTTATAAAAACAACCAGAGGGACAGGTTGGTCCACAGACAGTTCCACTCTGGTCCATTGTACTTCTTGGGTTTCCACTTAATATTTGTTTTCAGTGAAGTACCTCCAGATAAAAATAATCCTCTGAAAACTACTGGTCTAGCTTATAATTGGCATTAACAAAGTGGAGTGTCAGATGGTTCCGAGGGAGTTGTGAGGCCTCTGGTCCTCATGTGCAAAGTTAAGCAGATCATGCCCTGAGACCTCTGGCTAAGGGTCCCCAGAGAGCAGTTGTCATTTTCTGTTCATGTATTTCTCCCTAAAAATGCCATTTGTCAGACTTAGCAGAGAACACCTCATCTTGTTTAATTCTTCAGCCATGTTGGTCTCCTATTGCCTTCTTATTTTTGTGATTATTTGTAGATTGTCATCACACGACAAGTTGCCATATTACAAGGAAAGGCTAGTCCAAGAGAACTTGGCTTTTAAACAAGATGTATTTCTGCCTAATTGAAAGCAGTAAATTTAAAAGTTTACTATATAAATATAATCATAATGAATAGTTTTTAAAAGACCACCTAGATTCTGCCATGCTAATAAAAACGGAATTGTTTATATTTTTCCTTGTTTCTCTCTAATCTTCATTTCATACCTGGCTAGATGTTTATTATAAATTGAAGTCAGAGGTATCTGGTGTTTCTTCTTGGTTTATAATAAGGGATTTTAAGACCTCTTTTAAAAAAATTTATGCATTTTCCCTGAGGTTTTTAATTAATTGATTTTTAATTGAAGGATAATTGCTTTACAATATTGTATTGGTTTCTGCCATATATCAACATGAATCAGCCAGAAATTGAGCAACTGAAGTCAAGACCTGATCCTCCAGCAGGAAACATGGAGACCTCTTAGGATAAGTGTTTTCATCCTCAGAAGGCACCTCTGACCCTTGAATTGATTCTCTCCCGACACGGCTGAGGCCTTTTCTGACACAGGTGCTTTGTAGAATGATGCCGTTTGTTTGTCTATCAGGAACAGGTGCACCAGGATATGAATTTGAGGGCAAGGGCCTTGACTTCTCAGCAGTGGATGTAAGTACTGGGGGACTGTGGTTTTAAACTAATCAGCCTCATTTGGTGTGGGCACCTGAGAAATGGTGCCTCCCAAAGGATAGCTGCATTCTAATCCCTGGGGCCTGTGAATGTTACCTTATATAACAAAAACCAGGGAAGTCCTTGAAGTTGTGATTAAGTTAAGGATCTTAAGAGAGGGGCATTAGGCAGAAGATAAGATGGATAGATAGCATCACTGACTCAATGGACATGAATTTGAGCAAACTCTGGAAGATAATGAAGGACAGGGAAGCCTGGCATGCTGCAGTGCATGGGGTCACAAAGGGTAGGACATGACTTAGCGACTGAAAAACAATTATGTAATCATAAGTGTCCTTACAAGAAGGAGATGAAGGGAGATTTGACACCAAAGAGGAGGAGGCCACGTGACCACTGGCAGAGATTGGAGTGATGTGGCCCCAAGGTAAGGAAGGCATCAGCCACCCCAAGAGGCTGGAAGAGGTAAGAACAGCTTCTCCCAGAACCTCCAGAGGGAACTAGGCCCTGCCCACATCATAATGTTGGACCAGTCAGGTTGATTTCAGACTGCTGGCCTCTGAGACTGTGAGAGAGTGAACTTCTGTTATTCTAAGCCACTCATTTGGTGGTACTTGGTTATGGCAGCCCAGGAAATGAAACATCTGGGCGCAGGGGTTCATGCATCGCTGGAGCGTGCCTCACACATCAGTCCCTCATGGAGGCCTTTCTTTGCGGGTTCCTTGGGCAAGTATGTATGAAGTCCAGCTCAGTGGGAGGCAGGGCACCAGATTCCGGTTGCAGAAGTGGGTGAAGTGAAGCGCAGCCCCACGGCTCCTGTCCAGGGCGAACTGGCAAGTGTGCAACCCATGACACTGGGCTCTGCTGTGATAGAGACGCATGCACAGTGAGAGGGACCCCACCCGAGGCTGTCCGGGCCAGTCTCAGGGCAGGTGGTTCCGCGATGATGCTCATGAAGAAGAAATGGGAAATTCCCGGAGAAAATGCTGGCCAGATGGAAATGAAGCAAAGAGGGAGCTCTAGGCTAGGGAACACGACTTGCAAAGGCCTGGGGGTGGGAAGCAGCACAGGGTGTGTGGGGGCCGTGAACAGTTCTGGACGCCTGGAGCAGACAGTGTGCGTATAGGGTCAAGGACAGGGTGGTGGGGACCTGGGTTGTCAGATGTCCAAGCTAAGTTGTAATTCATAGGCGCTTCCTCTTTGAGTTTTGAGTAATGATGAAATAGATATTTAACAAATGAAGAACACCTGCAAATAAATCTTAGGGGCCAGACAGATGCATTTATGGGGCTTCCCAGGTAGGGCCATGGTAAATAATCCACCTGCCAATGCAGAAGATGCAAGAGATGTGGGTTCCATCCCTGGGTCAGGAAGATCCCCTGGAGTAGGAATTGGCAACCCACTCCAGTATTCTTGCCTGGAAAATTCCTTGGACCGGGGAGCCTGGTGGGCTACAGTCCATAGCGTCACAAAGAGTCAGACATGACTGAGCGACTAAGCACGCATACACACACATGTGTTTATACCAAAACTTTCTGGAAGGCTACACAAGAAGCTCTTGCCCACAGTGAGTAGAAACGGGATGTTGGATACCTGTAACTTTTTACGCATCCCTTTTCTATTACTTTCAACATGCATTCATAATAACTTTAAACATTGTTTTAAGTATAACATTCTTTATCATTAGACAATGATTCGAGACTTAGAAGGCAAAGGACTTCCTGAGTTAATTGTCCACCTGGGATGGTCAGCCCCTCTGTGACCCAGGCTGGAGCCACTATGGCAGGGGCCACGTGAGTGGAGTTTGCCCCCCAGCAGCCCCTCCTCCTGGAGGGGCCTGCTCTGTGCATCCAACTGCTCTCCCACCAGCCCAACCATCCTCTCCCTGGAGCCTACACTGGCTCCCAGTACCTGCCGTGACTTGGTCTCCATCTCCCTGCCGGGCTTATGTCTCCACCAGCAGGGACCATGCTGTTCCAGAACCTCATTTTTTTTTCCTTCCCCCCTCTATGACCTTAGTCCAGCACCTGGTAGTCTGAGGCTGGCCTTCCTCATAACCTTATGTAGCTCAAAGCTTGATTATGAGAGGATATTAAGAGCTGACACTTCAGGCCTGTGCTAGGACCCATCTCTTGTCAGATATTGGCAAGTTTTTATATCTCTGAATTAATACATGAAATCAAATATGTATACCTCTTTTAAAGTTATTTTTCTGTTAAAAATAATACATGTGCCTGGTTTTAAAAATGGAAACAGTGCACAAAGGTTACAGTGCGAGGTGGGTTCTGCTCAGCCAGAGACCCAGTCCCTCCCTCACCCACCCTGTCCCTGCATCCCCTGGTGTCTGCTATGACCAGTTTCTGGTGCATCTTCCAGAACTGGCCCATGGATAGGCAAGCACCTACAGGTTGGTGCACATGTGTCTGATAAGAAGACACATCTTTGTCATTTAGTCATAGAGTTTGTTCAGCATTGCAAAGCAAACCCTTTGAACATAAGAAAAACTCAGAATTGGTCATGGACTCAGATAATACCACTGTCTCACTAATCGATGAACCCAAGGTAGGCAAGACGTGTGCAGGGAAGCTGGAAGAAAATTCAAGGAACTGTGGGAACTGCAGACAGGCTCTGTTCACTCATGGCTGATGCAGCAGCAAGGGACGTTTTGGGTGGTGCTCATATAAGTATGCATGAACAAAGGCAGTGCGTGGCCAAGCAGTTATATCATGATGCGTGTGCCCAGTGCTGTGGATGGTCTCAGCCGTTACGTAACCCTACAGAGTCATTGTTTACAGGATGTAGGGTGAAAGGGAAAGGACATGGGGCGAGAGAGCCTGGCCACCACTGTCCTGGCTAATTGCTCTCCCTCTATAACCACCAATTCTCAAACACTCCCTGTTGTACCCTCTTTGCCACATTCCTAATATTCTGTCCCACCCTGTGACACAGACCTTGGGATGAATTGAAATTCTTAGCTGTGCTTGGAAAAGCCTCAAACCGGCCAGTGATTTCCAGGTGGAAAAGGGACTAGCTGGACCCGGTTGGACCCACCTAAAGCCCATCTGCCATTTTAAGCTAATTTTATATTCCAAGAAGGGGCTTCCCTTGTGGCTCAGATGATAAAGAGTCTGCCTGCAATGCATGAGACCTGGATTCGATGCCTGGGTTGGGAAGATCCCCTGGGAAGGGATTAGCAACCCACTCCAGTATTCTTGGCTGGAGAATCCCATGGACAGAGGAACCTGGCGGGCTACACAGGGTCCCAAAGAGTCAAACACAACTGAGCAACTAACACTTTAACACTTATGTTCGGAGAAGGCAGGATCCCTGTGCCTCCTCCCTGCTCACCAGGAACTATCTCTGTCCACAGGCCGATGAGAACGATGACCTGTACTGTCGGACCTGCAGGCAGTTCTTCAGTTCCCTGCATAACAAGAGGGAGCACCTGCTGGGGAAGCAGCACCTGCAGAACCTCACAGGTAACCAGCTCAGCTGTTGTTGTTTAATTGCTCAGCTGTGTCCCACTCTTTGCCACCCCATGGACTGTAGCCTGGCAGGCTCCTCTGTCCATGGGATTTCCCAGGCAAGAATACTGGAGTGGGTAGCCATTTCTTTGGCCATCTGATGCCAATACTTTGGCCTCCTGATGCGAAGAGCTGACTCATTTAAAAAGACCCTGATGCTGGGAAAGATTGAGGCAGGAGGAGAAGGGGACGACAGAGGATGAGATAGTTGGATGGCATCATGAGTTTGAGTATGCTCTGGGAGTTGGTGATGGACAGGGAAGCCTGGTGTGCTGCAGTCCATGGTGTCTCAAAGAGTCGGATACGACTGAGCAACTGAACTGAACTGAAGCTATTTTCTTCTCCAGGGGATCTTCCCCACCCAGGGATCAAACCCACACCTCCCGCACTGGCAGGCAGATTCTTTACCGCTGAGTCACTGAGGAAGCTCAACCAGCTTGATGCGGCAAGGCAAACGCACACCTTGACTCCATCTATGCTGGGGTTCACCAACCCACAGCCCAGAGACTCCTTGTCGTTTAAATTTAATTTTAAGGCAGGGTCTATTCAAACACTCTTAATGCTAGGTGGGCATGTGGGAGGGGAGTGGGTCTTCCAAGGAAGCACAAATAGACTTGCCTCTTAGTTGACAAGGGCCCCCCTGCTCTGGCCCCGCCCCTCAGGGGCCTTAGAACCTCCTGGAGCCCCGCTGCCTCCTTAATGGCTCCCAGACCTTGCCACCGTCCTGTGCGGCCTCCAGGCCTAAGCACAGCATCCTCTCTTCCCGTAGCACTCAGCCTGTCCCTGCAAGGCTCGCCTCCCCCCTTCACCTTCGTCTTGTTTAACTGACCTCTTCCCCAGGAGGCCAGCCCTGGCCGTGCTGCACACATCCTGCCCCTCCCAGGGCCCCTCTCCAACTTGATCTCTCTCCCTGCTTCCATCATCTCCTGTTGGCCTCTTTCATTTGTCCATCTTTGTTATTGCTTGCCGTCTCCCACCAGCATACAAGCCCCTCATGTTTGGGGATTAATTGCCCGTTTCAGTCACTGCATTATCCCCTGGATCTAGAGCCATGCCTGATGCTCATAGTCAGTACTCACTGTGTGTCTGTAGAATGAATGAATGAATGTGTTCAACAAATAACTCCTGGGTACTTATTCCTTCCTGGCACTGAGCCAGGTGCTAGGGACACAGCAAGAAAAAGGCAGAGCTCTGTCCTAAAGAAACTGAAGTATATGGATTAGTACAACGTCTTTCCATTAAAACATCTTGCACTGAAGTGAAAGGAGACTCACAGAAGACAGAGACCCTGCAATGACTGGAACTGCGTAAGTCAGAGGCGTGCTCTGGGACTAGGGAAGATCCTCAAAGAATGAAAGCCATCGTGTCAGGGGCAGAACTAGGGGGTGACATTTTTTCCCACCTATTCCTTAATGTTATTAAAACAGAAATAGATCTGACTTAAGCCTCTCTTCTGCACCCTGCTTGCTGAGTGGCCTGGGGCCAATTACTTAACCTCTCTCTGCTTCCACTACTGCCTCTGTAACATAAGGATGAGCTGCTCGCCTCACAGGGCTCTTTCGAGGATGGACATCAGAGCCTTGTGCCTGCTTGGTGCAGCTGAGATGCCACCTCCCCTAGGAAGGTTGTTCCTGGTCCCAAACTTGGGGGTGGGGGCGCTCCTGAGCCTCCAGCATGTACCCTTCAGTTAGAAATTATCTTCCTCTTCTACTGTTACCATCAGCCTGTGACACATGTGTGCGCATGCATGCAGACACAAGACACGCTTACACACAGACATGCCAACAGACACACCCACATAGACACACACACATCTACTGTCCTGGAAGGAAGGAGCCATGTGGTTTAGGACATATCTCTTGCTAGATTCTCGATAGACATTTGATGAAGGAATGCACAGATCTACAGGAGGCTGACCTTCATCTGGGGTTTGTAAGGCAATAAACCGTCTTCAGTAATGTCTTGTTGAAGGTGAGTAATGGCAGTGAAGGTGAGAATGCATCGCATTACTTGCAACTGAGTATAACACGTGAGCTCAGATACCTAGAGTTATACTGTGTAAATTACTCACTGGAGAGGTTTACAGCTCATTTCAAAATCTATAAAATCATGTGCTGGGAGACGTGAGGCTGTACATACATGTGGCTCTGATTCCGTGTAACTCTCTGAGGACCTCTAAAGTTATTTAAAGGGAAACGGACGTGGGCACACCTCGCTTAGTGTTCCCCCTAAACAGCCTACAAGTTTTATGTTAGCGGTCAAGCTCTTGAGAGCATTTCCACATCTGCCTTTACTGCTGTGATATTGCTGGAAAGCAGGGCCTCGGGTAGCCGCACTGTGAGTCTCTGGGTCTCTGAGTCTCAGTGCTGATGGGAGGGGGTGTTAGCCATGCGTCCCTTTGGAGCTGGATCTCATGTGGTTCACAGTGCCCTTCGAGGCGAGTGTGAGCCCAGGGATCGCCTGTTCCAGCTCTAGAAGAAGCTGACTCCTGCCCAGCTCTCTGTTTCCGCTCACCAAAATCAGGGTGTGGCACAGATGGGAAGCCAGGGCCCAGAGCTCATTGTTTTAACCGTGTTCCTGGGATCTAATTCACACACCATAAAACGCACCCACTGAGAGTGGTTTTCCGTATATCCCCAGATATGTGCAACCACTACTGCAGTTCAGTTTAGAACATTTCCATCAGCCCAGACAGCACCGTACCCGTGAGCAGTCACACCCCATTTCTGGGCAACCGCTAGAGTGCCTTCTGCCTCCACAGGGGGCTCTGGGGGTTTAATACTTGGTGTCTCCTTTCTGTGATGACAGTAGGCATCCCCGCCTTTGTGATATCTTAGGTGGGCAGAGCCCTGTCGCCACGAATGACCTGAGTTTGCCTCCCTCCTCCGCCACTTATGGCCTTTATCACCTTGGTTGAATTTTCTACCCACTGCCTTTTCTTTTTCGAGTGCAAAATTGGGGATAATGATAATAATACTGACCTCACGGGGCTGCTGTAAGGAAACAAGATAATTCTGTGATGCTCGGCACACTCTGGGGCCTACTATTATTATTATGAGCTTGGGGGCTGTAGCAGATAAGCGGACCAGTTCCCTACCCCGCTTACCTTCCAGGAATCTCACACTGCTAATGGTCCCCAATCCTCTGTACTCTGCAGTTCCTTTGTCTCTCCCCTCAAGCTGCTTTTCTCTAGGAATGGCTTTCCCACCTCTGTGCACCTGGTCTCCCTCCTGTTCATCCCCCAAAGTCCTAACAAAAAGGTGAATAATAGTAAGTTTTGGAGAAGATGGAGAGGAATCGTAGCCCTGATTCACTGCCAGTGGGAACGTCAAGTGGGGCAGCCACGTTGGAATGTCGTCTGACAGTTCCTCAAAAGGTTAAGCATAAAGTTACTATTGCGTTGGAAAAAAAGTTTGTTCAGTTTTTTCCATGAGATGTTACTGAAAAACCCGAATGGACTTTTGGCGCACCCAATATAGGATCCAGCAATTCCACGCCTAGGTATGTACCTAAAAGAACCGAAAATGTATGTTCACACAACACTATGAATGTGCGTAACAACATTATTCATAGTAGCCCCAAGGGGGAGGCAACCCAAACGTCCATCTACTGATGAATGAATAAAGAAAATGTGGCCCCTCCACGCAGCGGAAAATACCATTCAGCCATGAAAAGGAGTTAGGTACTGATAGGTACCATAACGTAGATGGACCTTGAAAACATGGTAAGTTAAAAATCCAGTCACAAAGGACCACATGTTGTAGGGTTTCCTGAATATGAATTGTCCAGAATAGGGAAATTTGTAGAGGCCTAGGGTTGGGGCTTCCCAGATGATGCTAGTGGTAAAGAACCCACCTGCCTAATGAAGGAGACAAAAGAGATGCGGATTCAATTCCTGGATTGGGAAGACCCCCCAGAGGAAGGCATGGCAACCCACTCCAGTATTCTTGCCTGGAAAATTCCATGGACAGAGGAGTCTGGCGGGCTACAGTCCATGGGTCACAAAGAGTCAGACACAACTGAAATGACTTAGCGTGCAGGGTTGAGGGAGTGGTGGGGGATGGGAGGTAATGGCTAAAAGGAACCAGGATTTTCTTGGGGTGGTGATGAATATATTCTAAAAATGATTGTTGTGATGATTTCATGTACCAGAATATACTAAAACCCATTGAATTATACCCTTTTAATGGGTAAATTGTATGGTACGTGAATTAGATCTCAAAATTGTTTGGAAAAAAGATACCAATCTCAGTCAAGGACCCCCTCCTCCAGGAAGCCTCCCCTGCTGGCCTCCACTCGGCACCAGTCCC
>NW_011494827.1:2208222-2219602 GCF_000754665.1 Bison bison bison
CCACTCGGCACCAGTCCCAGTGCATTCTTCTTTTACATCTGGGGACCTGGTACTCAGGGATTGGGGGCTCAGGACGGATGGGCTTGCCCACATCTGGAGAGAGGGCCAGGTCCAGAAGAGCTGCTCATCTTGTGCTCAGGGGCTGACCTTTGACATGGAGTTTCTTTGCTTTTTTAGGGGAATTTGAAAAAGACTCTGCTGAGTGCTTAAAGCATCTGGAGCTTCTGGAGGGAGAGGAAGGTCAGAATTTGAACAAAGGGGACTCAGAGGAGGAAGCTGAGTATCCTGACCCGCTTCTTCTCGGAGGCCTGATTCCAGAGAAGGGTTTTGCTTCATTTGACTTGTGTTTCTTGCAAGAGTTCATCTTTAAACTTCTGCAAAGTGAGTAATCAAGTTCTACCACTTGCTAGTAACTTTGGTGACCAAAGATTTTATAATCCTAGTAAGAGTAACCTACCTAATAGGTTGTATTATAATATTAAGTGGGAAAAATGAAAGGTTGTTAATAATATTAGGATAATAACAGTAAATAAAGATAATCATATAGGAAACAGCTGAGGGCTTCCGACGCACCAGGCACAGGTCTAAAAAGTTTATTAAACTACGTTTTAATTGTCATAAAAGTACTGTGAGGTCGGTTATAGTATCACCTCCTTTTAAAGATGAGACAAGTGCAGCACAGAGAGGTTAAGTAACTTCCCATGGTTGCACAGATAGTGAGCTGAGATGTAAACCCAAGTGCTTGGGCTCCAAGACCCATGCTCTTCATAACTTCCTTATGATCTCAACTATATAAAACTACGCATATGTGAATCCATGCAAATGTTAACCATGATTATCTCTGGCAGGCAAGAGGAGGGTGTTTTTCTTTATTCCTTTTTATATCTGCCACATTTCCCTCGATGACTTGATGTCCTTTCTATTATCAAAGTACAAAATTAACTCTATTTTAAAGGGTTTTGAGGTCACCTGCACATATGAGGGTCCCAAATGTTGCCTATGTGAAGTAAGTGAAAGTCGCTCAGTCGTGGCTGACTCTCTGCGACACCACGGTCTATACAGTCCATGGAATTCTCCAGGCCAGAATACTGGAGTGGGTAGCCTTTCCCTTCTCCAGGGGATCTTCCCAACCCAGGGATTGAACTCAGGTCTCCTGCATTGCAGGCAGATTCTTTATCAGCTGAGCCACAAGGGAAGCCCAAGAACACCGGAGTGGGTAGCCTATCCCTTCTCCAGGGGATCCCCCTGATCCAGGAATCAAAGCAGGGTCTCCCACATTGCAGGCGGATTCTTTACCAACTGAGCTGTCAGGGAAGCCTATGCCTATGTGAGGTGTGGTTCAAAGAGAAGGGGAGGTTTTGGATGGAAAGAACAGATAAAGACAGCCTTCTCTCCGCCTTCCTTCCAGTCAAAGAATCTGAGCTAAGAGAGCTGAGGAAGACTCTAGAAAGAGCGCAAGCAGAGCAGGAGGCCCTGCAGAGGCAGCTGCTGGAGTTCCAGGTAAGGTGCTCCAGAGGGAAGCAGCCAGTCCCCATCTCTGTAGCCCGCTGCTCAGCTCAGGGCCCGGCCTGGTGGGTCAGGAAGCTGGAGAGGAAGACCACGTGGTCCGATTAAAAGAACACATTGCAATCTGCAGTGCCACTTCCCTCCGCACGGTTCCTGCTAGAGCACACTTGTTGCATATTCTTGTAAAATACGGAGTGTCTGTCTGTAAAATACAGAGTGTTTCCAAGGTACAGAAATCGTGCCATGGGCCTTCTTGTGCTGCCTGCTGGCTTCACTCAAGGCTCCGTGGTCATCTACACTGCCCCGTGGCATTTGGCCTGCTATTTCTGCATGTCCCTGGCCCGCTACCCATGTTGTGGCCTCTAGTTTGCCACACTCCTTTGAGTGTAGTTTATTAAAGAACAGTGAATGTTAAAAACAAACAAAAAAAAACAAAGGAAACACCCCAGTTATTGTGCAATGGCCTACCTGACACAGGTCCTTGGATGTCAGCCCAGCCAGGGCCCCTGGCTCAGCAGCCTGGCTGGTGGAGAGGGTGTGAACCGTGGAGCTGGGAGGGGGTGTCCTTTACAGTCCGGGACCTTCTTAGCAGAGTGGCTCACTGAGCTCCCAGCCCATATCTTAGAGGAGGACAACCACATCTGCCTCGCCAGGGATGTTGGGAGGGGCCAAAGGCCTGGCACACAGTCACACTTTATCTGCAAATCCTGCCCTCGCCCTGGGGCTGCCCCATCGTGGGGCATCCTGGCTGGGGGCCCCGCAGTTGGGAGCCCGAGAAGGACCGACTCGGAAATCAGGCCCAGCTGTGGGTCTGGGCTCCTCTCCCTGGCTGTGGGGCTAGGGAAGCTCCCTGACCCTCAGGGAGCTCACTCCCCAGGCCTATTTATATATAGGAGGCAGGGATACCACCTGGGCAGGAGGGCAGGTGAGATACTGAGAGATATAAAGAGTCTAGCACCAAGATATAAAGAGTCTAATACCAAGTAGTATTTTTAACAAGGCGGGGTGGTGGTGCTCTGTCAGTGGGACAGCTGTTTTATTCCTTGGACTCAGGGAGGGGAGACTGACTATGTTCATGGCTTCTGTGTGTGCCCTACAAGAGCAGCTGCAAGACCCTTTTTGTCTAATTGTTTGCTTATTTGATTACTTATTCATTTGGTGCCTATTTATTTACATGTATCCTTACTTCCTTATAATTATGTACTTATTTACTGGTTCATTTATTTACTTCCTCACTTATGTGCATAGTTATGTATTTATTTATTCACTTGCTTATTTACTCATTCATTCAGCTATTCATTCATTTGGAAAGTTTTGGGGCTAGCCACATGAACACCTTGGTGTTCCTTTCAGAACCGACAGCAGTGGCTGGAGGTGGAGCTGGCCAGCCTGAAGACCTATGGGGTCATCCTGGAGAAGGAGTTTGAGAACCTGAACACAGTCATCATGCTGCCCCACTTTGGCCTGCGAGTAATGGACACGGGTGAGTCCCTCTCCCCCTCCTCTGGCCTCACACATGCTTCCTCCAGGTCCTCACTGGTCTGTGAAACTGAGGCCCAGAAATTCCTGTCCATTCACTTAGTCGTGCCTTCATCCCTCACTTCTTCACTTAGCCTACTTCTTGCACGGCCAGTGCATCCAAGCTTGGTGCTAGGTGCGAGGGATGTGGAGATGAATGGTCACCCTAAATCCAGCACCCACTGGCATCAGTCCCTGATCTGGGTGCTGCCAGGGGATGAAGATACGGAGAAGCCCCTGGCCTCAAGCTCTAACTGCCTGGACCCTCGGTCACTAGACTGTTGGGGTGCAATGTGTTCCAGAGGAGAGCTGCCCCCCATGGACAAGATGCTGTGGGCACTCAGGTGCGAGGCAGTTCCCTGTCTCTGCGAGGTGGGCTTCTAGAAGGACTTGACAGAGGAAGGACCCAAGAGGACAGTCCCAAACTCCTGAGACAAAGAAGGGCCCAGACGTCTGCCAGTGGGGAGAGGTGAGCGAGGGCGCAGAGCATGTTCATGCTGCGTCTCACGCAGGCCTGGTGCCAACAGCCTTCTCTGAAGAAAATTCATGAGTACCACTTCATTGTAAATATTTAAACATGACTGCTTGGGGGAATGTAAAACGTGAACATTCCTCTTCACTCCCCACACCCCTGCCCAGTCCCTTCCCTAGAAGTTTTTACTGTTCACATCTTGCCATTTCCTGTTTATGAATGAGGTGGCGGTGAGTGCATGTGTCCTAAGTCACTTTAGTCGTGTCCAGCTCTGCAGCCCCATGGACTGTAGTCCGCCAGGCTCCTCTGTTCATGCAGTTCTCCAGGCAAGAATACTGGAGTGGGTTGCCATGCCCTCCTCCAGGAGATCTTCTGGACCTAGGGATTGAACCTGCATCTCTTATGTCTCCTGCATTGGCAGGTGGGTTCTTTACCACTAGCGCCACCCGGGAAGCCCAAGGTGGTGGCCAAAGTCATCAACAAGGGGGAACTTCTCCGGACATGGCTACCATGTTGCTATATTGAGGCAAGGGGAAGGGGGCAGTTCCTAGGCAGTTAGGGGCCCTAGGACAGTGGGTGTGTACCAATCAGTCTGGCAGATTTCAATACTTTCAAACCTGGTACCGCCTCACTGGTGCATTACTGGCTAACCATCAGCACGGTGCTGGTGAGAAACAGTTGGACTTGTTCATCGACAGCTTATCTGTTTCCTACAGATGGGACGGCACCCCAGTCCCCGGCTAATTCACACTGAGGTGGGGGACCCCTGGGGTTTCACCATCACGGTGGAGCAGTGACTCCAGAACACACCACATCGGGTACAAGGGGTAGCATCCCTGCTCTATAAATAGCTAAGCCTCAAGGCCAAGGGTCCTGGCAATGAGAGGAATGGAGCTTGCAGGCCCCTCCCCTTCTTCCTTCCGTTCTCCTCTCCTCCCCATCCTTGCTTGAGAGCATTTGCCCTGGCCTGCGGAGTCGGACATGACTGAGCGACTGAACAACAACAACACGTTAAGTATCAAAATTCACATGGAATCAGGCCGGGGCAAATGCTCTCAAGCAAGGATAGGGAGGAGAGGAGGAGAGAAGGAAGAAGAGAAGGTGCACAGCCACTGTCCAAGAGCCCCTCACTGCCTAGGAACTGCCCCACTCTCCTTGTCCCAAGCCAGCAACCTGGCAGCCATGTCCCAAGAATCAATTAGACAAGTGAGATTTAGGGAGAGGTGCCAGGTGGTGAGTGCTCCTAAGGGAGAAGGGTTACCCAGGCTTGGGTTCCTGTTGGATGAGGGAAGCAGGTGGGAGGCATGTTCTCCAGTCTTGATAAGCCCATGGGCCCCTACTCTTTCTGCCTCCCTGTGGCCTCTTCCTTACCTGGTGAATTGGATCCTTTTACTGCAGTCATGACACTGGCAACTCTGGGGAGCAGACAAAAGATGCTGTGGGGTTTGGTTAATGTCCAGATGTGTTCACGTGGGTGTCCTTCCCAGGGAAGGCATGATGGAAGGCATGGCATGTGGTGCCTGTGTAATGTGTATACAGGATACAGTATAATGTGAAAGGTCAGCTTTCAGAAAGCGTTTCTTGATTATTGGCTCCAAATTTGTCAATGCACCTGGTGTCAGGTAATGTCCAGGAAGCAGTTTTGCAGGTTCAGCTGCTTCTCTGCTCCTGCCCCTCACTCTCTGCTTCCTGAAGTTCCCCTCAGCCCACTCAGTTCACTCCATCCCCAGATGTCCTTTGAGCCCAGGGCTCAGTGCTGGGAAGCCAGAAATTCAAGATGTTTTATGACCTCACGGAACTCTGGATCTCAGAGGGTGACACTGGGAAGTAAATCAAGGCTCATGGTGTGACCTGCTTCCCAGGTGGCACAGTGCGAAAGAATCTGCCTGCCAGTACAGGAGACATGGGGGATAGGGGTTCGATCCCTGGGTTGGGATGATCCCCTGGAGAAGGAAATGGCAACCCACTCCAGTGGATTCTTGTTTGGAAAATTCCATGGACAGAGGAGCCTGGCGGGCTAAGTCCATGAGTTCACAAAGAGTTGGACGTGACTGAACACACACGTGCCATGATGTGACTCAGCCATCCTATCTGAACCTGAGCTGTGTGCATGGGGTACCAAGCAGGCCCTCCTCTCAGGGCCCCCTCTTCCAGGACCCTGTCCCACTTCTCTGTCTAGGACACAGTTGTCTCTCCGGGAGCATCTGGGATAAGCAGAGCAGACGTGGACTGGGCTCCATCTGAAGCAGCCCTTGGGCTCCACAACTTTTTCCTGATACTAAACTGTCTTCTCTCCCTTCCCAACTCTGCAGCATAAAGCAGTGCACACCTTTCACCAGTGGGGACCCCAGGATGCATCCCGGGCGCATAGAGGTCAGCTTCCAAAGGGCCATCTCCCTCGGTGGAAGAAGAGTGGGGATCCTGGGCCCGTGAGGATGGGGTAGCAAAGATGAGTCAGAGAGCTGTCTACTCTACTGATCCAGGAGAAAATAAATCATGCGTGTGTGTGTCTTTGCACAACAGACTCAGTCTATCTTTTGTCTCGGGCTTGGCAGTGTCTGCTCCCAAGAACTGTAAGTTGAGCAGCTTTGATCTGGAAAGATGTTGGTGGAGCGTGTCTGCCTCTGCAAGCAGAGAGAGTAAGTGCCGCACACACCTGCTCTTGGAGCCCTTGTGCCCAGCGTCCCTGAGCCTATGCCCGCCTCTCCCTCTCACAGTCAGTCTCCGTGTGTGGTACAGAAGCACTTCGGTTTCCTCTACTGAATTATAAGGTTTCTTTCTGCTTCAGTTTCCTCTACTGAATTATAAGGACACCAGCGCTGCCCACCAACCACGAGAGGTAGGGTGAAGATGAAGTAATACAGCCAGACCCCAGAAGCTGACCTACAGGCAAGCAGGTTGTTTGGGAGGTAACCCCAGGTAGAGGAGTGGGGAAGTGAAACAGGGAGGGGAGGACAGACATGAGAGGGCACATTGTCCAGGCAAGATACTGTGGCTGGGCCCTGGGGAAATTCCGGGAGCCAGGGTGGGACACACACCTGAGAGCATCCCACTCAGTGGCCTGGGAAATGGGGTAGTTATCCACCAACTCCCTTCAGACTCTGCTAGGGGATGACTTCTGGGAGGGGTTAATTCCTTTTTCTTCCTGCTTGCTATGCAGATAACATGGGGAACCCAAGAGACCGGAAGAGCCTTGGGCAGGGAAGGCTAAGGTTGGAAGGCTGGCCAGTGTGCCCCTTGGGGTGGAAAGGACAAGGGATGAGAGTGGGACCCAACAGTGTTTGTTATGGGGCTGCTGTGGGGCTTTATAGGCTATTAATCAAGATACAGCTACAAAATAGGGGAGATCACGGTGGTTCCTGCACACAGGGGTGTAGACATCAGGGATTAGGTCTGCCTCCCTGCAACAAAGATGTGACCACAATGGCCTCACCACATAAGAAATGGTTGAGTGGTGAGCAGTGGGGACTAAGACAGCAGTTCTTGTGTGTACATGCATTGCCCACAAGGTAGCTCCCCAACCTCCAGCACTGGTTCTGTGCTCCAGGCAGGATGAGGGCAAAGGGGGGAGGGTGACAGCTGGTCTGCCTCTTTTCACAAAGAGCTTCCAGAAAGTCCCAATTTCTAGAAAGAATTTCCAGAAAGCAACTTCTATTTGCATCTCAGGGACCAAGGTGGCAGCATTTGGTCAAGATAGCTGCAAGGGAGTCAGAAAAATGTAGTTTTAGCTGAAAACAGGGGTGTCCAGAGCAAAGCTGGGTTGGGTTAGTGAGGAAGAAGCGGGTAGAGAAAACTTGGGGGGCGGGGTGGGACAGAGGGCAGTATCTGCCCCAGTGGACACTGTTTCTAGAGGAGAAAGCCAGCTTGTGACCCTGCAGAGGTCTCTGTGCAGTCTGGCTGGAGTCCTGGCAGAGGATCCCAGCATCTTTCTCTCTGCTCAGCAAACATTGGTGGGGTGTCTCTGAGCATTTTTATGGCAGGTGTTCAGCCAGAGTGATAGCTACTACACTAGTGCTGCTGAAGGCCTGGTCTGTGCTTGGTCTTTGTACACACTTGATGCTTGGCAACTCACTCCAATATTCTTGCCTGGGAAATCCTATGGACAGAGAAGCCTGGTGGGCTACAGTCCATGGGTTTGCAAGAGTCAGACACAACTTGAGAACTAAGCTATCACCACCACACACATCCGATCTCGTTGTGAGGCAGGTCCGCTTGAGCCACTTACAGATGGAACGAAAGAAGCTCAGTAATTGGCCAGAGATGCCATCAGCAAGGAGATCAGATTTGGTTTCCATGACAACTGTATCCTATGGAGATTCAGCTATTTGCTTTGACCACATGGGCCTACAGGATGGGTAGCTGCTTTGCAGGAAGACAGTCGTCTTTCTCTTTCAAACTAACTCAGCCTCTCCCTCCCTATAGTGACCCTGTCCTGCACTAACCTACAGCCAAGGTTACACTCAACAAAGTTTGCTGAATAAGAATACCTGGATTATCCAAATTAGACCATGAAGAGGACTTCCAGATTTAGCAAATGAAAATACAGAACACTAGTTAAATTTGAATCCAGATAAACAAGAACTTTAGTGTAAGTATGTCCCATGCAGTATTTAAGAAACACTGAAAAATGGTTTAAAAAATTTTAACTGGACACCCCATATTTTATCTGGCAGCCCTAAACACGAATGCCTCAATGGTTGTGTAACTCATCAAACTCAGCCCTTTATTTCATCACAGGAAAACCTGGATTTCTCCTGGAAGGGTGTTCAGCACACTGATAGTGACCCCTGAGCTGTATCCAGGTCCCAGGGTCTCAGGCCCTGGCCTTTGGACCAAACAAACAAGAGAAGCAGGTAGTGGCAGGTTCTGAGTGAGACAGAGTGGGCCCAGGTGTCTCGGAAGTGAGGGCGACTCTTCTCGGGTGCAGGTGGAAGGCTTAACCATGGATGATGAGCAGGGTTGATCCTCGCCTCAGCTTTACTTCCCAAAACGTGCAGGGCCTGGAATCCATCCTTTCATCTCCGTTTCCTCACTTGCCACAAAGGAGCTGGACAAGCCTGCGTCTAATAAAGTGAAGTCGCTTAGTCGTGTCCAACACTTTGCGACCCTGTGGACTGTGTCCATGGGATTTTCCAGGCAAGAGTACTGGAGTGGGTTGCCATTTTCTGCATCTAATAAGTTGAGTCTGAATGCCCAAACACACCGAGACATGTTATCTCCACTTAGCAGCTGTGGGACTCTGAGCAAGGCACTGCCTCCATGAGCCTCAGTTTTCTGCTCTGTAAAATGGGGATGTTGACACCTAGTGGGGTCACTGTCGGGACTGAGGAGTTGTGCCTTCTAAGTCACCCTGCACAGGACTGCATGCTGCGAGGACACTGGATGTGGGTGTGCCTGTTGTCCCTGACAACCATCCTGCCAGGATCCATCCCATGGAGACAGTAACACCCGGATCACCCGACAGGTTCTGAGCGGATGCCTGTCTCATGCTCATCTCCACGGCCGAGCCTCTTTGCTGAAGTGACTCCATTCCCCAGGCACTGTGGGGACCAGCTTGGGTTTAGGTTCCTCATGCCCCTCATGGGAGCTGAACCCCATGCCACTGTCCTAGATGGGATGTGGGACTGGGGTGGGAGATGATGCTGTTGGGGTGGTCCTGATGCAGAGAGACCAGGTCTCAGAGCTCAGTGATGCCTCCTTCAAGAAGCTCTGCCCTCCACAGCTGAAGCCTCATCTGTGAAATCTGACTCCCTCCAGATCCAGTTACCTATGCTTCTGGACAGTGCCTCCACAGCTCCTGGCCCAGCCTTTGCAGGACGCACCCCAGGGAAACCAAATCGCTGGGGGTGCTGGGGCTCGCAAGGGGGCCACGGTGCCCTCAGATGGCAGGAGTGGCCATTGCACTTCTGTAGCATGCCTGGGTGTGCCCCTGGCCAGAGGAGCTGAAACATAATGATCTGAGATGGACTTGTTCAAGGAGGCACAGAAAGAAATAGAATTGCTGTGTGACCCAGCGCATACAAACAGAATTAAAACCAAACTCATGCCAAGCAATAGTCACCCTACTTCAGAGGTGCACTCTGACACTTTGTCTTCTATTTCATATTTTAAAACTACTGGGCACAGCCCCCTAAATTGATTTCAGGGCTTTCTAATAGGTGATGCCTATCATAGTTCAATAGATGACTATTAATAATTGAATAAATCTCGGGCATCCTCATTACAGACCCCTTACATTTGATTATCAGAGTCTATGACTGAGCAGGTCGGAGTTCTGGCCTGAACTGCTTCCTCTCTTCATGCTGGGAGATAAGAAATCTGGGCATCTAGCTCTGCCTGCCCGCAGAGATGGGCCGAAGTGGGTGAGATGCTGAGGACTCTGAGAGTACAAATGGTGGATAGTCCTCCTGCCCTAGAATGAAGTAGAGTAAACCATACAGCTGGTGTGTTAAGAGCACTGGCTCTGGGGCCAGACTAGGTGCCCGGACACTGCCACTTGCTAGCTCTGTGACCCTGCATAAATCACTTTACCTCTAGGATGCTCAGTTTCCCCATCTGTAAAATGGGGATGATGATAGCAAGACCTCATCAGATTGTTGTGAGAACTACATGGGTTCCTAGACCAGGTCTGGCATGTGGGGAGTTCAGTAAACATCAGCCAGGATGGTCAGCAGGGCTGGCTTCACAGATATGCATCCTCTCAAGTCTCACAGAGCCCTGCTCCCAAAAAGACTGAGTTTAATGCTTTGCGGTCGCCATCTTGAAAGTCTTAATCAGTTTTTCTTTGAACCTGTGCTTTATAATTGATGTCTGATAGGGCAACAGAGCCTGCTCAGGGGATGTGCCAGGTGGCAGTGCTGTGCTCCAAGCAGTTAGCTTGGTTGCTGGGCTACAAACATACACACATGCCTGGCGTGGCCTGGGGCACTGTGGGGTCCTGGGGAGCTTGTGACCGGGGCTGGGACCTAAGCTGCTGGTGGTGATCATGGTGGCCAGTGGGAAACCCTGGAAGAGAGGAGGACCTTCCTGCCAGGAGTCTGTCCTGGGGGGACCTATATAAATATCAACTCTCAGGCCTGAGGGCTGGGGTAGGAACTGCTGGAACGCCGGCAGTAAACTTTGTCAGTAAATTATTACAAAATTGTACACATGGACATTGCAATACAGCATGCCAAGAATTATTAGAACTCTTCATTGAGCTTAGAATCTCTGGCTTTGACAGCTATTGCAATGCTGCAAATGTTCAAGGACTTATAAATAGAAATTAAGCGTAAAGATTGTCACTTTTGATGGAAAAAAAAGCATTATCTCCATATCAAGCTTTGATGAACCAGTGATTAAAGAGGAAGACAATTTTAAAATAAATTTTCCTTATAATTAAGATATAGTGAAAGAATGCATAAATAGGTGATCGAACTATATACAAGTCATGAAGTCATTTTTGGTTTCTGTTATAACCTCCACAAATTGGGAAATGAGTATGTCAAGGCTGTATATTGTCACACTGCTTATTTAACTTATATGCGGAGTACATCATGTGAAATGCCAGGCTGGATGAGGCACAAGCTGGAATCAAGATTGCTGGGAGAAATATCAATAATCTCAGATACACAGATGACACCACCCTTATGTCAGAAAGCAAAGAAGAACTAAAGAGGCTCTTGATGAAAGTGAAAGAGGAGAGTGAAAAAGTTGGCTTAAAACTCAACATTCAGAAAACTAAGATCATGGCATCTGGTCCCATCACTTCATGGCAAATAGATGGGGAAACAATGGAAACAGTAAGAGACTTTATTTTCTTGGGCTTCAAAACCACTGAAGATGGTGACTGCAGTCATGAAATTAAAAGATGCTTACTCCTTGGAAGAAAAGCTATGACCAACC
>NW_011494827.1:2219702-2223328 GCF_000754665.1 Bison bison bison
AATAGATGGGGAAACAATGGAAACAGTAAGAGACTTTATTTTCTTGGGCTTCAAAACCACTGCAGATGGTGACTGCAGTCATGAAATTAAAAGATGCTTACTCCTTGGAAGAAAAGCTATGACCAACCTAGACAGCATATTAAAAAGCAGAGACATTAGTTTGTCAACAAAGGTCTGTCTAGTCAAAGCCATGGTTTTTCCAGTAGTCATGTATGGATGTGAGAGTTGGACTATAAAGAAAGCTGAGCGCCGAAGAATTGATGCTTTTGAACTGTGGTGTCGGAGAGGACTCTTCAGAGTCCCTTGGACTGCAAGGAGACCCAACCAGTCAATCCTAAAGGAAATCAGTCTTGAATATTCATTGGAAGGACTGATGCTGAGGTTGAAACTCCAATACTTTGGCCACTTGATGCAAAGAACTGACTCATTTAGGAAAGACCCTGATGCTGGAAAAGATTGAAGGTGGGAAGATAAGGGGATGACAGAGGATGAGATGGCTGGATGGCATCACCGACTCAATGGACATGAGTTTGAGTAAGCTCCAGGAGTTGGTGATGGACAGGGAGGCCTGGCATGCTGCAGTCCATGGGGCCACAAAGAATCAGACACGACTGAGTGACTGAACTGAACTGAACTGAAATGAAATGAACTCCACAAGTTACAGGAAATGTCAAGCAGTAAACATTAAAATACCACTGTATACAATTACATTCAAAACTAGATTCAGGCTTACAACAAACCGATGGATATGGGGCCGCTGGCTTTTCAAGGTCCTCAGTATAAGTCCCACGCTCACCAGCTGTGTGTCCTCAGGGGAATCACATCTCTGCCTCTTCTCTGATATCAGGGTGGTGAGGTAGCACATGGAAGCGCCTCTGTACTCAGAGGTGGGTAAATCAAAGTTCCCCATCTCTTTCCTCCTCAAAACTTTGCCTTAGGTACCAGCTGCATAAACATCACCTGAGAGCTTGTCACAAACACAGAATCTACAGGCATGTGAGAGTCTTAGTGTCACAACCTTAGATAAACTGCTTGGGGAAGTTGTCTGAGTTTTTTGTCTCTTGAGTTTAGTCCTTTTGTTGTTGTTGACTTATACTGAGGATCTTGGAAAGCCAGCAGCCCCCACATCCATAGCAACATGTTAGAAAATACTAACTAAGCACACTACAGTTTATACAGTGCTTTTCACCTGCATTCCCATCACTCGACTAAAAATTTTGGACCCAGTGAAAAATAAAAATATTCCAAAAGCAGGCGGAAAATGCAGTTGTTGTTGTTTTTGTTGTTCAGTCACTCAGTCGTGTCCAGCTCTTTGTGACCCCGTGGACTGCGGCATGCCAGGCTTCCTTATCCCTCACCATATCTCGGAGTTTACTCATGTCCATTGAGTCGGTGTTTCCATCCAACCATCTCGTCTTCTGTGGTCCCTTTCTCCACACGCCTTCAATCTTTCCCAACAACAGCTTTTAGGAATATAGTCCTAAACATTGCTATTAAAAGTGTGCCCAGTAGAGGTCACCAGAATCAAGTGGTTAATTGATTTGCCTACCATTTGCTGGGAAAGATTGACGGCAAAAGGAGAAGGGGGCAACAGAGGATGAGATGGTTAGACAGCATCACCAACTCAATAGACATGAATTTGAGCAAACTCCAGGAAATAGTAGAGGACAAAAGGGCCTGATGTGCTGCAGTCCATGGGGTCACAAAGAGCTGGACACGACTTCGCAACAGAACAACAACAACCATTTCCTTGGAAAAAGAAAAAAAATGTCAGTAACAAGGCTGGGAGTAACCAAGAAGAGTCAAATCCTCCTGCACTCCCACCTCCCTCATACAGAAACTTTCTGCCCACCTCCTCAAAGGCAAGTTTAATCAGAAATCTGCATTTGTAGAGAGCCTGCCATCAGAGGTCAGAGCACTGGTCTTCAGGTGAAAACCCTTCAGTAGGGGCTGGCCTGGTGGGATGGTGGGGCCGAGGGCTGCAGTGCTGAGTGCTTATGCTGCCCCCACTGCCATGGGGTGACCTCAGGCAAGTTGCTGCTGCTCTCAGTCCACAGGACTCCATCTATAAAGTGTAGGCAGTCAGACTGTGAGATTCCCAGGGTCCCCTGAGCTTGGATGGTGTGGGTCTTTTCCTGATCCAGCTTTCTATATTGTGCCCCAGAATTTTCCAAGGCTCCAAACTCCTGTGTCTACCCCTAAGCTGCCTTTCTGGCTGTCACAGCTGTGCCATCCAGGTTATCTGGCTGGCCCGGAGGTTTAAGGCACCCAGCACTCTAGAGGTAAAGACACATTCTTCTCTGTGATGAGTGGAGTGGATTCTGAGTGTGGAGAGAGACGTGTAAGATGATGGAGGGACAGAGCTGGAGGCTCCAACCATTTCACAGATGGCGACTCTGAGGTCCAGGGAAGCAAGTGACTCCATCCCAGGTCCCAGGAGCTCAGAGTCAGTGGTGGAGCTGGGACTGGAACACAGGAACTGCTGGTTGAGAGGGCTGGAGGGTGCTTATTTTCATGGCTCACTTCTGTCTTCCTGGTCTTCTCTCAATAACTATAAGCACTCCTTTTGGTTTGTTTTTAGAGGTTTAGTTACTCAAGTGATGTGCTAGTCTGCCCAGGAAAACTCCTATGAGGGCATGTGTAGTCTTGTCTGGCCCAGAGCAGGAAAGTGACAAAGATTTGTTAGGTGACCTGAGAAAGGTATTGGGTTTGGCAGGGGAGGGAGTTGACTTTGATTACGGCTACTTAATGGCTGCCAGGTTTTGTGAAAATCACTTTACATGGTTTAGTAACCTTTTACACTCTTCACAACAACCTCTGAAGACACGTATTACTCCTGTGTCATAACCGAGGCTAGAAGAACAAGAGTTACTTGCGCAAGGCTAGGTGGCCAGCGGAGCAGTAGAATCAGGTTTGTCTGTATGTCAATTAAACAATGCTAACTGCTGTAGCAAATAATCCTCAGACCTCAGTAGTTCAACCAGTAGAAGGTAGTTTTTGTTCTCTGACAGTGCAATCTGGTGACCCTGATTGGTGGACAGCCTTCCTCCACATGGTGATTCAGGGACACAGGCTCTACCAGTCAGTGACTTCACTGTTTCCCTGGCTTCAGGAACCTCCTGCCTGGCTGCAGTTGGAGAATAAGTGTGTATAGAAGGCACATGCTTCTTTATACCCACAGCCTGGAAGTGACATCACTTCTCATGCATTTCATTGGTGAGAAGTAGTCATATGACCACACACAGAACCAGGGGTGCTGGGAAATACAGTCCTTGCCTGAGCAGCGGCACTATGGAAAGAGGGGTACATGTTTTTGGAGGATAGTTTATCATTGCTGCCAGAGTGTGACACCAAAGGCCATGCCCCACCCCTGCCTCCCCAGGCCACCATGCACTGGGCTGGAAGAAGCGTGAGCACTGCCCTCTGGGTGTGACTGGCCCTGCAGTGTTGGTTGTGATAATAAATCACACAGCCTCAGGATTAGAAAGGCTCTTAGATTCTGCTCATCCATCTGAAGCTCCTCGATAGAGTCCTTGGCAAGATGGTGACACAGCTGTTGCTGGGCACAAGGCACAGATGCCCAGTGACCTGGAGCTCCCTGCTGATGAGGCAGCCACCCATGACCA
>NW_011494827.1:2223431-2240810 GCF_000754665.1 Bison bison bison
ACCCATGACCAATGTTCCTGGGACATTCCTGTCCTCTCTCCACCAGCTGAACCGAGGCCTGACTGCCAAGCCCACTGGGTCAGTGAAATGAGGAAATGTGGGAGCACGCTGGCCCCTCTCAGTCACCACTAGTCCTTCCACCTTTTGAGTTGAAATCTTCCTCCTTGACTCTTGCCCCATGTCCTGTCCTCTAGAACATTCCAGAACATATATGCTCACTCTCCATCTGGAGAAAATGGTCATCTGGATAATTAATTGATTGAGTCATTCATTTAACAAATACAGTAGACTGCTTGCCAGGGATAGGGGGTGTAGAGGATTGAATAGCATTGCCCCCTTCAAAATTTATGTCCACTTGGGACCTCAGAATGTGACCTTATTTGGAAACAGAGTCTTTGCAGATGTAATCCAGTTAAGTTGAGGTCATCCTGGAATAGGATGGGCCCTAATCCAAGGATTTATGTTCTCTTATAAGGAGGGAGAAATCTGGACACAGACACACAGAAAAGAACACCATGTGAAGATAGAGATACCTGGGGAGAAGGACATGTGGTAACAGAGGTGAGAACTGGTTGATGCCACCACAAGCCATGGTCACTGAGGACTGCAGGCTGCCACCAGAAGCTGGGAGGAGGGGCGGGTGGGTGGACGATGCCTGGAAGGATCCTGCCACTGAACCCCCAGGAAGACACCTCCCTGCCAATACCTCGATTTTAAACTTCTGGTCTCCAGAACTGTGAAAGAAGAAAATTCTGTGTTTTAAGGCCCCTTGCCCCAGCCTTTTGAGGGACTTTATTAGGCAGATACAGTGGAGTAACTAAAGCTCAGCTCTGACCATCAATCTACCTACAGGCTAGTAAAGAAGAAAGAAATACAAAATACAGTATAAAAATACAGTTCACAAACAAATAAGGGACACTTAGAAGACCCTGCAGCAGAGTCAGTAATGGGTGGTGTTGGTGGAAGAAGCATGCTGTGAATAAAATGGTCTGGGAAGAAGAGGGCATGGGGCAACTGCATGAAGAGTAGGTCAGGGAGGGGAGTGTGGGTGGAGGGAACAGCATGGGCAAAGGCCCTGGGGTGGGAAGAGCTTGGTACCCTCTCAGAACAGAAGAGAAGCCGAGTGGCTGAACAGGTGGGAACAAAGGAGATGGGTGTGAATTCAGTGGGGCAGTATCACCTGGGGGGTGGCCAGGAAAAGGAGTGAGTTTTTTCTTCTAAGTGCAGGGGCAAGGAGGTCTGTGGACAGTTTTTAAGGAAGAGGATGATATGACCAAACATGTCATTTTGACTGCTCTGTGGAGGATTTGAAAACATTTCTCACTCCATTCATTTATTCATTCAATGATTAACAATACAAATAAATAATCTGGAACCATTTCATCTTCAGGCTTGCAGATGAAATGAAACGGCCAAGACAGTACCCTGGGTGGTCAAGGTGGCCAGAGATTCCCACAATGGTGTAGACTTAAAAAAATATTCACAACCTAAAAGTTGAGAGTGGTGTCTTATTCATTGGGAATTTGGGGGACTTCAAGCGGGACAGGCAGCATCTCAAGTAACTCTGAGAGAACTGCTCCAAGGAAGGGAGGGGAGGAGCCAGGTTATACAGAAGTTTTGTAACAGAGGACAGGTAACATGAACATCAAAAGATTACTGTGAATTAAAGGAAAACCAGATATCTCAAGTTAAGGAATTTAGTGCTTTTCTATTATGGGAAGATGCAAATGGGTTCAAAGAAATCATTCCTTTGCTATGCACCTCAGCTACCTAGGGCCAGTATCTGGTGTTTTCACATCCTGAGTTTCCTTAGGGCTCACCGTGTGGACTGGCTGCAGTCTGATGGCTGCTAGACTGCAGGTGTTATTTTCCTTCCCGAGTTTCCTCTGAGCTCACCGGCTCATATGGAAGGCTGCAATTGTTGATGACTGTGACATTCTTTGTTACTGATATGGCAGGAAAGATTCCATTTCTTGATGGCGAGATGAGCTTCAAGCAGAGACCTGCTCTGCCAGGAGAGGGTCAGGGGATGGTGGCCCTGGCAGCAGGCACAGTGGGTGCAAAGTCTGCACAACCTGCTCTTGCTTCCACAAGCCATCTCTTTTCCAGGCTGGATGTGGCAATTCTTGCAATTATTTCTCATAATACCTTTTTCATGTTGTAATAAATTCCTGAAATGACACTGTCAGCTTGCTATCCAAGAACTCAATTGTTCCACAGGCCTTATTAATCAGAAAGTTTATCATAACAAGTTTTTATAAACACTTTATAATTTGCATAGCTCTTTTGCAATTCTGATCAACACATCCTCCTGTGGCCTAAGATGTGGGGAGAAGGAAGACATGCAAACAGATCTTATTTCACCTCCAGAGAAGTCTCATTCCATTCAGTCATGCAAGATAACTGCCTGCAAGCTCCAAGAGAGGCATAGATAAAGACACACATCCAGGGGCTCTAACAGGAGGGTTCAATTGTCTTTGAGTGCTAACAGCCATAGTAACTAGAAGGCAGCAGTCTTTGAAGACCATAAAATCTGGCAGGCTGGATAAAGATCTGGCTCTCAGGGTGTGGACTCAGGCACAGAGCCCCCAGCCAGGAGGAAAAGACAAGATCTGGTCCCTGGCTCAGTGGCTGGGAGCAAGTCTCTTAACCATTCTGAGCCTCTGCTGTAAAAGCAGGATGCCACTTGGATTTCACAGGAGGACCAAGAGGAAAGCACTCAGTGGTTGAGAGTGAGTCAGGCTTGCCTCTGCCACCAGGATCTACATGACCCTGGACATATTACTTAAAGACTCTCCTCCTCTGATCATAAAATGGGGGTGGGGGGAGCAGAGAACAGCCCTTGTTCCATGCGGCTGTTGAGAGGATCAAATGAGACAATACATAGTAAGTGCTCAGTGAATGCTAACTAGCACTATCCTGGTTTTGAGATGAGGAAGAGAGGTGAAGTCCCTAAGTTACTTGGGTATTTTTCTGCTCTATTTCCTTGTTGATGATAATGGTGATGAAAGTGGTGGTGGTGGTGATGATGGTGATGGTGGTGGTGATGATGGGATGGTGGTGGTGATGGTGGAATGGTGGTGACAGTGATAGTGGTGGTAATGTTGATGATGGTGGTGGTGGTGATGATAGTGATGGGATGGTGGTGATGATGGGATGGTGGTGGTGATGATGGAATGGTTGTGGAGATGGTGATGATGGTGGGATGGTGGTGGTGATGATGGGATGGTGGTGGTGATGGGATGGTGGTGGTGATGGGATGGTGGTGGTGGTGGTGGTGGTGATTGTGGGATGGTGGTGGTGATGGTGATAGAGATGGTGGTGGTGGTGGTGATGGTGGTGGTGGTGGTGATGATGGTGGTGGTAGTGGTGATGATGGTGGTGGTGATAGTGGTGATGGTGGTAATGATGATAGTGGTGGTGATAGAGATGGTGGTGATAGTGGTGATAGTGGTGATGCTGGTGATGGTGGTGGTGATAGTGGTGATGGTGGTAATGATGATAGTGGTGGTGATAGAGATGGTGGTGATAGTGGTGATAGTGGTGATGCTGGTGATGTTGGTGGTGGTAGTGGTGATGACGATGGTTGTGGTACTGGTGATGGTGGTAATAACAGTGATAACAAATGGGTTCCTGTGTGCTGGACTAGTGATATCCTCTGCACTAGGATCCACTACTCCCTGTGATGCCTGGAGCCTTTGGGTCCAGTGAGCTCCCTATAGGAGTAGCCTCACCCCTTTGCTCTAATCTGCACAAGTACCATTTTTCTCTGTGAGCTGTGACTTCAGAAAGGCTGGGAAGCCCTGTTTAATTTGATGCTGTTCATATCATTCTGCCTTATATTTGTTGCTTGGTAACACTGACTCCCACTTCTTTTCTTTTCTTTTTTTTCTCTAAAGACAAAGGCTTCCCACTTTGCTCTTTTCATTCATTTCTGCAGACTCTTTAAAAGGTCTCTGGACAATTGGTGGAAGGAGAAAATCAAAGCCCTGATCCCAACAGCTTGTCTTTTTAGATGAAATATTTTCCTTTTTTGATAAGTGGCTTTAAAGCCTGTGTGTTGAGGAAAGACCTCTGGCCAGGAGCCAAGGACTTGAACCTGAGTTCTGATTCTCCACTATGTCAGCCTGACACTGAACTGGTTACTTAACTCCCTGAGGGTCCCATGCTGCAGCAGATGTAAAATGGCTGCAAACTCTTCATCACCCATCATGTAGAATGTGGGCTGGCTCCCCTGTGACTCATTTTGAACAATAGCTTGTGAACATATGATGCAAAGAGATGTTCTTCTCTGAGGCTGGGTCTTAAGGGAGGTTCAGCTTTCGTGACCCTCTTGGACCCTCCCTCGTGTAAACCAGCTGCCACATAAGAAGCCTGACTGCCCTCGGCCACCATGCCAGGAGGAAGCCCAAGCAGCCACATGAAGAGACAGAGGCCACGTGCAGGAGCCCAATGTCCACTTTATGCGAGTGAAGCTGAGGTAGGAGATCAATGGGTTCCAGGTTAGACGTTTACAACTGGGCCTCCTGTTTGCATTTCATGGGGCACGAAGAAGTAGGCTTCAGGCTGGATCCTTAAAATTGTTAGCACTTCCTGAGACAGTGTTCTCCAGTTAAAGCATTTACAATCAGCCTCCTGCTTGCCCTCTGAAACAGAAGTAACAACAGAAACAGGATGAATAGCCAGTCTTTGTCTCTTATAAGTACCTTAAGGTAGTAATCTTGGCAAGGACAAAGAGGGGCAAGATTCTGTTTGAGTAAAGGATTAAGAGACCTCTGCTTCCCCTCTTTTTGAAATAAGGAAGACACTACACATGTGCAGAAAGGCTCCTTGGGGGTCAAAATTTAGTGGATAATGCCAGGCCATAATGAGTCTTGCTCCTCCCAGAAGCCTTCCCTTCGAGATCTGTCTTGGCTGGGGTGTGCAGGCGCAACCAGGGAAGGGTCCCAGGATGGGTCAGGTGTGGAAAAAGAAACCAGATAACTGGCTAAAGGTAAACAAAGACCCGGAAGAACTGACCTATATAAATGACTTAACTGTCTGTTTACCGCTCTCCTCCTCACTAGGGGGGACACCCATACCCTTTCTCTTTGGGTGTGCATCTCTGCCTTCCATCTTAGCTAAGCAAACCATTTCACTGCGTGTTCTCCTACTTCTTGTTGTGCTATATCTCTGATAAACTTTGTATCTGCATTCACAGTTTCTGCCTCCATGATAAATCCATTTTTCACCAGGGGCAAAGATCCAGGAGAAAAGAGCTTCTAGCCTCTAGCCCTTGCTGGTCTGGTGGCTAGGATTCCTGGTTTTCATCCAGGCTCCCCAGGTTCACTTCCTGGGCAGGGAATGAAGATCTTGCTTCACGTCATGGCTCACTACTGCCTCGCCGAGATCAAAGCCTTCTTGGACCTTCCAGCCCTGCTCAGCCACCAGCAGAATGCTGCCAAATGGAGGACCCCAGCTGACCGCTCACTGCCCCCTGCAATGAAAGAACCACCCAGCTGATTTCTGCCCAAATTCCTGACCCAAAATGAAGGGCAGGTGAACTGGTTGTTTTCAGCCACTGAGTTTGGGCATAGATTCTTACCTAGCAGTAGATAACTGATTATCACGAAACATGCCTTCTTCCTCTCCAGGGGACCACTTTGGAACATTGGGTGTTGGGGATGGGGTTGCTATTCCTTCACCAGTGGGTAATCTGCAAACTCTGAACTCTTCACCATCCAGCCCTCTACGGCCTCCTGGGCTGCTGCTCCCACCCCCTTGGCTCTCATCAGCCCAGATCTCTGCCTGGCTCTGCTCTGTCTCTTCTCCATGCCTTTGCATCCATCCTGACTTCTTCCTGAGGAGTCTTTTCCTCCTCCTCTCCTACAGCACAACTCTGTCCCTCCTTTGGGATCTAGCTCAAATGTCATCCTTTCTCCAGCTGCCCCTAGGCTACCTCTGGACCCCACAGGCCCTCATGAAGACGTCTGAACCTTATTCTGAAAATAGTACTGCTGCCCTTGGTGGGGCACATCCTGGATCCTGGTGTGTCTCCAGGCAGACTGTACATGCTGACATCAGGCCAGACCGTCTCCCCTGGCTCAGGGACCAAGATGGATGTGCTCTGGGATGGCAGCTCGTGGTCCCTGCATCGGGGCAACACAAAAACCACCTGAACCGTGGCTAACCACTCTTATTTTCCCCAGGAAAGAAATTTCAATTCAACACATTCGTGCAGCATTTCGTGTACCACACAGTCTCAAAGAGCCAAGAGGATCTCCTGTACCCAGGCTCCTTCTCCTTTCTTGTTCTCAAAGTTCTTTTGCAAGTCACAGAGCAAGTTGCAGCCACAGTCTGACAGCTTCCATTGTGTCAAAAACTTCGGGAAAACAATTATATGCGATCACAGTAAGCTCTCTGGGTAACTTATATTTCTAACAATTGTCAAAAACAATATCTCTTTTTCTAAACTGTCCAAATTGCTCCCACAAATATCAAAAGTGCTTCTTTTCTTCCGCCCAGCGTTCTCTGCCAGTCTCTGCATTGACACCTATCTATGGTGTTCCTATCGCTGCTGCTAAGTGGGTGTCTGGAAAGTTTCGGGGAGGATTTTGAATTGGGTAATGTTCAGCACTTCTTGACATTGTTTGAGTGCTGTGTGCCCAAGTTTTCTTCTATTGTTTCAAGCTAAAGTGAGCGATAAGTTCCCTCTCCCACTAACTCTGGGTTTTGTAAAGATGACAGCAGGGACTCAGACTGAGAACTTGTCACTTCCGAAGGGAGGGAGGAAAAGCCACACCCCCTCCCCCAGGAAGGTACACGAGGAAGTTGGGAACTTACAGACTGGGGGTGTTTGTTTAAAAGAGCGCTTTTGGTGACACATTTTATCTTCCCTAAAGCCACCTGACCCTCTGCCCAGGTGAGCTTGATAGGGTTCAGACAGGGGGTCTGGGGGTGGCGTGGCATCACAGCAGGGACTGGGGACAATCAGACCAAAGAGGTGTCATGGCGTGACCTTGGGCAGGTCCCTCCACCTCTCAGAGCTTCTGACTCTCTGTCTATAGCCTGGGGATAATACAAACTCTCAGGGTCAAGTGTGGACTTAATGAGCCCCCAGGTGTAGTGACCCTTTGCAAGGGTTACTGATCATTTCTGTGATGATGTGCAGGAACCAGAATCCACTGGTCCTGCTGTGCACTGGCCCTGTACTGGCCACTTCCCACAAGTTAGTTCATGGACCTTCCCAGCAACCTGTGGGGTAAAGTGTGTGTTGAGCTGATGCTCAGAGAGATCCCTGAATCTCCTGGGTCAGGCTTACCTAAGGACCCTCTCTGCTCTGTTCTCTGATGTCAGGTCTGCACCTCTCGGGAGCAGCCATGATGTCCTTCAGTAGGTGATGGATGGATCAACGGACACATCCCCACCTGGAATACCATACGGTGCTGAAAAGAGATGAGCTATCAGGGGAGGAAGGACATGGAGGGACCCGATATGCATATTACTAAGTGAAAGAAACCAATCTTATAAAAACTCCCTACTATGCGTTTCCAATTATATGACATTCTGGAAAAGGCAAAACTATGGAAAGTGAAAAATCAGTGATTTCCAGGCTGATGACAGGGGCCAGGGATGAATGGATGGGGTACAGAGGATTCTGAGGGCTGTGAAACCGCTCTGTGTGATGCTATAATCGTGGATACATGTATTTTAAATTTGTCTAAACCCACAGAAGGTATAAGACCAAGAGTGAACCCTCATTAAACTATATGCTTTAAACAATATAATGACGTCATACTACAGGTTCCCATGTGGCACTAGTGGTAAAGAACCCACCTACCAAAGCAGGAGATACTAGAGACATGGGTTGGAGCCCTGGGTTGGGAAAATCCCCTGGAGAAGGACGTGGCTACCCACTCCAGTATTCTTGCCTGGAGAATTCCATGGACAGAGGAGCCTAGGTCGCAAAGGGTTGAACATGAACGAAGTGACTTAGCACAATGCAAGTTCATTGATTATAACAAGTGTACCACTCTGCGGGGTGGGGGTGAGGGGGCTGTTGACAGTGGAGGGGGCTCTGGGTGTTAAGGAGTAGGGGGTATATGTTAAAAGTATCTGTACTTTCCGCTCAGTTTTACTGTGAACCTGAAACTGCTTTAAAAAATAAAGTCTACTTTTTAGAAAAAAGAACAACAAAAAAAGTCAAGTCAGCACCTCCTCCAGGGAGGCCTTCCCTGACTGCTGCAGCTGGTGGCAATTTCTTTGCGTGCTGGGAATCTGTAAGCCAGCACCACTTCTTCCTAGTTATCTCCTCATTTCTGTTCTCTAACAGGTGGATGGTATTTTCCAGCTTCTGGACCAAACCAGTCCATAAGCCCCTCCAGAACAAGGAAGTGGATACACCTTAGACTCTTCCATCTCATGCCGCAGTGCTCAGGAAGGAAATAAGCAGGAGGTTCTTGGCAGATGTGGCCCCTGTTGCTGGTGACACAGAGCCCTGTGGCTTGTTCTTGTTGACTGAACCATCAGTGGCCCCTGAGCTGCCCTCAGTGATGCCACGGGCAGGCCCCACGTTGGTGGCTTTTGCGGTTACCTCTCCCCACCCATCCCAGGCCAGCAGGCTGGGCCCATTTCTCAGGTGAAGGAGCCAACGCTGGGGGAGTGGGTGCCCCCCCAACCCCGGCGCTGCAGTGGCTGTGACTGGTTAAGTTTATGTGCCTACCTGCCTGGACCAAGGGGTGTGCAGAGAGCTGGTTAGGCCTTCTTTCTGAGCGTGTACATGAGAGTGCTTGAGTTGGGACTGAGAAGGCAGATCACCCTCCCCAGTGTGGGTGGACACCCTCCATCTGTTCAGGGCCTGGATAGAACAGAAAAGGCAGAGGAAGGGCGGATCCACACTGCCTGAGCTGGGCCGTCCACCTTCTGTCCTTGGACCTTGGCTCAGGTGCTCTGACTTGGGTTGGAACTACCACCAGCCTTCCTGGGCCTCCAGCTTTACAAAAGGCAAATGGTAAACTTCCGTAATTGCATGAGAATCTCTCTAAGGCATTTCTCTCTATATATCCATATAGGTCCTGTTGGTTCCGTCCCTCTAGAGAACCCACCTAATGACCTAGTGGGGTGACGGGGACCCGGGGGGATGCCTGGGCCTTGCTTCTCCCCTGAGCAGGCATTTGTCTGTCTTCTGCCCCAAAGCTGCCTTGGCATGTTGGGAGGTCTTTTTTCTAGTATGAAACTTCTTGATGTGTTCGGTGACTCATCCATCAGAAGGCCCTTAAGAGTGGCAGTCACACTGCCTTCAGAGATGAGTAAATCACGACTCAGACTCGTGGGGGCTCAGAGTTCCCCAGCAACAATGCAGTGTAGGGGGGTGGAAGTGCAGGTCAGCGTGGGTAGGTGAGGTGTGTGGGGGGCGGCCCTCATGTAGCACCCGGTGCTGGTGACACAGAGCCATGTGACTGGTGCCAGGCCCTCTGTCACAACTCTGGACACTTCTGTTGCAGTTTTAAGGATTCTGCAGAGTGGACTGTGAGCTTGGGTTGATAAAGGCACATAGGGAAGGAGGGTATTGGGGGACGGTTAGAGAAGTGGGGATAGAGGAAGTGGAGCTTGGGAGCCCAGAGATTCTGCCACTGACCCGCCCTGTGATGTGTGATCCTGGGGAGTCTCCACTTCCTTGGGGACAGAGGGAGGCCACCCGGTCATGGTGTCAGGAAGATCCATGGAGATGTAACACTAAGAGAGTTTCCTGTCTTAGACATGGTCAAGGGCAGGGAGAATGGCCTCCAGCAGGGAGGCTGGGAAGGGGTTGGAGGGAGCACGGCTGGAGTGCGCTCCTGAACTTGCTGAATGCCGAGCGCGGCCCCTCTGCTTCCAGCTATCCAGGACTCCCCATAAATCCAAATTTCTGACTCCTTTGGCCTGGGCAAGTTAGGCTTTCCAGGTGGTTCTTAGATGCATGCAACCTGGTCTGGGAAGCTGCAGCCCAAAGCAGGGCACCTCCTACTTTACCATCCACACAAATCACAGGCGTCTCTCTCTGAAATGAAGACTCTGACTCAGGAGGTCTCAGGTGGAGTGGGTTTCTTCATCTCTAACAGGTGCCCAGGTGAAGGACAAAGATCACACTTTCAATGACGCACCTTTATAGTCATGGGTCTCAAATTTCCCTGCATATCAGAATCCCTCATGGGAGTCTGTGAAGCAGGGCACTCAAAGCCGGTGCTCTGGGGCAACCCAGAGGGATGGAGTGGGGAGGAAGGTGGGAGGTGGGTTCAGAATGTGGGGACACATGTGCACCCGTGGCCAATTCATGTCAATGTATGGCAAAAACCACCACAATTATTAATAAAGGAATTATCCTCCAATTAAAATAAATTAATTAATTAAAAGAAATGTGGATACATGAGTGGTCCTAGGGTCTCACAGTCCTGGACACCCAGTGCGTGTCTGACATGCCCAAATGTTGTTCTGGTCTCACTAGCCCAGGGGGCTACACACTCAGGACCTAGGTCACTGGGTCTGTGGAATTCTCAGCCTGGTCATTCAAAGGCACTACCCAGCTCTCAATACAGCTTCTTTATTTTCCTGGTCCCTTGATTCCTTGATTTTGATGAGTACAGATTTGAATGCCAAGGGGTTGGTTCAGTGCTCTGGTTATGTTTATCCCAAGGCTGTGCTTGCAAAGGTTGGAATCTCCATGCCTCACTCCAGTTCATCTGCAGGACCCTGGTGGACAGCAGGTGACAGCAAGACCGTAGAAACAACATAACGTCAGGATTACCTTAGTTTCCTGAGGCTGCTGTGAAAAACTGCCACAAACTCAGTGCCTTTAAACAACAGTTCTGGAGCCAAAGGCCTGAAATTAGTGTCACTGCACTGAAATCAAGGAGGATCCATTTCTTGCTTCTTCCAGCATCAGTGGCTGCTGGCATTTGTCGGCTTGTGGCTGCATCACTCCAATCTCTGTCTGCTCCATCTCTGCATCACTTTCTCTGTGTGGGTGTGTGTGTGTGATCTCCCTTTGCCTCTCTCCTTCAAGGGTATCTGTGACAGTCTTTGGTGCCTACCTGGACAATCCAGGATAATCACCCCATCTCATGTAATGACATTACATGTCATTTGGTCACATCTACAAAGACATTTTTTTCCAGATAAGGTAACATTCACAGATTCCAGGAGGTAGGGCCTGATATCTAGGGGACTATTTATGGCCTAATAATAATCTAAAACAGGCCCCAACTCTGTTATCCTTCAGATGATAACTCAAGGCCTGGAGCTGGTGGGACATTGCTGAATGCTTGTGGAGTAAACTGAAGTGGTCTTCCCTGGTGACTCATCAGTAAAGAATCTGCCTGCAATGCAGGAAAACCGAGTTCGCTCCCTGGGTCAATAAGATCCCCTGGAGAAGGGAATGGAAACCCACTCTAGTATTCTTGTCTGGAAAATTTCATGGACAGAGGAGCCTGGCAGGCTACAGTCCACGGGGTCTCAAAGAGTCAGACATGACTGAACAACTAACAATATCTCAATATCTTAAATAGGAAGGAAGTGGGCAAGCACATGAATTCAGAACCTGAAAACAGTGAGGCATCAGAGAACTGCAGTGGGAAAGTAAGAATGAAGTGTGGGAGGCATTTTTTTTTTTTTTTTTGGCCACACCGTGTGGCATGTGGGATCTTAGTTCCCTAACCAGGGATCAAACCCACGCCCCATGAGGCAGAAGCATGGAGTCTTAACCACTGGATCACCAGGGAAGCCTGTGGGAGACTTTTTTAGATGTTCCATTAAAGAGTCCGGACACTGACCTGAATGCAAGAAAGAGCTTATGAAGCCATTCATTCATTTAATACTGAACAATAGAGCACAGGGTTATTTCGACTTCGTGCGGAAGTGAAGACAGGCCTCCTAGAGAGATGGCATTGAATTAGGACAAGAGCTGTGTTTCAGTAGGTTCTCTTAGTAGGTCTAAGTTAGTGCCCTATGAGTTTGGGTGCAGCATCAGTCAGGGTTCACTAGAAAAACAGAACCAATGGGAGATATCTATACCTATATCTGTATCAACATCTGCATCTGTGTCTAATATATGTATGTTGTTTAGTCACTAAGTCTTGTCTGACTCTTTGTGACCCATGGACTACAGTACACCAGGCCTCCCTGTCCCTTACCATCTCCTGGAATTTGCTCAAATGTATGTCCATTGAATGGTGATGCTATCCAACCATCTCATCCTCTGCCACCCTCTTCTGTTTTTGCCTTTAATCTTTTCCAGCACCAAGTTCATTTCCAGTGAATTGGCCGTTTGCATCAGGTGGTCAAAGCATTGGAGCTTCACTTCAGCGTCGATCCTTCCAATGAGTATTCAGGGTTGATTTCCTTTAGGATTGACTGGTTTGATCTCCTTACTGTCCAAGAGACTCTCAAGAGTCTTCTCCAGCACCACAATTCGAAAGCACATATATATATATATATATGAGAGAGAGAGACAGACAGAAAGACAGAGAGAGACAGATGTAGAGATTTCAAGGAATTGGCTTATGTGATTGTGGGGGCTGACAGGTCCAAAATAAGTAGGGAAAACTGGAGACCCAATGAAAGGTTGATGCTGCAACTCAAATCTGAAGGCAATCTGATGACAGAGTTCGCTTTTCCTCAGGGGACCTCAGTCATTACCTCTTAAGATCTTCAACTGATTGGGTGAGGCCCACCCACATTACAGAGGGTCATCTTCTTTCCTCAGAGTCTACTGGTATAAAATGTTACTCTCATCTAAAAAATATCTTCACAGCAACACCTAGACTGATGTTTGACCAAATCTTGGCCCTGTCAAATTGATGCATAAAAGTAACCATCACAGCTGCTATATTTTCTGGTGAATTAAGATTTATAACTATTGAATCTCAGCAGATTGTATCTTGCTCCATTACATAATAGCCCTCTTTGTTCCTGTGAATGCTTTATGCCTTGAGTTCTTTATGCAACATTAATTTGTCACTCTTGTTACATTTTAAATTTCAGTTTTCAAATGTAGTCCCCTTTAGACCTCTGTTTGTTAGCATTTTGGGTGCAGTTCTTGGAAACAGCACTTAAACTGGATTTGTATTTATCTCCCTGGTCTAATGGACTTTAGATAGGAAATGCAGCCCATTCATATTTCTTATGAAAGTTGATGTCCATGGTTTTAAATTTTTCATCCTTTATTATGTTTTGTTGTTCCTGCTGTTTCTTTTTTCCCCTTTCTTTTTGTCTCTTATGCATAATCTCCCAATCCTCCCAACTTCCACACTACTCAGCTCCTTGAACTTTTCCACTCCACCCCTTGCTCCCTCTTCTCCTGGGTTTTGCTAAGATCAATTCTATTTTTCCACTTCCAGGCTACACAGGTTTCCCTTACAGTATGTGGCTTATGTTTCAAGAATCCCTACTTAGCAATTATGGTACAGAATCCCAGGTATATTTAGATTAAACCATCAATTTTGCAAAGGTCACTGCTCACCACCATTTTCTGAGTTCTATCTTGGGTTATCGACTCTGACTGAACTGTGTTGGTGAGAAAGAAACTTCTGTGGGTAAGAGGAAACTTCTCTGTGTCTGGCCATGTCAGATATTTCCCTTCTTTTGCCCTGACATGTGAAGTTCATCACAGGAGGGGAAAGTCTCAGTGTCTGACATTCAGAATCCCTATATATTATCCCAAAGTCACCAAGGAATATGACTCTGCTCTGAGTCTCCTTCTCTTGGATGTGACTGGCTTTTTCTGGAATTCTGCAAGACTTTCTCCTTATCCTTGGAGTTGGGGACTTTATGGCATAGCTTCAGCCCCAGAGACATTTTCTATTAGCATTTCTTTCATTTCTGCTTCCCCTCAAGCTCCTTTTGGAGTGCCTGTTCTTTAAATGCTGTACCTCTTAGAACTGCCTGCAAGCCTCCCATTTTCTCCCTGATGATTTTCATGTTTTCCCTCCACGTTATCTCCCAGTTTTTTTTTTTCCTTTTATTTCCACCTTGACTGTTTTCTTTCTGAATTTACCTATGACTTTTAAAGTTTTTTCATTCCATGCGCTGTGCTGTGCTTAGTTGCTCAGTCGTGTCCAACTCTTTGCGACCCCATAGACTGTAGCCTGCCAGACTCTTCTGTCCATGGGGACCCCCACGCCAGAATGCTAGAGTGGGTTGCCATGCCTTTCTCCAGGAAATCTTCCCAACCCAGGGATTGAACCCAGGTCTCCCGCATTACAGGGGGATCCTTTACCGTCTGAGCCACTAGGGAAGCCCACGGCATATGTTAAATGTTTCTGTGCTCTGACTGTGATTCATTTTCTCTCTTTCTTTCCCAGGAGGAACTGTTTACCCTGTCTTCTTCCCTCTATTTATTGGGTCCTTTCAAAGGTTTTGTCCTCTACTTGATGGTGGTCTCCTAGGCAGTGGCCAGCCAGTGGGAGTGGATGACAAGCCTCTTATGTTCTTGTGGACGGTGACGATTGAATTGGAAAAGTCCTGTCGAGATGCTGGAGGAGGCGTCTCTGCTCCCAGACTTGCAGGTGCAAGGAGGGCTGCTGGTTCTCAAGGGTGGGCTGCAGGAGCCATTCGGGTCAGCCTCCAGCCCTCTGAGCTGAAGGAGAGGGTGGGCAGTAAGGACGAGGGCACGTGTGTGCGCGCGCTCAGTCATTTCCAACTCTTTACAACCCCACAGGAAGCAGCCCGCCAGGCTCCTCTGTCCATGGCATTTTCCCAGCAAGAATTCCAAAGCAGCTTGCCTTTTCCTCCTTCAAAGATACCCATCTTTGGGTTAGAAATAAAAGAAACTCATCTGATTCATTTTCAAAGAGCCGCTAAGCTCCCAATAGATAAATGAGAGAGTGAATTCTTCTCAAAATTAAGAAATATATAATGTCCAGCCTCTGAGTTACCATGGAAATGCAGATTGCAATTGCAAAGAAACTATTTTCCACTTACCATATTAGGCAAGAGTAAAAAATAAATAATTCCCCAAGCTAGTGTGTGCCCCTTGGAGATACACTGGAAGTAACTTTGAGAAGCCTGTTTCAGAAAAAATGTATCTATAGATGTGAAGAATCCTCTCAGAATCTAGGGATTCTGCTTCTAGGGCTTTGCCCTAGTGCCTTGGCCCCCAGCCTTTTTGGAACCAGGGACCAGTTTCTTAGAAGACAATTTTTCCATGGATGGGTGGCTGGGGGGATGGTTCAAGCAGTGACACGAATGATGGGGAGCAATGATAGGTGGTAGATGAAGCTTTGCTTGGTCGCCCACCACTCACCTCCTGTTGTGCAACCTGATTCCTAACGGGCCATTGACCGCTATTGGTCCCCTGAGGGTTGGGGACCCCTGCCCGGGGCTGGGGACCCCTGCCCTAAGGCACACACACATGCACCAACACGCGCAGTGTAATCACAGTGATTTCTGGAAACCCTTCCTTAAATATGCATAAACCATTACAAAATGTGAACAGTAACAGCCTGTGGTTCTTTTCTTTTTTCTATTTTGTGTGATCCTCCAAGTTTTCTGTAATTAGTATACTGTATGGGGGAAAGAATTCTGTATGACTCTGGACAAATAAACCTTCTATGCCTGAGCCTCAATCTTCTCATCAAGAAAGATGAACCCAAAGCTACCTGCCTCACAGGGTTATTGGGGGTGAAATGAAAAACATGTGAAAGCCCCCCAAACTGAGCCTGGAGCAAAGCTAGTGCTGCTGGATGCCTGGCTCCTTCGTTCTTCTGTGGGCCTCACAGGGTCACACAAGAAGATAGCGATGGGACAGAGGTGGGGCACCTGGGAATAAAGTGAGGGAACTGATATGAATCACAAGGCTTTAAAAATTCCCTGAGCTAGTGTGTTCAGCAGATAGACCTTATCTCCGGAACCATCTGGAATCTTTGCTCCCAACCTGTTGGTAACATGTTTCCAGCGGCCATTCTGAGCCGCAGTCTGCAATGACAACCCAGGACAGGCATCTCAGGTTGGCTGTGAGGATCAGACATAGAGCAGACACAGCCCAAGAGGTGCCCCTGCTGCCAACCCGGGCCTCTCAGCCCCAAGGCCTGGCTTAAGAATAGACCTTTGCCCTCATCTCCAAACCACCCCTCTCAGACCCCAGGGGTAGTGTTAGTCGCTCAGTCCTGTCCATCTCTTTGCTATCCCAGAGACTGTAGCTCACCAGGCTCCTTTGTCCACGGAATTCTCCTGGCAAGAATACTGAAGTGGGTTATCATTTCCTTCTTCAGGCTCAGACCCCAGAGAAGGACCCAAAGAAGAGGGTTTCCAGACTGCCTCATCCTTGCCCCACTCCCTGGGTTGGTAATAGATATTTTTAAACGAATTTCACAATTACTCTGTGAACGCATTCTATATTGCATTTGATCTTGTGCTTTTAAAGCAGTCCTTGGTTAAATGAGTCACATTAAATGGGATTTCCAATTCGTGCTCCATTAGGGCAGCCCTCTCCATCTTTGATGGGGCCGAAAATTAAGGCGTCTGGTGCATAGTAGGCACTCACCGTGTCAGTTAATATTGCAAGAGCAGTGATAATATCTGAAGTTGGGGAGCCTGGGGCCAGAGTAGTGGGTGAAAGGTCGTCTTGAGCCTCGCCCGTGGGCTTGCAGCCGGGCACAGCAACCCGGACGCCTTGTGGGTGTGGCGTGGCGTGCAAGGGTTCAGTCTGGGCAGCACGGCCCGAGTTAGCTCGGAAACTTTCGCAGTGGGCGGGCCAGACCCGCCCTCCCGGCGTCCTCAAGCTTGGCAGCGCCATGGGCCCGTAGGCTGTAGCCGCCGAGGCGCTCTGTGATTGGCGGAGGTGCGGCGTGATTGGCAGGCAGACCGGCCGCTCAGCGGGCCGAGTCGGCGCCGCGTCCTCCGGGCCGCGTCGGGAGTGGAGGACGGCCTGGGGCCCCGCCCCGGCCCCGCCCAGGCCCCGCCCCTCCCCGCGCTGCTAGTTGCGCTCATCGGCTTCCACAGAAACCAGTACAGCCCACTTGGTCCCGGCTGCTTTCCTTCGGCCCTGGTCCCTCCAGCTGCTGCCGATCAACTTTGTGGCGAGCTCGGAGGCCCAAGGGCGTCGCAGCGCCGCGTGAGGCCCTCTCGCGGGCCGGTGAGTACTTCGGGGCGAGGGGCGGTCGCAGCGGCACCTGGAAAGCGAACCGAGAGCGCCTGGACTGGCCGCCCGCCTCGGCCTCAGTTTCCCCATCTGAGCGGTGGGCGGCTGGTACCAATGTCCCCTGCAAGTTCCCCAGAAGTTGGAGGGCCAGGGTCCCGTCCTCTCCGCGACACTCAGGGCTCCCCCTGCCCGGGCCTGTATCGCGGCTTCCTCCCGGGGATGCGCGCCCCCTCAACCCTAAGCCTGGGCTCCCCGGGCATCGTGGGGGCACCGCGCGCTCTGAGCAC
>NW_011494827.1:2240910-2242058 GCF_000754665.1 Bison bison bison
CCCCAGCCCCACCGCCAGCGGGAAAACCGGCCTCAGAGGAAGGCGGCTCTTGGCGCTGGGGACCCGGTGGGTGGAAGGGGGTGCTCCTGTCCCCTGCGCCCCACAGCATGGGTCTCGAGTTGCCCCGTCATGATGGCCCTTCCCCCTCGGCCTGCTCGGTGAGACCCTGAGCTGCCCTCAGTGCCCCTGGGGCCGCTGGAAGGCGCATGTCACCCCTCACCCCGTCATGAGGGCTGCTGGTTGTGTGTGTGTGTGTGTGTGTGTGTGTGTGTGTGTTGAGGGTCCAGGTGATCCCAGCCCCCGGGGGAACATCAGTTTCTGCTTTGACAGATGGAAACTTTCTGGGAAATCTGACCCACCTCTTCGGGGTGTGATGGATCTGGGACCTCTCACACCAGTGGTTGTAGTTGATGTTAAGAAATTCTGAGGAGCTAACACTTCCACAGTATTTGACTGTCCAGTAGTTTTAGGGGTATGGGATTATTGGCCCATTTGACAAATGAGGAAACCAAGGCTCATTAGGGCTTGATGACCCGCCCAGGACCCCACAGTGGATCGGGCAGAGCCTGGTGGAAACCTGTGCCCCTCCTGGGCAGTCGCTGAGAACAAATGCCTGCCTCTCCTCACCTTGGACAGTGACCCCTGGCACAGGGCCCATTTGTAAAGGGCTTTCCCTTCTTCTGGGATCCATCACTCAGGGAGCAGTGCCCCGGGTACCTGGTGTGCGGGCTGCCTCCCTCACTGCAGCCCCAGTGAGGAAGCCACGCCGAGAAGCCCAGAGGTCATTCTTCCCCACTGCCTGTCTCCAAGGGGCTGTGATTCTCACCGGTGCCCCCTTGGCATCTGATGGGGATTTGGAGGAAGGTTCCTTTATATTCTTGCTCCCCCCAGCAGCTGGGCCTTGACTAGACACAGGAAAGGTTGCCCGGAGACCACATCTCATCTTCTTTCCCAGGATAGAAGGAATCTGAAGGGCTCCCCACTCAGGCCACCCCTGCCCCTCCCAGGCCAAGGCTGGATAGGCCTTTGGGGGCTGGTCGCCAAGGGGGACCTAGTTCAGTCCCCAAAGTGCCTGGACAGAGACCAAACCCTGGTCCATGATGCTGGTGATGAGAGGGGTCTGGTAGAGAGGTTGCTCCATTCTTCAG
>NW_011494827.1:2242223-2246470 GCF_000754665.1 Bison bison bison
AGTGGCACCACCACCATGGCCTGCACCACCAGTCAGACCACATCCTGCTTCCACACCCTCTCGTTCAGTTGGGGATGCTCTTGTCTCTCCTGGTCCAGGAGTTGTCCTCAGATGCCTGCCCCGGGCCAGGCCTCCTCACTTTCCCTGGAAGGCTGCCCGGCTCCCTCCTTGGTCTCCCTGGCCTGTCTCCGCACAGCTTGGATGGGTCTCAAACTGCCGCTGCCCTGCAGCCCGGCCCTCAATTCTCCTTCTGCCCGGGGCTCAACCCCAGCACCAAGCCTGGCACTTGTTTTAGGGCCTGCCCCAGCTTCCCGGCTGTCCACTCAGCCTCTTTTCTCCTTCCCGTGTCCTCTGCCCAGACTCAGTTCTGTGCCACGTACACCTTCCCCACCGTGTTGCCAGCTCCTTCTCTGTCCACTGCCTTTTCTCCTGGGCAGTCCCCCACTGAAATGCCCACACACCGCTGTTCCTCCCCCTCCTTCACCCTTGCCTGGCTTGTACTGGCTTGTCCTGAAGGCTTGGTCTGGGCCTCTTGTGGAGAATCCCTGCCCTGCTCCTTTCCCACGGCTGAGGGTGGCCCCCTTCTGTGCCTGCTGCCCCCCGCAAGTGCGCCATCCTGGTGGCTGTTTGTTTGGGTGTCATCCTTCCCATCCGGACGAGTTTGCGAGTTTGCAAAGGCTGGCCCTGTGGGATCCTCAGTGGGGTGGGGAGGCCCAGCACAGGCCGGGCACAGAATCAGCCCACAGTCCATGCCCACTGACCCACCCTGGCCAGGCGGGAGCATCCCCAGCCTGATTCCCCCTTAGTCCTGTGAACTTGGCACATTGGTAGAGCTGGAATGTTCCTTGGTTTGGCCCTTAAGACTCTGGGACAAAAATAGGTACCTGGGAGTCTCCAAGGGCTTTGTGCCCTTGTCTTGAGCAGCCTCGTGCCAGGCGGCTGGGCTGTCCAGGCCAGAGCAGACATCCCAGACCCTGAGAACCCCTGGACCCTCTAGCTTTGGGCTCAGTCACAGATGGATTTCAGAATTAACATTTTGTTGTAATTCCAGAAACCTTCACATTCATTATAGAAAATTAGGGGAGCATATTTAGAAAAAAGAATAAAATAAAACTACTTCAGTGGCTCAGTGGTATAAAGAATCTGCCTGCCAATGCAGGAGACACAGGAGACAGGTTCGATCCCTGGATTGGGAAGATCTCCCGGAGGAGGAAATGACAACCCACTCCAGTATTCTTGCCTGGGATATCCCATGGACAAAGGAGCGTGGCAAGCTGCAGTCCGTGAGGTCACAAAGAGCCGGACTTGACTGAACGCCTGAGCACACACCTACCCTCTTCACCCAGACGTAGACACTATTGCTGTCTGTTGGAGGGGGGGCATTTTCTTCCATCTTTTTCTGCAGATGCATTTTGTTTTCATCTAAATAGACTCAGGGCAGTATCTCAATGTTGCTATAAATCCTGCTCAACAGAGTTATACAAACACGTCCTTACCTTTAAATATTCTTACACAAGTTGTGGCTAATGGCTGTGTAGTGTAGCAGCATCTAGAGGGGCTGTGAGTTTCACACCTGCCCTCTCTGGATGGCGCTGGAATGTATGATGGACACACCTGAGAGGCGTCCTGTAGGAGCAGAGACATGGAGGTCCGCAGATGGGTGTGGATGTGGGGTGGGTGTGAAACAGTGGGCATCCCAGGGTATTCCCCTGTAGCTGGCATCAGAGCACGTGAATGTCTTTGAGTCTTCCCCTGAGGGCTTGTTTCAGAGGTGGGTGGTCCCCTGGGGGTCGAGAGCCAAGTGGGCTTGGCCCTTATAAGCAAGGGTTAGAGAGCCTGAGAGAGGGCAATGGCAACCCACTCCCCGTACTCTTGCCTGGAGAATCCCATGGACGGAGGAGCCTGGTGGGCTGCCGTCTATGGGATCGCACAGAGCCAGACACGACTGAAGCGACTTAGCAGCAGCAGAGAGCTTGGGCTGAAGTCCACATGCTGCCATTCTCCACCTGTCAGTAGTTATGTGGTCCCAGCAGCCCCCTTGCAGGGGTGGCAGACCCTCAACCGAGCTCTGTGGTTGCTGGCGTTTTTGTGTTTTGCTGGGGTAAAATTATGCCTGGGTGCTCATGTGGAAAGAATGCCAGCCACTCTGGATCTGACACAATGACAGGTTCCAAGCCTCCGCTCTGACTGTGGGGTGGCGGTCGGGATTGACCGCCCCTCCTTGTAGGCATTGGAGGAGCCTTGGAGGCGGGGCGGAGTGCAATGCTGATGCTCTGTTCTGTGGTTGAGATTCAGGATGCTGGGCTGGGCCGGAGGGAGGGACCTGCTTTCTTTGGTCACAGAGCTAGAAGGGGCCAGCTCTTCTCCAGCCAGGGCTCCTTCCCCCAGGCCAGACTGCCTCAGATGTACCTTGCAAAGCACGGAAGCAGGGATTCTGAGTGAATGAGATGCCGGAAAGAAGACTGTCAGAGAAGGAAGGACCAGACACCACTGTGGGTCCCTCCACCAGGAGAGCATCTGTAGTCTTCTCTGTGACCCATCCATGGCAATGGGTCATTTTGTTTGTTTTTAAGTAACAAGGCCTTTGATCCATAAAGGGTTTGGCCGACTCTCAGGAAATCTGAAAATTAATCCTCCTCTGTTCGTCCATTCTCACTAACTAGAGATTTCACTTTAAAAGTTTTGTTGTGATTGTAATGTGACATGCATGATACTTAGCCCAAGAGGCCAGCCAGAAGCTACCTGTTCTGAAATTTCTATTATAAGGTGTCTCTCAACTGAATGTGCCTGTTTTGCACTTGAGAGAAATGGCTTTTTTTTTTTTTAATGATTGATAGTTTGCAGACTGCTTTCTCTTTCTTCACACCCTTACACCCCAGAGCACCCCTTCACTGGAGGCATTATTCCCTCTTTACAGATGGGGAAACTGAGGCCTTGTGAGGTTACGTGCTCAGTCGCTCAGTTGTCCGCCTCTCTTCAACCCCATACACTGTAGCCCGCTAAGCTCCTCTTTTCTATCAGATTTTTCAGGCAAGAATACTGGAGTGGGTTTTCATTTTCTCTTCTAGGGGATCTTCCCAAACCAGGGATTGAGCCCGCATCTCTTGGGTCTCTCGCATTGGCAGGTGGGTTCTTTACCACTAAGCCACCAGGGAAGCCCTGCTGCTGCTGCTAAGTCACTTCAGTCGTGCCCGACTCTGTGTGACCCCATAGATGGCAGCCCACCAGGCTCCCCCATCCCTGGGATTCTCCAGGCAAGAGTACTGGAGTGGGGTGCCATTGCCTTCTCTGAGGGAAGCCCTAAGTAGCTACTAAAGAAAGGTAGAACGGAGATTCACTCCTGTGTTGGCTTTTGGTGGAAAAATTGTGTCCTGCTGGTGAGGGATGGTGCTGTCCCTCCTGACCCATCCTTCCTCATAGATGGGGAGACAGACAGGTGTGAGTCCTTCTTGTCCACCTGGCAGAGAGGGCTCTCCAGGAGACATGCCTTGGGTGCTGTGTGGTTCCCTGAGAGCAGGTGATGGAGACAGGACTCGGGGCAGAGGCAGCTTGGAAACTCCCAGAAGGGGGCGAGTTGGGCCCTTGACTTGAACGACGTGTTGGATTGGTCCCGGCGGAGAGGGCACTTCCAGGTCTTGGGGGCACTTTGAGAGCTAAGGCGTGGGGGTCACAGAACTGCAGGTTTGGGAGTGAGTGACAGAGGAAGAGAAAGCATGGTGGGGATTGGATAGCAGAGGCAGGTGGACAGATTTTGAGAGGCCTCTTTTTCAGAAACAAGGTCTTTCTGAATGAGAGGCTCTGTGGTTTTGAATTCTAGCTCCAAGACTCTGAGCTACGAGGCCTTGGGTAGGGATCTCACATTTCTGGAGCCGAGGTTGCTGTCTGTGAAAGCGGGTGAGTATGGAAGGACAGGTTATCTCACCATCCACCATAGCCGGGTAACACCAGGACGCTCCTCCCGGGCCAGCCACCCCCACCCGCACCCCTAGGAGAAATTGGTGGAAATTGCTGAGAAGGGCATGTTCCAGACATGCTTGTTGCGTTGTTAGTAGTGACAGAGGATCCCTGGTATAAGTCAGCTCTCCAAAGGCCAGCTGCCCTCTGCCACTCCAGGAAGGTAGCACTTGATTCCTGGGCAGTGGGAGCCACAGGAGATGGTGAGGTCAGACGTGACTCCTGTGGTTTGTCTCGGATCAGCCGGGGACCTGCACAGCTGGGTTCTGTCTGCCGAATCCGCGGCTGACTTT